>NC_090762.1:8465828-8520828 GCF_036898095.1 Palaemon carinicauda | reverse complement strand
GATCCATCCGTAGTGGAAAAAACATCATGATATTTAGTTAAAAGTCCAAAAATTTTCTGCTGAATTTCTTCGTCTTGAATGTCTTTATTGATTTTATTTTTAATAGATCGCAAAAGGGATTCATCCGCAACTGATTGAGAGTGATTGATTTCAGCAACGGTAAGAATACGATGTTTATAAACTTCTACATCCAAGATATGTTGATTTTTGTGAATTACTAAAGTGTTATTTAAATGATTACAGATTTCAATATTACATTGTTGATGTGAGCCTACTGTATAAATAGCTTGTGTGACAGACAATCCGTTAGTTTTCAAAGTGTCGGAAAGGATTAATATTTCAGATCCCGGTAATGTTTTTTTTATTTGCACTATTAAATTCGAAGGTACGTTTGGCTCGATAGATTGCGTGCAAGATGATATTACGAGTGAACGAGAATTCTGCTGGGTCGTGTATATTATTTCTTTATTAGTGAGACAAGTTATTGGTTCTTCAACGTACGTTACGGTTACATTTGTCGTCTCCTTTTTATCCAAAACTGATTTTAAGGTATTAGAAGACTTATAGAATTTCCCTTTGATATACACGCCGTGCTTGGCAGGGGCTAAGATAATGTTTTGATTTCCCATAGATGGGTATCCTATAATTACAGCTGGATACATATCAATGTTTTGTACAACAACAAATGTATCGGCAAACGTGCGTTTACCGACTTTGAATTGAACATGAGTTATGCCTATGACATTTAATTTATTATTTCCTATACCCGAGAGTCTAACTCCGGATTTTTCAATCGGAAAGTTCGAAAACAACAAATGATGTGTCTTCAAATCCATGATATTACGTGGACTACCAGAGTCAAAAAATAACGTAAAGGATTTGTGTTCTAAATTTACAGCATATAAGGTTGGTCGTAACTCATTTTGGCTTATTATCGTATAAATTCGTTGCAAATCTACGGGAGCATGCACTGTTTTACTTAATTCGGCCGTGTGTTTCATAGGAAAATCTATTGTCTCACAATTATCTGATAAAACATTAAATTGATTACTCAATACTATTGATGTTGACATGAATGACCTTGACCCAACATCACTCTCTTCCCCTCTGGAGTTAACTATGTGGTATTTGCTTTGCTCTGCACATTCTGAAAATTAGTCTGACCTTGCGAGGTCTGGTTTGACGACCCAGGCTCAGCGATATTCGAAGAAGTGTTTGTTTGCTTTGGACTCTGAACTGCATTGACATTTGGTTGTTTCTCCTTATTGTTAAAATGAGGATTTTTCTTTTTATTTCCATATGGAACTGACTGTGGAATTGACTTTGTATTTCTGGGATTCTGTTGTGTCTTACGCGAGTAACATTGATTGTATGAATGTGTCGAACTATTATGAATTGAGCAGAATTTCGTTCTGCAGTCCGCAATGGATAGAAAAATATGTACAGCTGACTCATTTGAATTCCAAAAAACTTAATGGATTCATGCGAGTTAGGTATAGTACTAGAAGGTGCTCTCTCCCATACAAGTGAAAATTGTCTGGATAAGCTTTATCCCTTTGACAATAATGAGTTCAATTGCAGACTGAACAATGGCTCGTGGATACGATACGACAAGGACGGCTTCAATGTATCATGCCCTGACGGATCCACGTCATTCGCCCACATCTTTGTTGCAGCAGATGGTTGTATCGGGATTCCCCTAATTCCATGGTGATTGGTCTAAGGACACTCATCAGAGAACGAGCCTACTTCGCGAACTTCACGTGGACATCTACAATGCCAGCACTACCTCTCCCGTACAATCAACAGGTTGCCAAGCGGTTGATGAAATTGACCGAGATGGACCACCTGTCACCGACTTATAAGGAAATTCTTCACCCCATACTACAAGCAGGATTAGGCATCACGGTGATGATATTTATCGCCGTGAACATCCTTGTTTGGCGTAGGTTACGGTACACCAGGAAGCTAAAACAGAACGTTTCGCCATGTCCAGACAAAACTCCTTATTTAATTCAGTTTAAAGCCGTTTGAAGTGGCCACCTCATTCGCTAAAGGAGTAAAATGTTTGGAAATTGAGTTTGTAAGAAAAGCTGTTAGTACGCTAGTAATATGTAATTGAGGAAATTTTTGAACTTTGCATTGTTAAAAATACATTTAAAAAAACATTTATAAAAATATTAATCATTTTTTCTCTCGGCATCTAATAAAATATATAAGCCGGAATGTTAAAAGAAAAGAGAGAAAAAAAAATTAAATTAACAGAATCTATGGGCATCTAATAAAATATATCAGCCCTATATATAAATATATATATATATATATATATATATATATATATATATATATATATATATATATATATATATATGTACGAAACCGTGGTACGTGTACGTACCAGGAATTCGTGTTTGTGCACTAAAATTGAATCTTTACCAAGGTAACAAATATTTTTATTAGTTACCGTATTGTGTTAATCTATGTTTCTGACAAAGGTAACAATTATTCTTTAACAAGTTACCGAATCATATGTATATCAGTATTTTTTTTGGTACCATATAATCATTTGCTATCAATGTACCATATATATGATCTGTATTTATCATGCATTTTTTTTTCTTTGCTTTAGTAATATCTTTTCGTATGCATTATTGTTATTATTTTTTGATGTGCCTATTTGGACATTCGTCCTCATTTACTTATGGCTAAAGTTAAACAAAGAATAATACTTATGTCCACTCACACCTAGTAAACATGCTTTGGCTTGTTAAATTTTCTTTTGAAATAATTGAGATAGCTGGCCGAGCTAATGTAATGATTGAAATAGTTTGTTATTACATGTTTAAAACAAATGACGTAATATGTCATTTTGGATGAAGATGCTAGCGTGAGATTTGCTGTAGTCATATAAAGTCATAAACAGCCTCGGCAATGTAACATTTTTCTGAAACGTCATCACCAATGCATCAGTGTGTGAAAGATTGTGTCGTCACCGGATGCAGGTGTCTTCCGAGAAAGAATGTAACAGTTTCCATATTGTGTTTACATGCTACGACAACTAAGCATACGATATCTGTGATATCGATAATTTAATCAGTTCATATCTATACTTCACCTGAATTGGTCATCCGACTAAACCAGCTCCACTCCTATGATGGAGATGTTTAACTCTGTTGTTTTTAGAGAATAAATACTTTTTAAAGCTAATAAGATGAACTTCGTTATCCAGACTTAACATCTTGAACAACACATACTCAATGTGTGCTTATAAAAGTGGCACACTAATAATTTTGGCTCCCCAAAATTTCACTGAACGCTCCCCAAAATTTCACTGGACGCTCCCCAAAATTTCACTGAAGGCTTCCGAAAATTTCACTGAAGGCTCCCCAAAATTTCACTGAAGGCTCCCCAAAATTTCACTGAAGGCTCCCGAAAATTTCACTGAAGGCTACCCAAAATTTCACTGAAGGCTCCCCGAAATTTCACTGAACGCTCCCCAAAATTTCACTGAAGGCTCCCCAAAATTTCACTGAAGGCTCCTGAAAATTTCACTGAAGGCTCCCGAAAATTTCACTGAAGGCTCCCCAAAATTTCACTGAAGGCTTCCGAAAATTTCACTGAAGGCTCCCCAAAATTTCACTGAAGGCTCCCCAAAATTTCACTGAAGGCTCCCGAAAATTTCACTGAAGGCTACCCAAAATTTCACTGAAGGCTCCCCGAAATTTCACTGAACGCTCCCCAAAATTTCACTGAAGGCTCCCCGAAATTTCACTGAACGCTCCCCAAAATTTCACTGAAGGCTCCCCAAAATTTCACTGAAGGCTCCCCAAAATTTCACTGAACGCTCCCCAAAATTTCACTGAAGGCTCCACAAAATTTCACTGAAGGCTCCTCAAAATTTCACTGAAGGCTCCCCAAAATTTCACTGAAGGCTCCCCAAGATTTCACTGAAGGCTCCCCAAAATTTCACTGAAGGCTCCTCAAAATTTCACTGAAGGCTCCCCAAAATTTCACTGAAGGCTTCCCAAAATTTCACTGAAGGCTCCCCAAAATTTCACTGAAGGCTCCCGAAAATTTCACTGAAGACTCCCAAAAATTTCACTGAAGGCTCCCCGAAATTTCACTGAAGGCTCCCGAAAAATCACTGAAGGCTCCCCGAAATTTCACTGAAGGCTCCCGAAAATTTCACTGAAGGCTCCCAAAAATTTCACTGAAGGCTCCCCAAAATTTCACTGAACGCTCCCCGAAATTTCACTGAAGGCTCCCCAAAATTTCACTGAAGGCTCCCAGAGATTTCACTGAAGGCTCCCAAAAATTTCACTGAACGCTCCCCAAAATTTCACTGAACACTCCCCAAAATTTCACTGAACGCTGCCCAAAATTTCACTGAACGCTCACCAAAATTTCACTGAACTATCCCCAAAATTTCACTGAACGCTCCAGAAAAATTTCACTGAATGCTCCCCAAAATTTCACTGAATGCTCCCCAAAATTTCACTGAAGGCTCCCCAAAATTTCACTGAACGCTCCCCAAAATTTCACTGAAGATCCCGAAATTTCACTGAAGCTCCCCAAAATTTCACTGAAGGCTCCCGAAATTTCACTGAACGCTCCCGAAAATTTCACTGAACGCTCCCCAAAATTTCACTGAACGCTCCCCAAAATTTCACTGAACGCTCCCGAAAATTTCACTGAAGGCTCCCCAAAATTTCACTGAAGGCTCCCGAAAATTTCACTGAAGGCTCCCCAAAATTTCACTGAAGGCTCCCCAAAATTTCACTGAAGCTCCCCGAAATTTCACTGAAGGCTCCCGAAAATTTCACTGAAGGCTCCCCGAAATTTCACTGAAGGCTCCCGAAAATTTCACTGAAGGCTCCCCAAAATTTCACTGAAGGCTCCCCAAAATTTCACTGAACGCTCCCGAAAATTTCACTGAACGCTCCCCAAAATTTCACTGAACGCTCCCCAAAATTTCACTGAAGGCTCCCCAAAATTTCACTGAACGCTCCCAAAAATTTCACTGAAGGCTCCCAAAATTTCACTGAAGGCTCCCGAAAATTTCACTGAAGGCTCCCGAAAATTTCACTGAAGGCTCCCCAAAATTTCACTGAAGGCTCCCCAAAATTTCACTGAAGGCTCCCCAAAATTTCACTGAAGGCTCCCGAAAATTTCACTGAAGGCTCCCCAAAATTTCACTGAAGACTCCCAAAAATTTCACTGAAGGCTCCCCGAAATTTCACTGAAGGCTCCCGAAAATTTCACTGAAGGCTCCCAAAATTTCACTGAAGGCTCCCCAAAATTTCACTGAACGCTCCCCGAAATTTCACTGAAGGCTCCCCAAAATTTCACTGAAGGCTCCCAGAATTTCACTGAAGGCTCCCAAAAATTTCACTGAACGCTCCCCAAAATTTCACTGAACACTCCCCAAAATTTCACTGAACGCTCCCAAAATTTCACTGAACGCTCCCAAAATTTCACTGAACTATCCCCAAAATTTACACTGAAGGCTCCAGAAAAATTTCACTGAATGCTCCCCAAAATTTCACTGAAGGCTCCCCAAAATTTCACTGAACGCTCCCCAAAATTTCACTGAACGCTCCCCAAAATTTCACTGAAGATCCCGGAAATTTCACTGAAATCCCGGAAATTTCACTGAAGGCTCCCCGAAAATTTCACTGAACGCTCCCCAAAATTTCACTGAACGCTCCCCAAAATTTCACTGAACGCTCCCCAAAATTTCACTGAACGCTCCCGAAAATTTCACTGAAGGCTCCCCAAAATTTCACTGAAGGCTCCCGAAAATTTCACTGAAGGCTCCCCAAAATTTCACTGAAGGCTCCCCAAAATTTCACTGAAGCTCCCAAAATTTCACTGAAGGCTCCCGAAAATTTCACTGAAGGCTCCCCAAAATTTCACTGAAGGCTCCCGAAAATTTCACTGAAGGCTCCCCAAAATTTCACTAAAGGCTCCCCAAAATTTCACTGAACGCTCCCGAAAATTTCACTGAACGCTCCCCAAAATTTCACTGAACGCTCCCCAAAATTTCACTGAACGCTCCCCAAAATTTCACTGAAGGCTCCCCAAAATTTCACTGAACGCTCCCAAAATTTCACTGAAGGCTCCCAAAATTTCACTGAAGGCTCCCGAAAATTTCACTGAAGGCTCCCGAAAATTTCACTGAAGCGCTCCCCAAAATTTCACTGAAGCGCTCCCCAAAATTTCACTGAAGGCTCCCGAAAATTTCACTGAACGCTCCCCAAAATTTCACTGAACGCTCCCCAAAATTTCACTGAACGCTCCCCAAAATTTCACTGAAGGCTCCCAAAATTTCACTGAACGCTCCAAAATTTCACTGAACTCCCCAAAATTTCACTGAAGGCTCCGAAAATTTCACTGAAGGCTCCCGAAATTTCACTGAACGCTCCCAAAATTTCACTGAAGGCTCCCCAAAATTTCACTGAAGGCTCCCCAAAATTTCACTGAACGCTCCCCAAAATTTCACTGAAGGCTCCCCAAAATTTCACTGAAGGCTCCCGAAAATTTCACTGAAGGCTCCCGAAAATTTCACTGAAGGCTCCCCAAAATTTCACTGAAGGCTCCCGAAAATTTCACTGAAGGCTCCCAAAATTTCACTGAAGGCTCCCGAAAATTTCACTGAAGGCTCCCCAAAATTTCACTGAACGCTCCCCAAAATTTCACTGAAGGCTCCCCAAAATTTCACTGAACGCTCCCCAAAATTTCACTGAAGGCTCCCCAAAATTTCACTGAAGGCTCCCCGAAAATTTCACTGAAGGCTCCGAAAATTTCACTGAAGGCTCCCGAAAATTTCACTGAAGGCTCCCCGAAAATTTCACTGAAGGCTCCCCAAAATTTCACTGAAGGCTCCCCGAAATTTCACTGAACGCTCCCCAAAATTTCACTGAAGGCTCCCGAAAATTTCACTGAAGGCTCCCCAAAATTTCACTGAAGGCTCCCGAAAATTTCACTGAAGGCTCCCAAAATTTCACTGAAGGCTCCCGAAAATTTCACTGAAGGCTCCCCAAAATTTCCGAAAATTTCACTGAAGGCTCCAAAATTTCACTGAAGGCTCCCCAAAATTTCACTGAACGCTCCCCAAAATTTCACTGAAGGCTCCCAAAATTTCACTGAAGGCTCCCCAAAATTTCACTGAAGGCTCCCGAAAATTTCACTGAAGGCTCCCAAAATTTCACTGAAGGCTCCCGAAAATTTCACTGAAGGCTCCCCAAAATTTCACTGAACGCTCCCAAAATTTCACTGAAGGCTCCCCAAAATTTCACTGAAGGCTCCCCAAAATTTCACTGAAGGCTCCCAAAATTTCACTGAACGCTCCCCAAAATTTCACTGAAGCTCCCCAAAATTTCACTGAAGGCTCCCGAAAATTTCACTGAAGGCTCCCAAAATTTCACTGAAGGCTCCCGAAAATTTCACTGAAGGCTCCCGAAAATTTCACTGAAGGCTCCCGAAAATTTCACTGAAGGCTCCCCAAAATTTCACTGAAGGCTCCCCAAAATTTCACTGAAGGCTCCCCAAAATTTCACTGAAGGCTCCCGAAAATTTCACTGAAGGCTCCCCAAAATTTCACTGAAGGCTCCCGAAAATTTCACTGAAGGCTCCCAAAATTTCACTGAAGGCTCCCCCGAAAATTTCACTGAAGGCTCCCAAAATTTCACTGAAGGCTCCCAAAATTTCACTGAAGGCTCCCCAAAATTTCACTGAAGGCTCCCAAAATTTCACTGAAGGCTCCCCAAAATTTCACTGAAGGCTCCCCAAAATTTCACTGAAGGCTCCCAAAATTTCACTGAAGGCTCCCAAAATTTCACTGAAGGCTCCCCAAAATTTCACTGAAGGCTCCCAAAATTTCACTGAAGGCTCCCCAAAATTTCACTGAAGGCTCCCCAAAATTTCACTGAAGGCTCCCAAAATTTCACTGAAGGCTCCCCAAAATTTCACTGAAGGCTCCCAAAATTTCACTGAAGGCTCCCCAAAATTTCACTGAAGGCTCCCAAAATTTCACTGAAGGCTCCCCAAAATTTCACTGAAGGCTCCCCAAAATTTCACTGAAGGCTCCCAAAATTTCACTGAAGGCTCCCCAAAATTTCACTGAAGGCTCCCCAAAATTTCACTGAAGGCTCCCCAAAATTTCACTGAAGGCTCCCCAAAATTTCACTGAAGGCTCCCCAAAATTTCACTGAAGGCTCCCCAAAATTTCACTGAAGGCTCCCCAAAATTTCACTGAAGGCTCCCAAAATTTCACTGAAGGCTCCCAAAATTTCACTGAAGGCTCCCCAAAATTTCACTGAAGGCTCCCCAAAATTTCACTGAAGGCTCCCCAAAATTTCACTGAAGGCTCCCCAAAATTTCACTGAAGGCTCCCAAAATTTCACTGAAGGCTCCCAAAATTTCACTGAAGGCTCCCAAAATTTCACTGAAGGCTCCCCAAAATTTCACTGAAGGCTCCCCAAAATTTCACTGAAGCTCCCAAAATTTCACTGAAGGCTCCCCAAAATTTCACTGAAGGCTCCCAAAATTTCACTGAAGGCTCCCAAAATTTCACTGAAGGCTCCCCAAAATTTCACTGAACGCTCCCCAAAATTTCACTGAAGGCTCCCCAAAATTTCACTGAAGGCTCCCAAATTTCACTGAAGGCTCCCAAAATTTCACTGAAGGCTCCCAAAATTTCACTGAAGGCTCCCCAAAATTTCACTGAACGCTCCCAAAATTTCACTGAACGCTCCCAAAATTTCACTGAAGGCTCCCCAAAATTTCACTGAACGCTCCCGAAAATTTCACTGAAGGCTCCCCAAAATTTCACTGAAGGCTCCCCAAAATTTCACTGAACGCTCCCCAAAATTTCACTGAAGGCTCCCCAAAATTTCACTGAAGGCTCCCAAAATTTCACTGAAGGCTCCCAAAATTTCACTGAAGGCTCCCAAAATTTCACTGAAGGCTCCCAAAATTTCACTGAACGCTCCCCAAAATTTCACTGAACGCTCCCCAAAATTTCACTGAAGGCTCCCAAAATTTCACTGAAGGCTCCCCAAAATTTCACTGAAGGCTCCCGAAAATTTCACTGAAGGCTCCCAAAATTTCACTGAAGGCTCCCCAAAATTTCACTGAAGGCTCCCCAAAATTTCACTGAAGGCTCCCAAAATTTCACTGAAGGCTCCCAAAATTTCACTGAAGGCTCCCCAAAATTTCACTGAAGGCTCCCAAAATTTCACTGAAGGCTCCCCAAAATTTCACTGAAGGCTCCCCAAAATTTCACTGAAGGCTCCCGAAAATTTCACTGAAGGCTCCCCAAAATTTCACTGAAGGCTCCCAAAATTTCACTGAAGGCTCCCCAAAATTTCACTGAAGGCTCCCCAAAATTTCACTGAAGGCTCCCAAAATTTCACTGAAGGCTCCCAAAATTTCACTGAAGGCTCCCCAAAATTTCACTGAAGGCTCCCCAAAATTTCACTGAAGGCTCCCCAAAATTTCACTGAAGGCTCCCCAAAATTTCACTGAACGCTCCCCAAAATTTCACTGAAGGCTCCCCAAAATTTCACTGAAGGCTCCCAAAATTTCACTGAAGGCTCCCGAAAATTTCACTGAAGGCTCCCAAAATTTCACTGAAGGCTCCCAAAATTTCACTGAAGGCTCCCCAAAATTTCACTGAAGGCTCCCGAAAATTTCACTGAAGGCTCCCCAAAATTTCACTGAAGGCTCCCCAAAATTTCACTGAAGGCTCCCCAAAATTTCACTGAAGGCTCCCAAAATTTCACTGAAGGCTCCCAAAATTTCACTGAAGGCTCCCCAAAATTTCACTGAACGCTCCCCAAAATTTCACTGAAGGCTCCCAAAATTTCACTGAACGCTCCCCAAAATTTCACTGAAGGCTCCCCAAAATTTCACTGAAGGCTCCCCAAAATTTCACTGAAGGCTCCCCAAAATTTCACTGAAGGCTCCCCAAAATTTCACTGAAGGCTCCCAAAATTTCACTGAAGGCTCCCAAAATTTCACTGAAGGCTCCCCAAAATTTCACTGAAGGCTCCCAAAATTTCACTGAAGGCTCCCCAAAATTTCACTGAAGGCTCCCCAAAATTTCACTGAAGGCTCCCAAAATTTCACTGAAGGCTCCCAAAATTTCACTGAACGCTCCCCAAAATTTCACTGAACGCTCCCCAAAATTTCACTGAAGGCTCCCCGAAAATTTCACTGAAGGCTCCGAAAATTTCACTGAAGGCTCCCCAAAATTTCACTGAAGGCTCCCCAAAATTTCACTGAAGGCTCCCGAAAATTTCACTGAAGGCTCCCCAAAATTTCACTGAAGGCTCCCCAAAATTTCACTGAACGCTCCCCAAAATTTCACTGAAGGCTCCCGAAAATTTCACTGAAGGCTCCCCAAAATTTCACTGAAGGCTCCCGAAAATTTCACTGAAGGCTCCCCAAAATTTCACTGAAGGCTCCCGAAAATTTCACTGAAGGCTCCCCAAAATTTCCGAAAATTTCACTGAAGGCTCCCAAAATTTCACTGAAGGCTCCCCAAAATTTCACTGAACGCTCCCCAAAATTTCACTGAAGGCTCCCAAAATTTCACTGAAGGCTCCCAAAATTTCACTGAAGGCTCCCAAAATTTCACTGAAGGCTCCCAAAATTTCACTGAAGGCTCCCCAAAATTTCACTGAAGGCTCCCCAAAATTTCACTGAAGGCTCCCCAAAATTTCACTGAAGGCTCCCCAAAATTTCACTGAAGGCTCCCAAAATTTCACTGAAGGCTCCCCAAAATTTCACTGAAGGCTCCCAAAATTTCACTGAAGGCTCCCCAAAATTTCACTGAACGCTCCCAAAATTTCACTGAAGGCTCCCGAAAATTTCACTGAAGGCTCCCCAAAATTTCACTGAAGGCTCCCGAAAATTTCACTGAAGGCTCCCCAAAATTTCACTGAAGGCTCCCCAAAATTTCACTGAAGGCTCCCCAAAATTTCACTGAAGGCTCCCAAAATTTCACTGAAGGCTCCCCAAAATTTCACTGAAGGCTCCCCAAAATTTCACTGAAGGCTCCCAAAATTTCACTGAAGGCTCCCAAAATTTCACTGAAGGCTCCCAAAATTTCACTGAAGGCTCCCCAAAATTTCACTGAAGGCTCCCCAAAATTTCACTGAAGGCTCCCCAAAATTTCACTGAAGGCTCCCCAAAATTTCACTGAAGGCTCCCCAAAATTTCACTGAAGGCTCCCAAAATTTCACTGAAGGCTCCCCAAAATTTCACTGAAGGCTCCCCAAAATTTCACTGAAGGCTCCCCAAAATTTCACTGAACGCTCCCAAAATTTCACTGAAGGCTCCCGAAAATTTCACTGAAGGCTCCCGAAAATTTCACTGAAGGCTCCCCAAAATTTCACTGAAGGCTCCCCAAAATTTCACTGAACGCTCCCCAAAATTTCACTGAACGCTCCCCAAAATTTCACTGAAGGCTCCCAAAATTTCACTGAAGGCTCCCCAAAATTTCACTGAAGGCTCCCCGAAAATTTCACTGAAGGCTCCCAAAATTTCACTGAAGGCTCCCCAAAATTTCACTGAAGGCTCCCCAAAATTTCACTGAAGGCTCCCGAAAATTTCACTGAAGGCTCCCCAAAATTTCACTGAAGGCTCCCGAAAATTTCACTGAAGGCTCCCCAAAATTTCACTGAAGGCTCCCCAAAATTTCACTGAACGCTCCCAAAATTTCACTGAAGGCTCCCCAAAATTTCACTGAAGGCTCCCCAAAATTTCACTGAAGGCTCCCCAAAATTTCACTGAAGGCTCCCCAAAATTTCACTGAAGGCTCCCCAAAATTTCACTGAAGGCTCCCCAAAATTTCACTGAAGGCTCCCAAAATTTCACTGAAGGCTCCCCAAAATTTCACTGAAGGCTCCCCAAAATTTCACTGAAGGCTCCCCAAAATTTCACTGAAGGCTCCCCAAAATTTCACTGAACGCTCCCCAAAATTTCACTGAAGGCTCCCAAAATTTCACTGAAGGCTCCCAAAATTTCACTGAAGGCTCCCCAAAATTTCACTGAAGGCTCCCCAAAATTTCACTGAAGGCTCCCCAAAATTTCACTGAAGGCTAAAATTTCACTGAAGGCTCCCAAAATTTCACTGAAGGCTCCCCAAAATTTCACTGAAGGCTCCCCAAAATTTCACTGAAGGCTCCCAAAATTTCACTGAAGGCTCCCCAAAATTTCACTGAACGCTCCCCAAAATTTCACTGAAGGCTCCCAAAATTTCACTGAAGGCTCCCCAAAATTTCACTGAAGGCTCCCCAAAATTTCACTGAAGGCTCCCCAAAATTTCACTGAAGGCTCCCAAAATTTCACTGAAGGCTCCCCAAAATTTCACTGAAGGCTCCCCAAAATTTCACTGAAGGCTCCCCGAAAATTTCACTGAAGGCTCCCCAAAATTTCACTGAACGCTCCCGAAAATTTCACTGAAGGCTCCCCAAAATTTCACTGAAGGCTCCCCAAAATTTCACTGAAGGCTCCCAAAATTTCACTGAAGGCTCCCCAAAATTTCACTGAAGGCTCCCCAAAATTTCACTGAAGGCTCCCAAAATTTCACTGAAGGCTCCCAAAATTTCACTGAAGGCTCCCAAAATTTCACTGAAGGCTCCCAAAATTTCACTGAAGGCTCCCCAAAATTTCACTGAAGGCTCCCAAAATTTCACTGAAGGCTCCCCAAAATTTCACTGAAGGCTCCCCAAAATTTCACTGAAGGCTCCCCAAAATTTCACTGAAGGCTCCCCAAAATTTCACTGAAGGCTCCCCAAAATTTCACTGAAGGCTCCCCGAAAATTTCACTGAAGGCTCCCGAAAATTTCACTGAAGGCTCCCCAAAATTTCACTGAAGGCTCCCGAAAATTTCACTGAAGGCTCCCAAAATTTCACTGAAGGCTCCCCAAAATTTCACTGAACGCTCCCCAAAATTTCACTGAAGGCTCCCAAAATTTCACTGAAGGCTCCCCAAAATTTCACTGAAGGCTCCCGAAAATTTCACTGAAGGCTCCCCAAAATTTCACTGAAGGCTCCCGAAAATTTCACTGAAGGCTCCCCAAAATTTCCGAAAATTTCACTGAAGGCTCCCAAAATTTCACTGAAGGCTCCCCAAAATTTCACTGAACGCTCCCCAAAATTTCACTGAAGGCTCCCCAAAATTTCACTGAAGGCTCCCCAAAATTTCACTGAAGGCTCCCGAAAATTTCACTGAAGGCTCCCAAAATTTCACTGAAGGCTCCCAAAATTTCACTGAAGGCTCCCCAAAATTTCACTGAAGGCTCCCAAAATTTCACTGAAGGCTCCCCAAAATTTCACTGAAGGCTCCCCAAAATTTCACTGAAGGCTCCCCAAAATTTCACTGAAGGCTCCCAAAATTTCACTGAAGGCTCCCCAAAATTTCACTGAAGGCTCCCCAAAATTTCACTGAAGGCTCCCCAAAATTTCACTGAAGGCTCCCGAAAATTTCACTGAAGGCTCCCCAAAATTTCACTGAAGGCTCCCCGAAAATTTCACTGAAGGCTCCCAAAATTTCACTGAAGGCTCCCCAAAATTTCACTGAAGGCTCCCCAAAATTTCACTGAAGGCTCCCAAAATTTCACTGAAGGCTCCCAAAATTTCACTGAAGGCTCCCAAAATTTCACTGAAGGCTCCCCAAAATTTCACTGAAGGCTCCCAAAATTTCACTGAAGGCTCCCCGAAAATTTCACTGAAGGCTCCCAAAATTTCACTGAAGGCTCCCAAAATTTCACTGAAGGCTCCCCAAAATTTCACTGAAGGCTCCCCAAAATTTCACTGAAGGCTCCCAAAATTTCACTGAAGGCTCCCAAAATTTCACTGAAGGCTCCCAAAATTTCACTGAAGGCTCCCCAAAATTTCACTGAAGGCTCCCCAAAATTTCACTGAAGGCTCCCCAAAATTTCACTGAAGGCTCCCCAAAATTTCACTGAAGGCTCCCCAAAATTTCACTGAAGGCTCCCAAAATTTCACTGAAGGCTCCCCAAAATTTCACTGAAGGCTCCCAAAATTTCACTGAAGGCTCCCCAAAATTTCACTGAAGGCTCCCAAAATTTCACTGAAGGCTCCCCAAAATTTCACTGAAGGCTCCCCAAAATTTCACTGAAGGCTCCCGAAAATTTCACTGAAGGCTCCCCAAAATTTCACTGAAGGCTCCCCAAAATTTCACTGAAGGCTCCCCAAAATTTCACTGAAGGCTCCCCAAAATTTCACTGAAGGCTCCCCAAAATTTCACTGAAGGCTCCCCAAAATTTCACTGAAGGCTCCCCAAAATTTCACTGAAGGCTCCCAAAATTTCACTGAAGGCTCCCCAAAATTTCACTGAAGGCTCCCCAAAATTTCACTGAAGGCTCCCCAAAATTTCACTGAACGCTCCCCAAAATTTCACTGAAGGCTCCCCAAAATTTCACTGAAGGCTCCCAAAATTTCACTGAAGGCTCCCCAAAATTTCACTGAAGGCTCCCAAAATTTCACTGAAGGCTCCCCAAAATTTCACTGAAGGCTCCCCAAAATTTCACTGAACGCTCCCAAAATTTCACTGAAGGCTCCCCGAAAATTTCACTGAAGGCTCCCAAAATTTCACTGAAGGCTCCCCAAAATTTCACTGAAGGCTCCCCAAAATTTCACTGAACGCTCCCCAAAATTTCACTGAAGGCTCCCCAAAATTTCACTGAAGGCTCCCAAAATTTCACTGAAGGCTCCCAAAATTTCACTGAAGGCTCCCCAAAATTTCACTGAAGGCTCCCCAAAATTTCACTGAACGCTCCCAAAATTTCACTGAAGGCTCCCAAAATTTCACTGAAGGCTCCCCAAAATTTCACTGAACGCTCCCCAAAATTTCACTGAAGGCTCCCCAAAATTTCACTGAAGGCTCCCCAAAATTTCACTGAAGGCTCCCCAAAATTTCACTGAAGGCTCCCCAAAATTTCACTGAAGGCTCCCAAAATTTCACTGAAGGCTCCCAAAATTTCACTGAAGGCTCCCCAAAATTTCACTGAACGCTCCCAAAATTTCACTGAAGGCTCCCCAAAATTTCACTGAACGCTCCCCAAAATTTCACTGAAGGCTCCCAAAATTTCACTGAAGGCTCCCCAAAATTTCACTGAACGCTCCCAAAATTTCACTGAAGGCTCCCCAAAATTTCACTGAAGGCTCCCCAAAATTTCACTGAAGGCTCCCCAAAATTTCACTGAACGCTCCCCAAAATTTCACTGAAGGCTCCCCAAAATTTCACTGAAGGCTCCCCAAAATTTCACTGAAGGCTCCCGAAAATTTCACTGAAGGCTCCCCAAAATTTCACTGAAGGCTCCCCAAAATTTCACTGAAGGCTCCCGAAAATTTCACTGAAGGCTCCCCAAAATTTCACTGAAGGCTCCCCAAAATTTCACTGAAGGCTCCCCAAAATTTCACTGAAGGCTCCCCAAAATTTCACTGAAGGCTCCCCAAAATTTCACTGAAGGCTCCCAAAATTTCACTGAAGGCTCCCAAAATTTCACTGAAGGCTCCCCAAAATTTCACTGAAGGCTCCCCAAAATTTCACTGAAGGCTCCCCAAAATTTCACTGAAGGCTCCCCAAAATTTCACTGAAGGCTCCCCAAAATTTCACTGAAGGCTCCCAAAATTTCACTGAAGGCTCCCGAAAATTTCACTGAAGGCTCCCGAAAATTTCACTGAAGGCTCCCCAAAATTTCACTGAAGGCTCCCCAAAATTTCACTGAAGGCTCCCGAAAATTTCACTGAACGCTCCCCAAAATTTCACTGAAGGCTCCCCAAAATTTCACTGAAGGCTCCCCAAAATTTCACTGAAGGCTCCCCAAAATTTCACTGAAGGCTCCCAAAATTTCACTGAAGGCTCCCCAAAATTTCACTGAACGCTCCCGAAAATTTCACTGAAGGCTCCCAAAATTTCACTGAAGGCTCCCCAAAATTTCACTGAAGGCTCCCCAAAATTTCACTGAAGGCTCCCCAAAATTTCACTGAAGGCTCCCCAAAATTTCACTGAAGGCTCCCCAAAATTTCACTGAAGGCTCCCCAAAATTTCACTGAAGGCTCCCCAAAATTTCACTGAAGGCTCCCCAAAATTTCACTGAAGGCTCCCGAAAATTTCACTGAAGGCTCCCAAAATTTCACTGAAGGCTCCCGAAAATTTCACTGAACGCTCCCCAAAATTTCACTGAAGGCTCCCCAAAATTTCACTGAACGCTCCCCAAAATTTCACTGAACGCTCCCCAAAATTTCACTGAAGGCTCCCCAAAATTTCACTGAAGGCTCCCGAAAATTTCACTGAAGGCTCCCGAAAATTTCACTGAAGGCTCCCAAAATTTCACTGAAGGCTCCCGAAAATTTCACTGAAGGCTCCCCAAAATTTCACTGAAGGCTCCCCAAAATTTCACTGAAGGCTCCCCAAAATTTCACTGAAGGCTCCCAAAATTTCACTGAAGGCTCCCCAAAATTTCACTGAAGGCTCCCGAAAATTTCACTGAAGGCTCCCCAAAATTTCACTGAAGGCTCCCAAAATTTCACTGAAGGCTCCCCGAAAATTTCACTGAAGGCTCCCCAAAATTTCACTGAAGGCTCCCCAAAATTTCACTGAAGGCTCCCCAAAATTTCACTGAAGGCTCCCCAAAATTTCACTGAAGGCTCCCCAAAATTTCACTGAAGGCTCCCGAAAATTTCACTGAAGGCTCCCCAAAATTTCACTGAAGGCTCCCAAAATTTCACTGAAGGCTCCCCAAAATTTCACTGAAGGCTCCCAAAATTTCACTGAAGGCTCCCCAAAATTTCCGAAAATTTCACTGAAGGCTCCCAAAATTTCACTGAAGGCTCCCCAAAATTTCACTGAAGGCTCCCCAAAATTTCACTGAAGGCTCCCCAAAATTTCACTGAAGGCTCCCAAAATTTCACTGAAGGCTCCCAAAATTTCACTGAAGGCTCCCCAAAATTTCACTGAAGGCTCCCAAAATTTCACTGAAGGCTCCCCAAAATTTCACTGAAGGCTCCCCAAAATTTCACTGAAGGCTCCCAAAATTTCACTGAAGGCTCCCAAAATTTCACTGAAGGCTCCCAAAATTTCACTGAAGGCTCCCCAAAATTTCACTGAAGGCTCCCAAAATTTCACTGAAGGCTCCCCAAAATTTCACTGAAGGCTCCCCAAAATTTCACTGAAGGCTCCCCAAAATTTCACTGAAGGCTCCCAAAATTTCACTGAAGGCTCCCAAAATTTCACTGAAGGCTCCCCAAAATTTCACTGAAGGCTCCCCAAAATTTCACTGAAGGCCCCAAAATTTCACTGAAGGCTCCCCAAAATTTCACTGAAGGCTCCCCAAAATTTCACTGAAGGCTCCCAAAATTTCACTGAAGGCTCCCCAAAATTTCACTGAAGGCTCCCCAAAATTTCACTGAAGGCTCCCCAAAATTTCACTGAAGGCTCCCCAAAATTTCACTGAAGGCTCCCCAAAATTTCACTGAAGGCTCCCCAAAATTTCACTGAAGGCTCCCAAAATTTCACTGAAGGCTCCCAAAATTTCACTGAAGGCTCCCCAAAATTTCACTGAAGGCTCCCGAAAATTTCACTGAAGGCTCCCCAAAATTTCACTGAAGGCTCCCCAAAATTTCACTGAAGGCTCCCCAAAATTTCACTGAAGGCTCCCAAAATTTCACTGAAGGCTCCCCAAAATTTCACTGAAGGCTCCCCAAAATTTCACTGAAGGCTCCCAAAATTTCACTGAAGGCTCCCCAAAATTTCACTGAAGGCTCCCGAAAATTTCACTGAAGGCTCCCAAAATTTCACTGAAGGCTCCCCAAAATTTCACTGAAGGCTCCCCAAAATTTCACTGAAGGCTCCCCAAAATTTCACTGAAGGCTCCCCAAAATTTCACTGAAGGCTCCCCAAAATTTCACTGAAGGCTCCCCAAAATTTCACTGAAGGCTCCCCAAAATTTCACTGAAGGCTCCCCAAAATTTCACTGAAGGCTCCCCAAAATTTCACTGAAGGCTCCCCAAAATTTCACTGAAGGCTCCCAAAATTTCACTGAAGGCTCCCCAAAATTTCACTGAAGGCTCCCCAAAATTTCACTGAAGGCTCCCCAAAATTTCACTGAAGGCTCCCCAAAATTTCACTGAAGGCTCCCAAAATTTCACTGAAGGCTCCCCAAAATTTCACTGAAGGCTCCCAAAATTTCACTGAAGGCTCCCCAAAATTTCACTGAAGGCTCCCCAAAATTTCACTGAAGGCTCCCAAAATTTCACTGAAGGCTCCCCAAAATTTCACTGAAGGCTCCCAAAATTTCACTGAAGGCTCCCCAAAATTTCACTGAAGGCTCCCAAAATTTCACTGAAGGCTCCCCAAAATTTCACTGAAGGCTCCCCAAAATTTCACTGAAGGCTCCCAAAATTTCACTGAAGGCTCCCAAAATTTCACTGAACGCTCCCCAAAATTTCACTGAAGGCTCCCCAAAATTTCACTGAAGGCTCCCAAAATTTCACTGAAGGCTCCCAAAATTTCACTGAAGGCTCCCCAAAATTTCACTGAACGCTCCCCGAAAATTTCACTGAAGGCTCCCCAAAATTTCACTGAAGGCTCCCCAAAATTTCACTGAAGGCTCCCCAAAATTTCACTGAACGCTCCCCAAAATTTCACTGAAGGCTCCCAAAATTTCACTGAAGGCTCCCCAAAATTTCACTGAAGGCTCCCCAAAATTTCACTGAACGCTCCCCAAAATTTCACTGAACGCTCCCCAAAATTTCACTGAAGGCTCCCCAAAATTTCACTGAAGGCTCCCGAAAATTTCACTGAAGGCTCCCAAAATTTCACTGAAGGCTCCCCAAAATTTCACTGAACGCTCCCCAAAATTTCACTGAAGGCTCCCGAAAATTTCACTGAAGGCTCCCAAAATTTCACTGAAGGCTCCCGAAAATTTCACTGAAGGCTCCCCAAAATTTCACTGAAGGCTCCCGAAAATTTCACTGAAGGCTCCCCAAAATTTCCGAAAATTTCACTGAAGGCTCCCCAAAATTTCACTGAAGGCTCCCCAAAATTTCACTGAAGGCTCCCCAAAATTTCACTGAAGGCTCCCCAAAATTTCACTGAAGGCTCCCCAAAATTTCACTGAAGGCTCCCCAAAATTTCACTGAAGGCTCCCCAAAATTTCACTGAAGGCTCCCAAAATTTCACTGAAGGCTCCCCAAAATTTCACTGAAGGCTCCCCAAAATTTCACTGAAGGCTCCCAAAATTTCACTGAAGGCTCCCCAAAATTTCACTGAAGGCTCCCAAAATTTCACTGAAGGCTCCCCAAAATTTCACTGAACGCTCCCCAAAATTTCACTGAAGGCTCCCAAAATTTCACTGAAGGCTCCCCAAAATTTCACTGAAGGCTCCCAAAATTTCACTGAAGGCTCCCCAAAATTTCACTGAAGCTCCCCAAAATTTCACTGAAGGCTCCCGAAAATTTCACTGAAGGCTCCCAAAATTTCACTGAAGGCTCCCCAAAATTTCACTGAAGGCTCCCCAAAATTTCACTGAAGGCTCCCCAAAATTTCACTGAAGGCTCCCAAAATTTCACTGAAGGCTCCCAAAATTTCACTGAACGCTCCCCAAAATTTCACTGAAGGCTCCCCAAAATTTCACTGAAGGCTCCCAAAATTTCACTGAAGGCTCCCAAAATTTCACTGAAGGCTCCCCAAAATTTCACTGAACGCTCCCAAAATTTCACTGAAGGCTCCCCAAAATTTCACTGAAGGCTCCCCAAAATTTCACTGAACGCTCCCCAAAATTTCACTGAAGGCTCCCCAAAATTTCACTGAAGGCTCCCAAAATTTCACTGAAGGCTCCCGAAATTTCACTGAAGGCTCCCGAAAATTTCACTGAAGGCTCCCGAAAATTTCACTGAACGCTCCCCAAAATTTCACTGAACGCTCCCCAAAATTTCACTGAACGCTCCCGAAAATTTCACTGAAGGCTCCCCAAAATTTCACTGAAGGCTCCCGAAAATTTCACTGAAGGCTCCCCAAAATTTCACTGAAGGCTCCCCAAAATTTCACTGAAGCTCCCAAAATTTCACTGAAGGCTCCCGAAAATTTCACTGAAGGCTCCCCAAAATTTCACTGAAGGCTCCCGAAAATTTCACTGAAGGCTCCCCAAAATTTCACTGAAGGCTCCCCAAAATTTCACTGAACGCTCCCGAAAATTTCACTGAAGGCTCCCCAAAATTTCACTGAAGGCTCCCCAAAATTTCACTGAAGGCTCCCCAAAATTTCACTGAAGGCTCCCAAAATTTCACTGAAGGCTCCCAAAATTTCACTGAAGGCTCCCGAAAATTTCACTGAAGGCTCCGAAAATTTCACTGAAGGCTCCCCAAAATTTCACTGAAGGCTCCCCAAAATTTCACTGAAGGCTCCCCAAAATTTCACTGAAGGCTCCCGAAAATTTCACTGAACGCTCCCAAAATTTCACTGAACGCTCCCCAAAATTTCACTGAAAGGCTCCCCAAAATTTCACTGAACGCTCCCAAAATTTCACTGAACGCTCCAAAATTTCACTGAACTCCCCAAAATTTCACTGAACGCTCCGAAAATTTCACTGAAGGTCCCGAAATTTCACTGAACGCTAGAAAATTTCACTGAAGGCTCCCCAAAATTTCACTGAAGGCTCCCCAAAATTTCACTGAAGGCTCCCCAAAATTTCACTGAAGGCTCCCCAAAATTTCACTGAAGGCTCCCAAAATTTCACTGAAGGCTCCCGAAAATTTCACTGAAGGCTCCCCAAAATTTCACTGAAGGCTCCCCAAAATTTCACTGAAGGCTCCCAAAATTTCACTGAAGGCTCCCAAAATTTCACTGAAGGCTCCCAAAATTTCACTGAAGGCTCCCCAAAATTTCACTGAAGGCTCCCCAAAATTTCACTGAAGGCTCCCAAAATTTCACTGAAGGCTCCCCAAAATTTCACTGAAGGCTCCCCAAAATTTCACTGAAGGCTCCCCAAAATTTCACTGAAGGCTCCCCGAAAATTTCACTGAAGGCTCCCAAAATTTCACTGAAGGCTCCCGAAAATTTCACTGAAGGCTCCCAAAATTTCACTGAAGGCTCCCAAAATTTCACTGAAGGCTCCCCAAAATTTCACTGAAGGCTCCCGAAAATTTCACTGAAGGCTCCCAAAATTTCACTGAAGGCTCCCCAAAATTTCACTGAAGGCTCCCCAAAATTTCACTGAAGGCTCCCCAAAATTTCACTGAAGGCTCCCAAAATTTCACTGAAGGCTCCCAAAATTTCACTGAAGGCTCCCCAAAATTTCACTGAAGGCTCCCAAAATTTCACTGAAGGCTCCCCAAAATTTCACTGAAGGCTCCCCAAAATTTCACTGAAGGCTCCCCAAAATTTCACTGAAGGCTCCCCAAAATTTCACTGAAGGCTCCCCAAAATTTCACTGAAGGCTCCCAAAATTTCACTGAAGGCTCCCCAAAATTTCACTGAAGGCTCCCCAAAATTTCACTGAAGGCTCCCGAAAATTTCACTGAAGGCTCCCCAAAATTTCACTGAAGGCTCCCAAAATTTCACTGAAGGCTCCCCAAAATTTCACTGAAGGCTCCCCAAAATTTCACTGAAGGCTCCCCAAAATTTCACTGAACGCTCCCAAAATTTCACTGAAGGCTCCCAAAATTTCACTGAAGGCTCCCCAAAATTTCACTGAAGGCTCCCAAAATTTCACTGAAGGCTCCCCAAAATTTCACTGAAGGCTCCCCAAAATTTCACTGAAGGCTCCCAAAATTTCACTGAAGGCTCCCCAAAATTTCACTGAAGGCTCCCCAAAATTTCACTGAAGGCTCCCAAAATTTCACTGAAGGCTCCCCAAAATTTCACTGAAGGCTCCCCAAAATTTCACTGAAGGCTCCCCAAAATTTCACTGAAGGCTCCCCAAAATTTCACTGAAGGCTCCCAAAATTTCACTGAAGGCTCCCCAAAATTTCACTGAAGGCTCCCAAAATTTCACTGAAGGCTCCCCAAAATTTCACTGAAGGCTCCCGAAAATTTCACTGAAGGCTCCCCAAAATTTCACTGAAGGCTCCCCAAAATTTCACTGAAGGCTCCCGAAAATTTCACTGAAGGCTCCCCAAAATTTCACTGAAGGCTCCCCAAAATTTCACTGAAGGCTCCCCAAAATTTCACTGAAGGCTCCCCAAAATTTCACTGAAGGCTCCCAAAATTTCACTGAAGGCTCCCAAAATTTCACTGAAGGCTCCCCAAAATTTCACTGAAAGGCTCCCCAAAATTTCACTGAAGGCTCCCCAAAATTTCACTGAACGCTCCCCAAAATTTCACTGAAGGCTCCCCAAAATTTCACTGAAGGCTCCCAAAATTTCACTGAAGGCTCCCAAAATTTCACTGAAGGCTCCCCAAAATTTCACTGAAGGCTCCCCAAAATTTCACTGAACGCTCCCGAAAATTTCACTGAAGGCTCCCAAAATTTCACTGAAGGCTCCCAAAATTTCACTGAAGGCTCCCCGAAAATTTCACTGAAGGCTCCCAAAATTTCACTGAAGGCTCCCCAAAATTTCACTGAACGCTCCCCAAAATTTCACTGAAGGCTCCCGAAAATTTCACTGAAGGCTCCCAAAATTTCACTGAAGGCTCCCCAAAATTTCACTGAACGCTCCCCAAAATTTCACTGAAGGCTCCCGAAAATTTCACTGAAGGCTCCCCAAAATTTCACTGAAGGCTCCCGAAAATTTCACTGAAGGCTCCCAAAATTTCACTGAAGGCTCCCGAAAATTTCACTGAAGGCTCCCCAAAATTTCCGAAAATTTCACTGAAGGCTCCAAAATTTCACTGAAGGCTCCCCAAAATTTCACTGAACGCTCCCCAAAATTTCACTGAAGGCTCCCAAAATTTCACTGAAGGCTCCCCAAAATTTCACTGAAGGCTCCCAAAATTTCACTGAAGGCTCCCCAAAATTTCACTGAAGGCTCCCAAAATTTCACTGAAGGCTCCCCAAAATTTCACTGAACGCTCCCCAAAATTTCACTGAACGCTCCCAAAATTTCACTGAAGGCTCCCCAAAATTTCACTGAAGGCTCCCCAAAATTTCACTGAAGGCTCCCAAAATTTCACTGAAGGCTCCCAAAATTTCACTGAACGCTCCCCGAAATTTCACTGAAGGCTCCCGAAAATTTCACTGAAGGCTCCCAAAATTTCACTGAAGGCTCCCCAAAATTTCACTGAAGGCTCCCCAAAATTTCACTGAAGGCTCCCCAAAATTTCACTGAAGGCTCCCAAAATTTCACTGAAGGCTCCCAAAATTTCACTGAACGCTCCCCAAAATTTCACTGAAGGCTCCCCGAAAATTTCACTGAAGGCTCCCGAAAATTTCACTGAAGGCTCCCCAAAATTTCACTGAAGGCTCCCGAAAATTTCACTGAAGGCTCCCCAAAATTTCACTGAAGGCTCCCCAAAATTTCACTGAAGGCTCCCCAAAATTTCACTGAAGGCTCCCCAAAATTTCACTGAAGGCTCCCCAAAATTTCACTGAAGGCTCCCAAAATTTCACTGAAGGCTCCCCAAAATTTCACTGAAGGCTCCCCAAATTTCACTGAACGCTCCCCAAAATTTCACTGAAGGCTCCCCAAAATTTCACTGAAGGCTCCTCAAAATTTCACTGAAGGCTCCCCAAAATTTCACTGAAGGCTCCCAAAATTTCACTGAAGGCTCCCCAAAATTTCACTGAAGGCTCCCGAAAATTTCACTGAAGACTCCCAAAAATTTCACTGAAGGCTCCCCGAAATTTCACTGAAGGCTCCCGAAAATTTCACTGAAGGCTCCCCAAAATTTCACTGAAGCCTCCCCAAAATTTCACTGAACGCTCCCCGAAATTTCACTGAAGGCTCCCCAAAATTTCACTGAAGGCTCCCAGAGATTTCACTGAAGGCTCCCAAAAATTTCACTGAACGCTCCCCAAAATTTCACTGAACACTCCCCAAAATTTCACTGAACGCTCCCCAAAATTTCACTGAACGCTCACCAAAATTTCACTGAACTATCCCCAAAATTACACTGAACGCTCCAGAAAAATTCACTGAATGCTCCCCAAAATTTCACTGAATGCTCACCAAAATTTCACTGAACGCTCCCCAAAATTTCACTGAACGCTCCCCAAAATTTCACTGAAGATCCCGGAAATTTCACTGAAGATCCCGGAAATTTACCTGAAGGGTGCCGAAATTTCACTGAACGCTCCCGAAAATTTCACTGAACGCTCCCCAAAATTTCACTGAACGCTCCCCAAAATTTAACTAAACGCTCCCGAAAATTTCACTGAAGGCTCCAAAATTTCACTGAAGGCTCCCCGAAATTTCACTGAACGCTCCCCAAAATTTCACTGAAGGCTCCCGAAAATTTCACTGAAGGCTCCCCAAAATTTCACTGAAGGCTCCCGAAAATTTCACTGAGGGCTACCCAAAATTTCACTGAAGGCTCCCGAAAATTTCACTGAAGGCTCCCCAAAATTTCCGAAAATTTCACTGAAGGCTATCCAAAATTTCACTGAAGGCTCCCCGAAATTTCACTGAACGCTCCCCAAAATTTCACTGAAGGCTCCCGAAAATTTCACTGAAGGCTCCCCAAAATTTCACTGAAGGCTCCCGAAAATTTCACTGAAGGGCTACCCAAAATTTCACTGAAGGCTCCCGAAAATTTCACTGAAGGCTCCCCAAAATTTCACTGAACGCTCCCCAAAATTTCACTGAACGCTCCCCAAAATTTCACTGAAGGCTCCCAAAATTTCACTGAAGGCTCCCCAAAATTTCACTGAAGGCTTCCCAAAATTTCACTGAAGGCTCCCAAAATTTCACTGAAGACTCCCCGAAATTTCACTGAAGGCTCCCGAAAATTTCACTGAAGGCTCCCAAAATTTCACTGAAGGCTCCCCAAAATTTCACTGAACGCTCCCCAAAATTTCACTGAAGGCTCCCCAAAATTTCACTGAAGGCTCCCAGAATTTCACTGAAGGCTCCCAAAAATTTCACTGAACGCTCCCCAAAATTTCACTGAACACTCCCCAAAATTTCACTGAACGCTGCCCAAAATTTCACTGAACGCTCCCAAAATTTCACTGAACTATCCCCAAAATTTCACTGAACGCTCCCGAAAATTTCACTGAAGGCTCCCCAAAATTTCACTGAACGCTCCCCAAAATTTCACTGAACGCTCCCCAAAATTTCACTGAACGCTCCCCAAAATTTCACTGAAGGCTCCCGAAAATTTCACTGAAGATCCCAAAATTTCACTGAAGGCTCCCGAAAATTTCACTGAAGGCTCCCGAAAATTTCACTGAAGGCTCCCCAAAATTTCACTGAACGCTCCCCAAAATTTCACTGAACGCTCCCGAAAATTTCACTGAAGGCTCCCCAAAATTTCACTGAAGGCTCCCGAAAATTTCACTGAAGGCTCCCCAAAATTTCACTGAAGGCTCCCCAAAATTCCACTGAAGCTCCCGAAAATTTCACTGAAGGCTCCCGAAAATTTCACTGAAGGCTCCCCGAAATTTCACTGAAGGCTCCCGAAAATTTCACTGAAGGCTCCCCAAAATTTCACTGAAGGCTCCCCAAAATTTCACTGAAGGCTCCCGAAAATTTCACTGAACGCTCCCCAAAATTTCACTGAACGCTCCCCAAAATTTCACTGAACGCTCCCAAAATTTCACTGAACGCTCCCAAAAATTTCACTGAAGGCTCCCAAAATTTCACTGAAGGCTCCCGAAAATTTCACTGAAGGCTCCAAAATTTCACTGAAGGGTCCCCAAAATTTCACTGAAGGCTCCCCAAAATTTCACTGAAGCGCTCCCCAAAATTTCACTGAAGGCTCCCGAAAATTTCACTGAAGGCTCCCAAAAATTTCACTGAAGGCTCCCCAAAATTTCACTGAAGGCTCCCCAAAATTTCACTGAACGCTCCCAAAATTTCACTGAAGGCTCCCAAAATTTCACTGAACTCCCCAAAATTTCACTGAACGCTCCCCAAAATTTCACTGAACGGCTCCCCAAAATTTCACTGAACGCTAGAAAATTTCACTGAAGGCTCCCCAAAATTTCACTGAAGGCTCCCCAAAATTTCACTGAACGCTCCCCGAAATTTCACTGAAGGCTCCCCAAAATTTCACTGAAGGCTCCCAAAATTTCACTGAAGGCTCCCGAAAATTTCACTGAAGGCTCCCCAAAATTTCACTGAAGGCTCCCGAAAATTTCACTGAAGGCTCCCCAAAATTTCACTGAAGGCTCCCGAAAATTTCACTGAAGGCTACCCAAAATTTCACTGAAGGCTCCCCAAAATTTCACTGAAGGCTCCCCAAAATTTCACTGAACGCTCCCCAAAATTTCACTGAAGGCTCCCAAAAATTTCACTGAAGGCTCCCCAAAATTTCACTGAAGGCTCCCCGAAAATTTCACTGAAGGCTCCCGAAAATTTCACTGAAGGCTCCCGAAAATTTCACTGAAGGCTACCCAAAATTTCACTGAAGGCTCCCGAAAATTTCACTGAAGGCTCCCCAAAATTTCCGAAAATTTCACTGAAGGCTATCCAAAATTTCACTGAAGGCTCCCCGAAAATTTCACTGAACGCTCCCCAAAATTTCACTGAAGGCTCCCCAAAATTTCACTGAAGGCTCCCCAAAATTTCACTGAAGGCTCCCAAAATTTCACTGAAGGCTCCCCAAAATTTCACTGAAGGCTCCCAAAATTTCACTGAAGGCTCCCCAAAATTTCACTGAAGGCTCCCGAAAATTTCACTGAAGGCTCCCAAAATTTCACTGAAGGCTACCCAAAATTTCACTGAAGGCTCCCAAAATTTCACTGAAGGCTCCCAAAATTTCCGAAAATTTCACTGAAGGCTATCCAAAATTTCACTGAAGGCTCCCCGAAATTTCACTGAACGCTCCCAAAATTTCACTGAACGCTCCCCAAAATTTCACTGAAGGCTCCCCAAAATTTCACTGAAGGCTCCCAAAATTTCACTGAAGGCTCCCCAAAATTTCACTGAAGGCTCCCAAAATTTCACTGAAGGCTCCCCAAAATTTCACTGAACGCTCCCGAAAATTTCACTGAAGCTCCCCAAAATTTCACTGAAGGCTCCCGAAAATTTCACTGAAGGCTCCCCAAAATTTCACTGAAGGCTCCCGAAAATTTCACTGAAGGCTCCCCAAAATTTCACTGAAGGCTCCCAAAATTTCACTGAAGGCTCCCCAAAATTTCACTGAAGGCTCCCGAAAATTTCACTGAAGGCTCCCCAAAATTTCACTGAAGGCTCCCCGAAAATTTCACTGAAGGCTCCAAAATTTCACTGAAGGCTCCCCAAAATTTCACTGAAGGCTCCCGAAAATTTCACTGAAGGCTCCCGAAAATTTCACTGAAGGCTCCAAAATTTCACTGAAGGCTCCCAAAATTTCACTGAACGCTCCCCAAAATTTCACTGAAGGCTCCCGAAAATTTCACTGAAGGCTCCCAAAATTTCACTGAAGGCTCCCCAAAATTTCACTGAAGGCTCCCCGAAATTTCACTGAAGGCCCCCAAAATTTCACTGAAGGCTCCCGAAAATTTCACTGAAGGCTCCCAAAATTTCACTGAAGGCTCCCGAAAATTTCACTGAAGGCTCCCCAAAATTTCACTGAAGGCTCCCAAAATTTCACTGAAGGCTCCCCAAAATTTCACTGAACGCTCCCCAAAATTTCACTGAACGCTCCCCAAAATTTCACTGAAGGCTCCCAAAATTTCACTGAAGGCTCCCCAAAATTTCACTGAAGGCTCCCCAAAATTTCACTGAAGGCTCCCCAAAATTTCACTGAAGGCTCCCGAAAATTTCACTGAAGCTCCCCAAAATTTCACTGAAGGCTCCCCAAAATTTCACTGAAGGCTCCCGAAAATTTCACTGAAGGCTCCCCAAAATTTCACTGAAGGCTCCCAAAATTTCACTGAAGGCTCCCCAAAATTTCACTGAAGGCTCCCAAAATTTCACTGAAGGCTCCCAAAATTTCACTGAAGGCTCCCCAAAATTTCACTGAAGGCTCCCCAAAATTTCACTGAAGGCTCCCAAAATTTCACTGAAGGCTCCCCAAAATTTCACTGAAGGCCCCGAAAATTTCACTGAAGGCTCCCAAAATTTCACTGAAGGCTCCCCAAAATTTCACTGAAGGCTCCCCAAAATTTCACTGAAGGCTCCCGAAAATTTCACTGAACGCTCCCAAAATTTCACTGAACGCTCCCCAAAATTTCACTGAACGCTCCCCAAAATTTCACTGAAGCTCCCAAAATTTCACTGAAGCTCCCAAAATTTCACTGAAGCTCCCAAAATTTCACTGAAGGCTCCCGAAAATTTCACTGAACGCTCCCAAAATTTCACTGAACGCTCCCCAAAATTTCACTGAACGCTCCCCAAAATTTCACTGAACGCTCCCAAAATTTCACTGAAGGCTCCCCAAAATTTCACTGAAGGCTCCCCGAAAATTTCACTGAAGGCTCCCCAAAATTTCACTGAAGGCTCCCCAAAATTTCACTGAACGCTCCAAAATTTCACTGAACGCTCCCGAAATTTCACTGAAGGCTCCCCAAAATTTCACTGAAGGCTCCCAAATTTCACTGAAGGCTCCCCAAAATTTCACTGAACGCTCCCCAAAATTTCACTGAACGCTCCCCAAAATTTCACTGAACGCTCCCCAAAATTTCACTGAAGGCTCCCGAAAATTTCACTGAAGGCGCCCGAAAATTTCACTGAAGGCTCCCGAAATTTCACTGAAGGCTCCCCAAAATTTCACTGAAGGCTCCCGAAAATTTCACTGAAGGCTCCCCAAAATTTCACTGAAGGCTCCCAAAATTTCACTGAAGGCTCCCCAAAATTTCACTGAAGGCTCCCCAAAATTTCACTGAAGGCTCCCAAAATTTCACTGAAGGCTCCCGAAAATTTCACTGAAGGCTCCCAAAATTTCACTGAAGGCTCCCCAAAATTTCACTGAAGGCTCCCCAAAATTTCACTGAAGATCAAAATTTCACTGAAGGCTCCCAAAATTTCACTGAAGGCTCCCAAAATTTCACTGAAGCTCCCCAAAATTTCACTGAAGGCTCCCCAAAATTTCACTGAACGCTCCCAAAATTTCACTGAAGGCTCCCCAAAATTTCACTGAACGCTCCCAAAATTTCACTGAAGGCTCCCGAAAATTTCACTGAAGGCTCCCCAAAATTTCACTGAAGGCTCCCCGAAAATTTCACTGAAGGCTCCCAAAATTTCACTGAAGGCTCCCAAAATTTCACTGAAGGCTCCCCAAAATTTCACTGAAGGCTCCCAAAATTTCACTGAAGGCTCCCAAAATTTCACTGAAGGCTCCCCAAAATTTCACTGAAGGCTCCCGAAAATTTCACTGAAGGCTCCCCAAAATTTCACTGAAGGCTCCCAAAATTTCACTGAAGGCTCCCAAAATTTCACTGAAGGCTCCCCAAAATTTCACTGAAGGCTCCCCAAAATTTCACTGAACGCTCCCCAAAATTTCACTGAACGCTCCCCAAAATTTCACTGAAGGCTCCCCAAAATTTCACTGAAGGCTCCCAAAATTTCACTGAAGGCTCCCGAAAATTTCACTGAAGGCTCCCAAAATTTCACTGAAGGCTCCCGAAAATTTCACTGAAGGCTCCCAAAATTTCACTGAAGGCTCCCGAAAATTTCACTGAAGGCTCCCAAAATTTCACTGAAGGCTCCCCAAAATTTCACTGAACGCTCCCCAAAATTTCACTGAAGGCTCCCGAAAATTTCACTGAAGGCTCCCCAAAATTTCACTGAAGGCTCCCCGAAAATTTCACTGAACGCTCCCCAAAATTTCACTGAAGGCCCCAAAATTTCACTGAAGGCTCCCCAAAATTTCACTGAAGGCTCCCCAAAATTTCACTGAAGGCTCCCGAAAATTTCACTGAACGCTCCCCAAAATTTCACTGAACGCTCCCCAAAATTTCACTGAACGCTCCCCAAAATTTCACTGAAGGCTCCCCAAAATTTCACTGAAGGCTCCCAAAATTTCACTGAAGGCTCCCGAAAATTTCACTGAAGGCTCCCCAAAATTTCACTGAAGGCTCCCCAAAATTTCACTGAAGGCTCCCCAAAATTTCACTGAAGGCTCCCGAAAATTTCACTGAAGGCTCCCAAAATTTCACTGAAGGCTCCCGAAAATTTCACTGAAGGCTCCCCAAAATTTCACTGAAGGCTCCCCAAAATTTCACTGAAGCGCTCCCAAAATTTCACTGAACGCTCCCAAAATTTCACTGAACGCTCCCCAAAATTTCACTGAACGCTCCCCAAAATTTCACTGAACGCTCCCAAAATTTCACTGAACGCTCCAAAATTTCACTGAACTCCCCAAAATTTCACTGAACGCTCCAAAATTTCACTGAAGGCTCCCCGAAATTTCACTGAACGCTCCCAAAATTTCACTGAAGGCTCCCCAAAATTTCACTGAAGGCTCCCCAAAATTTCACTGAACGCTCCCCAAAATTTCACTGAAGGCTCCCCAAAATTTCACTGAAGGCTCCCGAAAATTTCACTGAAGGCTCCCGAAAATTTCACTGAAGGCTCCCCAAAATTTCACTGAAGGCTCCCAAAATTTCACTGAAGGCTCCCAAAATTTCACTGAAGGCTCCCGAAAATTTCACTGAAGGCTCCCCAAAATTTCACTGAAGGCTCCCCAAAATTTCACTGAAGGCTCCCCAAAATTTCACTGAAGGCTCCCCAAAATTTCACTGAAGGCTCCCCGAAAATTTCACTGAAGGCTCCCGAAAATTTCACTGAAGGCTCCCGAAAATTTCACTGAAGGCTCCCCAAAATTTCACTGAAGGCTCCCGAAAATTTCACTGAAGGCTCCCCAAAATTTCACTGAAGGCTCCCCAAAATTTCACTGAACGCTCCCCAAAATTTCACTGAAGGCTCCCAAAATTTCACTGAAGGCTCCCAAAATTTCACTGAAGGCTCCCCAAAATTTCACTGAAGGCTCCCCAAAATTTCACTGAAGGCTCCCCAAAATTTCACTGAAGGCTCCCAAAATTTCACTGAAGGCTCCCAAAATTTCACTGAAGGCTCCCCAAAATTTCACTGAAGGCTCCCAAAATTTCACTGAAGGCTCCCCAAAATTTCACTGAAGGCTCCCCAAAATTTCACTGAAGCTCCCAAAATTTCACTGAAGGCTCCCAAAATTTCACTGAAGGCTCCCCAAAATTTCACTGAAGGCTCCCGAAAATTTCACTGAAGGCTCCCAAAATTTCACTGAAGGCTCCCCAAAATTTCACTGAACGCTCCCCAAAATTTCACTGAAGGCTCCCCAAAATTTCACTGAAGGCTCCCAAAATTTCACTGAAGGCTCCCCAAAATTTCACTGAAGGCTCCCAAAATTTCACTGAAGGCTCCCAAAATTTCACTGAAGGCTCCCGAAAATTTCACTGAAGGCCCCGAAAATTTCACTGAAGGCTCCCCAAATTTCACTGAAGGCTCCCAAAATTTCACTGAAGGCTCCCCAAAATTTCACTGAAGGCTCCCCAAAATTTCACTGAAGGCTCCCAAAATTTCACTGAAGGCTCCCCAAAATTTCACTGAAGGCTCCCCAAAATTTCACTGAAGGCTCCCGAAAATTTCACTGAAGGCTCCCCAAAATTTCACTGAAGGCTCCCCAAAATTTCACTGAAGGCTCCCAAAATTTCACTGAAGGCTCCCAAAATTTCACTGAAGGCTCCCCGAAAATTTCACTGAAGGCTCCCCAAAATTTCACTGAAGGCTCCCCAAAATTTCACTGAAGGCTCCCCAAAATTTCACTGAAGGCTCCCGAAAATTTCACTGAAGGCTCCCCAAAATTTCACTGAAGGCTCCCCAAAATTTCACTGAAGGCTCCCAAAATTTCACTGAAGGCTCCCGAAAATTTCACTGAAGGCTCCCCAAAATTTCACTGAAGGCTCCCGAAAATTTCACTGAAGGCTCCCCAAAATTTCACTGAAGGCTCCCGAAAATTTCACTGAAGGCTCCCCAAAATTTCACTGAAGGCTCCCCAAAATTTCACTGAACGCTCCCAAAATTTCACTGAAGGCTCCCCAAAATTTCACTGAAGGCTCCCCAAAATTTCACTGAAGGCTCCCCAAAATTTCACTGAAGGCTCCCAAAATTTCACTGAAGGCTCCCAAAATTTCACTGAAGGCTCCCGAAAATTTCACTGAAGGCTCCCCAAAATTTCACTGAAGGCTCCCGAAAATTTCACTGAAGGCTCCCGAAAATTTCACTGAAGGCTCCCAAAATTTCACTGAAGGCTCCCCGAAATTTCACTGAACGCTCCCCAAAATTTCACTGAAGGCTCCCAAAATTTCACTGAAGGCTCCCCAAAATTTCACTGAAGGCTCCCCAAAATTTCACTGAAGGCTCCCCAAAATTTCACTGAAGGCTCCCCAAAATTTCACTGAACGCTCCCCAAAATTTCACTGAAGGCTCCCCAAAATTTCACTGAAGGCTCCCAAAATTTCACTGAAGGCTCCCAAAATTTCACTGAAGGCTCCCCAAAATTTCACTGAAGGCTCCCAAAATTTCACTGAAGGCTCCCCAAAATTTCACTGAACGCTCCCAAAATTTCACTGAAGGCTCCCCAAAATTTCACTGAAGCTCCCCAAAATTTCACTGAAGGCTCCCGAAAATTTCACTGAAGGCTCCCCAAAATTTCACTGAAGGCTCCCCAAAATTTCACTGAAGGCTCCCCAAAATTTCACTGAAGGCTCCCCAAAATTTCACTGAAGGCTCCCCAAAATTTCACTGAAGGCTCCCGAAAATTTCACTGAAGGCTCCCAAAATTTCACTGAAGGCTCCCAAAATTTCACTGAAGGCTCCCCAAAATTTCACTGAAGGCTCCCCAAAATTTCACTGAAGGCTCCCCAAAATTTCACTGAACGCTCCCCAAAATTTCACTGAAGGCTCCCCAAAATTTCACTGAAGGCTCCCAAAATTTCACTGAAGGCTCCCCAAAATTTCACTGAAGGCTCCCCAAAATTTCACTGAAGGCTCCCCAAAATTTCACTGAAGGCTCCCAAAATTTCACTGAAGGCTCCCGAAAATTTCACTGAAGGCCCCGAAAATTTCACTGAAGGCTCCCAAAATTTCACTGAAGGCTCCCCAAAATTTCACTGAAGGCTCCCCAAAATTTCACTGAAGCTCCCCAAAATTTCACTGAAGGCTCCCAAAATTTCACTGAAGGCTCCCCAAAATTTCACTGAAGGCTCCCCAAAATTTCACTGAAGGCTCCCCAAAATTTCACTGAAGGCTCCCCAAAATTTCACTGAACGCTCCCCAAAATTTCACTGAAGGCTCCCCAAAATTTCACTGAAGGCTCCCCAAAATTTCACTGAAGGCTCCCAAAATTTCACTGAAGGCTCCCCAAAATTTCACTGAAGGCTCCCCAAAATTTCACTGAAGGCTCCCGAAAATTTCACTGAAGGCTCCCCAAAATTTCACTGAAGGCTCCCCAAAATTTCACTGAACGCTCCCGAAAATTTCACTGAACGCTCCCAAAATTTCACTGAACGCTCCCCAAAATTTCACTGAAGGCTCCCAAAATTTCACTGAACGCTCCCCAAAATTTCACTGAAGGCTCCCAAAATTTCACTGAAGGCTCCCAAAATTTCACTGAACGCTCCCCAAAATTTCACTGAAGGCTCCCCAAAATTTCACTGAAGGCTCCCCAAAATTTCACTGAAGGCTCCCCAAAATTTCACTGAAGGCTCCCCAAAATTTCACTGAAGGCTCCCCAAAATTTCACTGAAGGCTCCCCAAAATTTCACTGAAGGCTCCCCAAAATTTCACTGAAGGCTCCCCAAAATTTCACTGAAGGCTCCCCAAAATTTCACTGAAGGCTCCCCAAAATTTCACTGAAGGCTCCCCAAAATTTCACTGAAGGCTCCCGAAAATTTCACTGAAGGCTCCCCAAAATTTCACTGAAGGCTCCCAAAATTTCACTGAAGGCTCCCAAAATTTCACTGAAGGCTCCCGAAAATTTCACTGAAGGCTCCCCAAAATTTCACTGAAGGCTCCCCAAAATTTCACTGAAGGCTCCCCAAAATTTCACTGAAGGCTCCCCAAAATTTCACTGAAGGCTCCCCAAAATTTCACTGAAGGCTCCCCGAAAATTTCACTGAAGGCTCCCAAAATTTCACTGAAGGCTCCCCAAAATTTCACTGAAGGCTCCCCAAAATTTCACTGAAGGCTCCCCAAAATTTCACTGAAGGCTCCCAAAATTTCACTGAAGGCTCCCCGAAAATTTCACTGAAGGCTCCCCAAAATTTCACTGAAGGCTCCCGAAAATTTCACTGAAGGCTCCCCAAAATTTCACTGAAGGCTCCCCAAAATTTCACTGAAGCTCCCCAAAATTTCACTGAAGGCTCCCCAAAATTTCACTGAAGGCTCCCCAAAATTTCACTGAAGGCTCCCCAAAATTTCACTGAAGGCTCCCAAAATTTCACTGAAGGCTCCCCAAAATTTCACTGAAGGCTCCCAAAATTTCACTGAAGGCCCCAAAATTTCACTGAAGGCTCCCCAAAATTTCACTGAAGGCTCCCCAAAATTTCACTGAAGGCTCCCCAAAATTTCACTGAAGGCTCCCCAAAATTTCACTGAAGGCTCCCCAAAATTTCACTGAAGGCTCCCCAAAATTTCACTGAAGGCTCCCCAAAATTTCACTGAACGCTCCCCAAAATTTCACTGAACGCTCCCCAAAATTTCACTGAACGCTCCCCAAAATTTCACTGAAGGCTCCCCAAAATTTCACTGAACGCTCCCAAAATTTCACTGAAGGCTCCCCGAAAATTTCACTGAAGGCTCCCGAAAATTTCACTGAAGGCTCCCAAAATTTCACTGAAGGCTCCCAAAATTTCACTGAAGGCTCCCCAAAATTTCACTGAAGGCTCCCCAAAATTTCACTGAAGGCTCCCAAAATTTCACTGAAGGCTCCCAAAATTTCACTGAAGGCTCCCGAAAATTTCACTGAAGGCTCCCCAAAATTTCACTGAACGCTCCCGAAAATTTCACTGAAGGCTCCCCAAAATTTCACTGAAGGCTCCCCAAAATTTCACTGAAGGCTCCCGAAAATTTCACTGAAGGCTCCCCGAAAATTTCACTGAAGGCTCCCCAAAATTTCACTGAAGGCTCCCGAAAATTTCACTGAAGGCTCCCCAAAATTTCACTGAAGGCTCCCGAAAATTTCACTGAAGGCTCCCCAAAATTTCACTGAAGGCTCCCCAAAATTTCACTGAACGCTCCCGAAAATTTCACTGAAGGCTCCCCAAAATTTCACTGAAGGCTCCCCAAAATTTCACTGAAGGCTCCCCAAAATTTCACTGAAGGCTCCCAAAATTTCACTGAAGGCTCCCAAAATTTCACTGAAGGCTCCCGAAAATTTCACTGAAGGCTCCCCAAAATTTCACTGAAGGCTCCCGAAAATTTCACTGAAGGCTCCCGAAAATTTCACTGAAGGCTCCCCAAAATTTCACTGAAGGCTCCCCAAAATTTCACTGAAGGCTCCCCAAAATTTCACTGAACGCTCCCCGAAAATTTCACTGAAGCTCCCCAAAATTTCACTGAAGGCTCCCCAAAATTTCACTGAACGCTCCCCAAAATTTCACTGAAGGCTCCCCAAAATTTCACTGAACGCTCCCCAAAATTTCACTGAACGCTCCCCAAAATTTCACTGAAGGCTCCCCAAAATTTCACTGAAGGCTCCCAAAATTTCACTGAAGGCTCCCCAAAATTTCACTGAAGGCTCCCAAAATTTCACTGAAGGCTCCCCAAAATTTCACTGAACGCTCCCAAAATTTCACTGAAGGCTCCCCAAAATTTCACTGAAGCTCCCCAAAATTTCACTGAAGGCTCCCGAAAATTTCACTGAAGGCTCCCCAAAATTTCACTGAAGGCTCCCCAAAATTTCACTGAAGGCTCCCCAAAATTTCACTGAAGGCTCCCCAAAATTTCACTGAAGGCTCCCCAAAATTTCACTGAAGGCTCCCGAAAATTTCACTGAAGGCTCCCCAAAATTTCACTGAAGGCTCCCGAAAATTTCACTGAAGGCTCCCCAAAATTTCACTGAAGGCTCCCCAAAATTTCACTGAAGGCTCCCCAAAATTTCACTGAACGCTCCCCGAAATTTCACTGAAGGCTCCCCAAAATTTCACTGAAGGCTCCCAAATTTCACTGAAGGCTCCCCAAAATTTCACTGAAGGCCCCAAAATTTCACTGAAGGCTCCCCAAAATTTCACTGAAGGCTCCCAAAATTTCACTGAAGGCTCCCGAAAATTTCACTGAAGGCGCCCGAAAATTTCACTGAAGGCTCCCCAAAATTTCACTGAAGGCTCCCCAAAATTTCACTGAAGGCTCCCCAAAATTTCACTGAAGCTCCCCAAAATTTCACTGAAGGCTCCCAAAATTTCACTGAAGGCTCCCCAAAATTTCACTGAAGGCTCCCCAAAATTTCACTGAAGGCTCCCGAAAATTTCACTGAAGGCTCCCCAAAATTTCACTGAACGCTCCCCAAAATTTCACTGAAGGCTCCCCAAAATTTCACTGAAGGCTCCCCAAAATTTCACTGAAGGCTCCCAAAATTTCACTGAAGGCTCCCAAAATTTCACTGAAGGCTCCCCGAAATTTCACTGAAGGCTCCCGAAAATTTCACTGAAGGCTCCCCAAAATTTCACTGAAGGCTCCCCAAAATTTCACTGAACGCTCCCGAAAATTTCACTGAACGCTCCCCAAAATTTCACTGAACGCTCCCCAAAATTTCACTGAAGGCTCCCCAAAATTTCACTGAACGCTCCCAAAATTTCACTGAAGGCTCCCAAAATTTCACTGAAGGCTCCCGAAAATTTCACTGAACGCTCCCAAAATTTCACTGAAGGCTCCCCAAAATTTCACTGAACGCTCCCCAAAATTTCACTGAAGGCTCCCAAAATTTCACTGAAGGCTCCCCAAAATTTCACTGAAGGCTCCCCAAAATTTCACTGAAGGCTCCCCGAAAATTTCACTGAAGGCTCCCCAAAATTTCACTGAAGGCTCCCGAAAATTTCACTGAAGGCTCCCCAAAATTTCACTGAAGGCTCCCCGAAAATTTCACTGAAGGCTCCCAAAATTTCACTGAAGGCTCCCGAAAATTTCACTGAAGGCTCCCCAAAATTTCACTGAAGGCTCCCAAAATTTCACTGAAGGCTCCCCAAAATTTCACTGAAGGCTCCCGAAAATTTCACTGAAGGCTCCCCAAAATTTCACTGAAGGCTCCCCAAAATTTCACTGAACGCTCCCCAAAATTTCACTGAAGGCTCCCCAAAATTTCACTGAAGGCTCCCCAAAATTTCACTGAAGGCTCCCCAAAATTTCACTGAAGGCTCCCAAAATTTCACTGAAGGCTCCCAAAATTTCACTGAAGGCTCCCGAAAATTTCACTGAAGGCTCCCCAAAATTTCACTGAAGGCTCCCAAAATTTCACTGAAGGCTCCCCGAAAATTTCACTGAAGGCTCCCCAAAATTTCACTGAAGGCTCCCCAAAATTTCACTGAAGGCTCCCCAAAATTTCACTGAAGGCTCCCCAAAATTTCACTGAAGGCTCCCCAAAATTTCACTGAAGGCTCCCCAAAATTTCACTGAACGCTCCCCAAAATTTCACTGAAGGCTCCCCAAAATTTCACTGAAAGGCTCCCCAAAATTTCACTGAACGCTCCCAAAATTTCACTGAAGGCTCCCAAAATTTCACTGAAGGCTCCCAAAATTTCACTGAAGGCTCCCCAAAATTTCACTGAAGGCTCCAAAATTTCACTGAAGGCTCCCCAAAATTTCACTGAACGCTCCCAAAATTTCACTGAAGGCTCCCCAAAATTTCACTGAAGGCTCCCCAAAATTTCACTGAAGGCTCCCGAAAATTTCACTGAACGCTCCCCAAAATTTCACTGAAGGCTCCCCAAAATTTCACTGAAGGCTCCCCAAAATTTCACTGAAGGCTCCCCAAAATTTCACTGAACGCTCCCCAAAATTTCACTGAAGGCTCCCGAAAATTTCACTGAAGGCTCCCCAAAATTTCACTGAAGGCTCCCGAAAATTTCACTGAAGGCTCCCCAAAATTTCACTGAAGGCTCCCCAAAATTTCACTGAAGGCTCCCCAAAATTTCACTGAACGCTCCCCGAAATTTCACTGAAGGCTCCCCAAATTTCACTGAAGGCTCCCAGAATTTCACTGAAGGCTCCCCAAAATTTCACTGAACGATCCCCAAAATTTCACTGAACGCTCCCCAAAATTTCACTGAACGCTCCCAAAATTTCACTGAAGGCTCCCGAAAATTTCACTGAAGGCGCCCGAAAATTTCACTGAAGGCTCCCCAGAATTTCACTGAAGGCTCCCCAAAATTTCACTGAAGGCTCCGAAAATTTCACTGAAGAATCCCCAAAATTTCACTGAAGGCTCCCAAAATTTCACTGAAGGCTCCCCAAAATTTCACTGAAGGCTCCCCAAAATTTCACTGAAGGCTCCCGAAAATTTCACTGAAGGCTCCCCAAAATTTCACTGAACGCTCCCCAAAATTTCACTGAAGGCTCCCCAAAATTTCACTGAAGGCTCCCCAAAATTTCACTGAAGGCTCCCAAAATTTCACTGAAGGCTCCCGAAAATTTCACTGAAGGCTCCCCGAAATTTCACTGAAGGCTCCCGAAAATTTCACTGAAGGCTCCCCAAAATTTCACTGAAGGCTCCCCAAAATTTCACTGAACGCTCCCGAAAATTTCACTGAACGCTCCCCAAAATTTCACTGAACGCTCCCCAAAATTTCACTGAAGGCTCCCAAAATTTCACTGAACGCTCCCAAAATTTCACTGAAGGCTCCCAAAATTTCACTGAAGGCTCCCAAAATTTCACTGAACGCTCCCAAAATTTCACTGAACGCTCCCCAAAATTTCACTGAACGCTCCCCAAAATTTCACTGAAGGCTCCCAAAATTTCACTGAAGGCTCCCCAAAATTTCACTGAAGGCTCCGAAAATTTCACTGAAGGCTCCCCGAAAATTTCACTGAAGGCTCCCCGAAAATTTCACTGAAGGCTCCCCAAAATTTCACTGAAGGCTCCCCGAAAATTTCACTGAAGGCTCCCGAAAATTTCACTGAAGGCTCCCCAAAATTTCACTGAAGGCTCCCGAAAATTTCACTGAAGGCTCCCCAAAATTTCACTGAAGGCTCCCAAAATTTCACTGAAGGCTCCCCAAAATTTCACTGAAGGCTCCCGAAAATTTCACTGAAGGCTCCCCAAAATTTCACTGAAGGCTCCCCAAAATTTCACTGAACGCTCCCCAAAATTTCACTGAAGGCTCCAAAATTTCACTGAAGGCTCCCCGAAAATTTCACTGAAGGCTCCCCGAAAATTTCACTGAAGGCTCCGAAAATTTCACTGAAGGCTCCCCAAAATTTCACTGAAGGCTCCAAAATTTCACTGAAGGCTCCCCAAAATTTCACTGAAGGCTCCCAAAATTTCACTGAAGGCTCCCCGAAATTTCACTGAAGGCTCCCCAAAATTTCACTGAAGGCTCCCAAAATTTCACTGAAGGCTCCCCAAAATTTCACTGAAGGCTCCCCAAAATTTCACTGAAGGCTCCCCAAAATTTCACTGAAGGCTCCCCAAAATTTCACTGAAGGCTCCCAAAATTTCACTGAACGCTCCCCAAAATTTCACTGAAGGCTCCCAAAATTTCACTGAAGGCTCCCAAAATTTCACTGAAGGCTCCCAAAATTTCACTGAAGGCTCCCCAAAATTTCACTGAAGGCTCCCCAAAATTTCACTGAAGGCTCCCCAAAATTTCACTGAAGGCTCCCCAAAATTTCACTGAAGGCTCCCCAAAATTTCACTGAAGGCTCCCCAAAATTTCACTGAAGGCTCCCGAAAATTTCACTGAAGGCTCCCCAAAATTTCACTGAAGGCTCCCCAAAATTTCACTGAACGCTCCCCAAAATTTCACTGAAGGCTCCCCAAAATTTCACTGAACGCTCCCCAAAATTTCACTGAAGGCTCCCCAAAATTTCACTGAAGGCTCCCAAAATTTCACTGAAGGCCCCAAAATTTCACTGAAGGCTCCCGAAAATTTCACTGAAGGCTCCCCAAAATTTCACTGAAGGCTCCCCAAAATTTCACTGAAGGCTCCCCAAAATTTCACTGAAGGCTCCCCAAAATTTCACTGAAGGCTCCCCAAAATTTCACTGAAGGCTCCCCAAAATTTCACTGAAGGCCCCGAAAATTTCACTGAAGGCTCCCCAAAATTTCACTGAACGCTCCCAAAATTTCACTGAAGGCTCCCCAAAATTTCACTGAACGCTCCCGAAAATTTCACTGAAGGCTCCCCAAAATTTCACTGAAGGCTCCCAAAATTTCACTGAAGGCTCCCCAAAATTTCACTGAAGGCTCCCAAAATTTCACTGAAGGCTCCCCAAAATTTCACTGAAGGCTCCCAAAATTTCACTGAAGGCTCCCCAAAATTTCACTGAAGGCTCCCCAAAATTTCACTGAAGGCTCCCCAAAATTTCACTGAAGGCTCCCAAAATTTCACTGAAGGCTCCCCAAAATTTCACTGAAGGCTCCCCAAAATTTCACTGAAGGCTCCCAAAATTTCACTGAAGGCTCCCAAAATTTCACTGAAGGCTCCCGAAAATTTCACTGAAGGCTCCCCAAAATTTCACTGAAGGCTCCCCAAAATTTCACTGAAGGCTCCCCAAAATTTCACTGAACGCTCCCAAAATTTCACTGAAGGCTCCCCAAAATTTCACTGAACGCTCCCCAAAATTTCACTGAAGGCTCCCAAAATTTCACTGAACGCTCCCCAAAATTTCACTGAAGGCTCCCCAAAATTTCACTGAAGGCTCCCCAAAATTTCACTGAAGGCTCCCAAAATTTCACTGAAGCTCCCCAAAATTTCACTGAAGGCTCCCCAAAATTTCACTGAAGGCTCCCGAAAATTTCACTGAAGGCTCCCCAAAATTTCACTGAAGGCTCCCCAAAATTTCACTGAAGGCTCCCGAAAATTTCACTGAAGGCTCCCCAAAATTTCACTGAAGGCTCCCGAATTTCACTGAAGGCTCCCCAAAATTTCACTGAAGGCTCCCCAAAATTTCACTGAAGGCTCCCCAAAATTTCACTGAAGGCTCCCAAAATTTCACTGAAGGCTCCCCAAAATTTCACTGAAGGCCCCGAAAATTTCACTGAAGGCTCCCCAAAATTTCACTGAAGGCTCCCCAAAATTTCACTGAAGGCTCCCCAAAATTTCACTGAAGGCTCCCCAAAATTTCACTGAAGGCTCCCAAAATTTCACTGAAGGCTCCCCAAAATTTCACTGAAGGCTCCCCAAAATTTCACTGAAGGCTCCCCAAAATTTCACTGAAGGCTCCCGAAAATTTCACTGAAGGCTCCCCAAAATTTCACTGAAGGCTCCCCAAAATTTCACTGAAGGCTCCCCAAAATTTCACTGAAGCTCCCAAAATTTCACTGAAGCTCCCAAAATTTCACTGAACGCTCCCAAAATTTCACTGAAGGCTCCCCAAAATTTCACTGAAGGCTCCCCAAAATTTCACTGAAGGCTCCCAAAATTTCACTGAAGGCTCCCCAAAATTTCACTGAAGGCTCCCCAAAATTTCACTGAAGGCTCCCCAAAATTTCACTGAACGCTCCCCAAAATTTCACTGAAGGCTCCCCAAAATTTCACTGAAGGCTCCCCAAAATTTCACTGAAGGCTCCCAAAATTTCACTGAAGGCTCCCCAAAATTTCACTGAAGGCTCCCCAAAATTTCACTGAAGGCTCCCAAAATTTCACTGAAGGCTCCCCAAAATTTCACTGAAGGCTCCCCAAAATTTCACTGAAGGCTCCCGAAAATTTCACTGAAGGCTCCCCAAAATTTCACTGAAGGCTCCCGAAAATTTCACTGAAGGCTCCCCAAAATTTCACTGAAGGCTCCCAAAATTTCACTGAAGGCTCCCCGAAAATTTCACTGAAGGCTCCCAAAATTTCACTGAAGGCTCCCAAAATTTCACTGAAGGCTCCCAAAATTTCACTGAAGGCTCCCAAAATTTCACTGAAGGCTCCCCAAAATTTCACTGAAGGCTCCCCAAAATTTCACTGAAGGCTCCCCAAAATTTCACTGAAGGCTCCCAAAATTTCACTGAAGGCTCCCCAAAATTTCACTGAAGGCTCCCCAAAATTTCACTGAACGCTCCCCAAAATTTCACTGAAGGCTCCCAAAATTTCACTGAAGGCTCCCCAAAATTTCACTGAAGGCTCCCCAAAATTTCACTGAAGGCTCCCCAAAATTTCACTGAAGGCTCCCCAAAATTTCACTGAAGGCTCCCAAAATTTCACTGAAGGCTCCCCAAAATTTCACTGAAGGCTCCCAAAATTTCACTGAAGGCTCCCCAAAATTTCACTGAAGGCTCCCAAAATTTCACTGAAGGCTCCCCAAAATTTCACTGAAGGCTCCCCAAAATTTCACTGAAGGCTCCCCAAAATTTCACTGAACGCTCCCGAAAATTTCACTGAAGGCTCCCCAAAATTTCACTGAAGGCTCCCGAAAATTTCACTGAAGGCTCCCCAAAATTTCACTGAAGGCTCCCCAAAATTTCACTGAAGGCTCCCAAAATTTCACTGAAGGCTCCCGAAAATTTCACTGAAGGCTCCCGAAAATTTCACTGAAGGCTCCCAAAATTTCACTGAAGGCTCCCCAAAATTTCACTGAAGGCTCCCCAAAATTTCACTGAAGGCTCCCCGAAAATTTCACTGAAGGCTCCCCAAAATTTCACTGAAGGCTCCCGAAAATTTCACTGAAGGCTCCCCGAAAATTTCACTGAAGGCTCCCAAAATTTCACTGAAGGCTCCCGAAAATTTCACTGAAGGCTCCCAAAATTTCACTGAAGGCTCCCCAAAATTTCACTGAAGGCTCCCCAAAATTTCACTGAAGGCTCCCCAAAATTTCACTGAAGGCTCCCAAAATTTCACTGAAGGCTCCCAAAATTTCACTGAAGGCTCCCCAAAATTTCACTGAAGGCTCCCCAAAATTTCACTGAAGGCTCCCCAAAATTTCACTGAAGGCTCCCCAAAATTTCACTGAAGGCTCCCCAAAATTTCACTGAACGCTCCCCAAAATTTCACTGAAGGCTCCCCAAAATTTCACTGAACGCTCCCCAAAATTTCACTGAAGGCTCCCCAAAATTTCACTGAAGGCTCCCCAAAATTTCACTGAAGGCTCCCCAAAATTTCACTGAAGGCTCCCCAAAATTTCACTGAAGGCTCCCAAAATTTCACTGAAGGCTCCCCAAAATTTCACTGAAGGCTCCCCAAAATTTCACTGAAGGCTCCCAAAATTTCACTGAAGGCTCCCCAAAATTTCACTGAAGGCTCCCCAAAATTTCACTGAAGGCTCCCCAAAATTTCACTGAAGGCTCCCCAAAATTTCACTGAAGGCTCCCCAAAATTTCACTGAAGGCTCCCAAAATTTCACTGAAGGCTCCCCAAAATTTCACTGAAGGCTCCCGAAAATTTCACTGAAGGCTCCCAAAATTTCACTGAAGGCTCCCCAAAATTTCACTGAAGGCTCCCCGAAAATTTCACTGAAGGCTCCCCAAATTTCACTGAAGGCTCCCCAAAATTTCACTGAAGGCTCCCCAAAATTTCACTGAAGGCTCCCCAAAATTTCACTGAAGGCTCCCAAAATTTCACTGAAGGCTCCCCAAAATTTCACTGAAGGCTCCCAAAATTTCACTGAAGGCTCCCCAAAATTTCACTGAAGGCTCCCAAAATTTCACTGAAGGCTCCCCAAAATTTCACTGAAGGCTCCCAAAATTTCACTGAAGGCTCCCCAAAATTTCACTGAAGGCTCCCGAAAATTTCACTGAAGGCTCCCAAAATTTCACTGAAGGCTCCCCAAAATTTCACTGAACGCTCCCCAAAATTTCACTGAAGGCTCCCAAAATTTCACTGAAGGCTCCCAAAATTTCACTGAAGGCTCCCCAAAATTTCACTGAACGCTCCCCAAAATTTCACTGAAGGCTCCCGAAAATTTCACTGAAGGCCCCAAAATTTCACTGAAGGCTCCCCAAAATTTCACTGAAGGCTCCCAAAATTTCACTGAAGGCTCCCCAAAATTTCACTGAAGGCTCCCAAAATTTCACTGAAGGCTCCCCGAAAATTTCACTGAACGCTCCCCAAAATTTCACTGAACGCTCCCCAAAATTTCACTGAAGGCTCCCCAAAATTTCACTGAAGGCTCCCGAAAATTTCACTGAAGGCTCCCCAAAATTTCACTGAAGGCTCCCCAAAATTTCACTGAAGGCTCCCAAAATTTCACTGAAGGCTCCCCAAAATTTCACTGAAGGCTCCCGAAAATTTCACTGAAGGCTCCCAAAATTTCACTGAAGGCTCCCCAAAATTTCACTGAAGGCTCCCGAAAATTTCACTGAAGGCTCCCCAAAATTTCACTGAAGGCTCCCCAAAATTTCACTGAAGGCTCCCGAAAATTTCACTGAAGGCTCCCCAAAATTTCACTGAAGGCTCCCAAAATTTCACTGAAGGCTCCCCAAAATTTCACTGAACGCTCCCGAAAATTTCACTGAAGGCTCCCCAAAATTTCACTGAAGGCTCCCGAAAATTTCACTGAAGGCTCCCCAAAATTTCACTGAAGGCTCCCCAAAATTTCACTGAACGCTCCCCAAAATTTCACTGAAGGCTCCCGAAAATTTCACTGAAGGCTCCCCAAAATTTCACTGAAGGCTCCCCAAAATTTCACTGAAGGCTCCCCAAAATTTCACTGAAGGCTCCCAAAATTTCACTGAAGGCTCCCAAAATTTCACTGAAGGCTCCCCAAAATTTCACTGAACGCTCCCAAAATTTCACTGAAGGCTCCCCAAAATTTCACTGAAGGCTCCCCAAAATTTCACTGAAGGCTCCCCAAAATTTCACTGAAGGCTCCCAAAATTTCACTGAAGGCTCCCCAAAATTTCACTGAAGGCTCCCAAAATTTCACTGAAGGCTCCCCAAAATTTCACTGAACGCTCCCCAAAATTTCACTGAACGCTCCCCAAAATTTCACTGAAGGCTCCCAAAATTTCACTGAAGGCTCCCGAAAATTTCACTGAAGGCTCCCCAAAATTTCACTGAAGGCTCCCCAAAATTTCACTGAAGGCTCCCCAAAATTTCACTGAACGCTCCCCAAAATTTCACTGAAGGCTCCCCAAAATTTCACTGAAGGCTCCCCAAAATTTCACTGAAGGCTCCCCAAAATTTCACTGAAGGCTCCCAAAATTTCACTGAAGGCTCCCAAAATTTCACTGAAGGCTCCCGAAAATTTCACTGAAGGCTCCCAAAATTTCACTGAAGGCTCCCGAAAATTTCACTGAAGGCTCCCCAAAATTTCACTGAAGGCTCCCCAAAATTTCACTGAACGCTCCCGAAAATTTCACTGAAGGCTCCCCAAAATTTCACTGAACGCTCCCAAAATTTCACTGAAGGCTCCCCAAAATTTCACTGAACGCTCCCCAAAATTTCACTGAAGGCTCCCCAAAATTTCACTGAAGGCTCCCAAAATTTCACTGAAGGCTCCCCAAAATTTCACTGAAGGCTCCCCAAAATTTCACTGAAGGCTCCCCAAAATTTCACTGAAGGCTCCCCAAAATTTCACTGAAGGCTCCCCAAAATTTCACTGAAGGCTCCCCAAAATTTCACTGAACGCTCCCAAAATTTCACTGAAGGCTCCCCAAAATTTCACTGAAGGCTCCCCAAAATTTCACTGAAGGCTCCCAAAATTTCACTGAAGGCTCCCCAAAATTTCACTGAAGGCTCCCAAAATTTCACTGAAGGCTCCCCAAAATTTCACTGAACGCTCCCCAAAATTTCACTGAAGGCTCCCAAAATTTCACTGAAGGCTCCCCAAAATTTCACTGAAGGCTCCCCAAAATTTCACTGAAGGCTCCCCAAAATTTCACTGAAGGCTCCCCAAAATTTCACTGAAGGCTCCCCAAAATTTCACTGAAGGCTCCCCAAAATTTCACTGAAGGCTCCCAAAATTTCACTGAAGGCTCCCGAAAATTTCACTGAAGGCTCCCAAAATTTCACTGAAGGCTCCCCAAAATTTCACTGAAGGCTCCCAAAATTTCACTGAAGGCTCCCCAAAATTTCACTGAAGGCTCCCCAAAATTTCACTGAACGCTCCCCGAAATTTCACTGAAGGCTCCCCAAAATTTCACTGAAGGCTCCCAAAATTTCACTGAAGGCTCCCCAAAATTTCACTGAACGCTCCCCAAAATTTCACTGAAGGCTCCCCAAAATTTCACTGAAGGCTCCCAAAATTTCACTGAAGGCTCCCAAAATTTCACTGAAGGCCCCAAAATTTCACTGAAGGCTCCCCAAAATTTCACTGAAGGCTCCCCAAAATTTCACTGAAGGCTCCCCAAAATTTCACTGAAGGCTCCCCAAAATTTCACTGAAGGCTCCCAAAATTTCACTGAAGGCTCCCCAAAATTTCACTGAAGGCTCCCCAAAATTTCACTGAAGGCTCCCGAAAATTTCACTGAACGCTCCCAAAATTTCACTGAACGCTCCCCAAAATTTCACTGAACGCTCCCCAAAATTTCACTGAAGGCTCCCAAAATTTCACTGAAGGCTCCCGAAAATTTCACTGAAGGCTCCCCAAAATTTCACTGAACGCTCCCCAAAATTTCACTGAACGCTCCCCAAAATTTCACTGAAGGCTCCCAAAATTTCACTGAAGGCTCCCGAAAATTTCACTGAAGGCTCCCCAAAATTTCACTGAAGGCTCCCCAAAATTTCACTGAAGGCTCCCCAAAATTTCACTGAAGGCTCCCAAAATTTCACTGAAGGCTCCCCAAAATTTCACTGAAGGCTCCCAAAATTTCACTGAAGGCTCCCCGAAAATTTCACTGAAGGCTCCCAAAATTTCACTGAAGGCTCCCCAAAATTTCACTGAAGGCTCCCCAAAATTTCACTGAAGGCTCCCGAAAATTTCACTGAAGGCTCCCCAAAATTTCACTGAAGGCTCCCCAAAATTTCACTGAAGGCTCCCCAAAATTTCACTGAACGCTCCCAAAATTTCACTGAAGGCTCCCAAAATTTCACTGAAGGCTCCCGAAAATTTCACTGAAGCTCCCCAAAATTTCACTGAAGGCTCCCGAAAATTTCACTGAAGGCTCCCCAAAATTTCACTGAAGGCTCCCCAAAATTTCACTGAAGGCTCCCAAAATTTCACTGAAGGCTCCCCAAAATTTCACTGAAGGCTCCCCAAAATTTCACTGAAGGCTCCCAAAATTTCACTGAAGGCTCCCGAAAATTTCACTGAAAGGCTCCCAAAATTTCACTGAAGGCTCCCCAAAATTTCACTGAAGGCTCCCGAAAATTTCACTGAAGGCTCCCCGAAAATTTCACTGAACGCTCCCCAAAATTTCACTGAACGCTCCCAAAATTTCACTGAACGCTCCCAAAATTTCACTGAAGGCTCCCAAAATTTCACTGAAGGCTCCCCAAAATTTCACTGAACGCTCCCCAAAATTTCACTGAAGGCTCCCCAAAATTTCACTGAACGCTCCCCAAAATTTCACTGAAGGCTCCCGAAAATTTCACTGAAGGCTCCCAAAATTTCACTGAAGGCTCCCCAAAATTTCACTGAAGGCTCCCAAAATTTCACTGAAGGCTCCCAAAATTTCACTGAAGGCTCCCCAAAATTTCACTGAAGGCTCCGAAAATTTCACTGAAGGCTCCCGAAAATTTCACTGAAGGCTCCCGAAAATTTCACTGAAGGCTCCCCAAAATTTCACTGAAGGCTCCCAAAATTTCACTGAAGGCTCCCGAAAATTTCACTGAAGGCTCCCCAAAATTTCACTGAAGGCTCCCCGAAAATTTCACTGAAGGCTCCCCAAAATTTCACTGAAGGCTCCCGAAAATTTCACTGAAGGCTCCCAAAATTTCACTGAAGGCTCCCCGAAATTTCACTGAAGGCTCCCCAAAATTTCACTGAAGGCTCCCGAAAATTTCACTGAAGGCTCCCCAAAATTTCACTGAAGGCTCCCCAAAATTTCACTGAAGGCTCCCCAAAATTTCACTGAAGGCTCCCCAAAATTTCACTGAACGCTCCCCAAAATTTCACTGAACGCTCCCCAAAATTTCACTGAAGGCTCCCAAAATTTCACTGAAGGCTCCCAAAATTTCACTGAAGGCTCCCCAAAATTTCACTGAAGGCTCCCAAAATTTCACTGAAGGCTCCCCAAAATTTCACTGAACGCTCCCCAAAATTTCACTGAAGGCTCCCAAAATTTCACTGAAGGCTCCCCAAAATTTCACTGAAGGCTCCCGAAAATTTCACTGAAGGCTCCCCAAAATTTCACTGAAGGCTCCCCAAAATTTCACTGAAGGCTCCCCAAAATTTCACTGAAGGCTCCCCAAAATTTCACTGAAGGCTCCCCAAAATTTCACTGAAGGCTCCCAAAATTTCACTGAAGGCTCCCCAAAATTTCACTGAAGGCTCCCCAAAATTTCACTGAAGGCTCCCCAAAATTTCACTGAAGGCTCCCCAAAATTTCACTGAAGGCTCCCGAAAATTTCACTGAAGGCTCCCCAAAATTTCACTGAAGGCTCCCGAAAATTTCACTGAAGGCTCCCCAAAATTTCACTGAAGGCTCCCCAAAATTTCACTGAAGGCTCCCAAAATTTCACTGAAGGCTCCCCAAAATTTCACTGAAGGCTCCCCAAAATTTCACTGAAGCTCCCAAAATTTCACTGAAGGCTCCCGAAAATTTCACTGAAGGCTCCCGAAAATTTCACTGAAGGCTCCCCAAAATTTCACTGAAGGCTCCCCAAAATTTCACTGAACGCTCCCCGAAAATTTCACTGAAGGCTCCCCAAAATTTCACTGAAGGCTCCCAAAATTTCACTGAAGGCTCCCCAAAATTTCACTGAAGGCTCCCCAAAATTTCACTGAAGGCTCCCCAAAATTTCACTGAAGGCTCCCAAAATTTCACTGAAGGCTCCCCAAAATTTCACTGAAGGCCCCAAAATTTCACTGAAGGCTCCCCAAAATTTCACTGAAGGCTCCCCAAAATTTCACTGAAGGCTCCCCAAAATTTCACTGAAGGCTCCCCAAAATTTCACTGAAGGCTCCCAAAATTTCACTGAAGGCTCCCCAAAATTTCACTGAAGGCTCCCGAAAATTTCACTGAAGGCTCCCGAAAATTTCACTGAACGCTCCCCAAAATTTCACTGAACGCTCCCCAAAATTTCACTGAAGGCTCCCAAAATTTCACTGAAGGCTCCCGAAAATTTCACTGAAGGCTCCCCAAAATTTCACTGAAGGCTCCCCAAAATTTCACTGAAGGCTCCCCAAAATTTCACTGAACGCTCCCAAAATTTCACTGAAGGCTCCCCAAAATTTCACTGAAGGCTCCCCGAAAATTTCACTGAAGGCTCCCCGAAAATTTCACTGAAGGCTCCCAAAATTTCACTGAAGGCTCCCCAAAATTTCACTGAAGGCTCCCGAAAATTTCACTGAAGGCTCCCCAAAATTTCACTGAAGGCTCCCAAAATTTCACTGAAGGCTCCCCAAAATTTCACTGAAGGCTCCCCAAAATTTCACTGAACGCTCCCGAAAATTTCACTGAAGGCTCCCCAAAATTTCACTGAAGGCTCCCCAAAATTTCACTGAAGGCTCCCCAAAATTTCACTGAACGCTCCCAAAATTTCACTGAAGGCTCCCAAAATTTCACTGAAGGCTCCCAAAATTTCACTGAAGGCTCCCCAAAATTTCACTGAAGGCTCCCGAAAATTTCACTGAAGGCTCCCGAAAATTTCACTGAAGGCTCCCAAAATTTCACTGAAGGCTCCCCAAAATTTCACTGAACGCTCCCCAAAATTTCACTGAAGGCTCCCCAAAATTTCACTGAAGGCTCCCCAAAATTTCACTGAAGGCTCCCCAAAATTTCACTGAAGGCTCCCCAAAATTTCACTGAAGGCTCCCAAAATTTCACTGAAGGCTCCCCAAAATTTCACTGAAGGCTCCCCAAAATTTCACTGAAGGCTCCCCAAAATTTCACTGAAGGCTCCCCAAAATTTCACTGAAGGCTCCCCAAAATTTCACTGAAGGCTCCCAAAATTTCACTGAAGGCTCCCCAAAATTTCACTGAAGGCTCCCCAAAATTTCACTGAAGGCTCCCCAAAATTTCACTGAAGGCTCCAAAATTTCACTGAAGGCTCCCCAAAATTTCACTGAAGGCTCCCCAAAATTTCACTGAAGGCTCCCGAAAATTTCACTGAAGGCTCCCCAAAATTTCACTGAAGGCTCCCCAAAATTTCACTGAAGGCTCCCCGAAATTTCACTGAAGGCTCCCCAAATTTCACTGAAGGCTCCCAAATTTCACTGAAGGCTCCCCAAAATTTCACTGAAGGCTCCCCAAAATTTCACTGAACGCTCCCCAAAATTTCACTGAACGCTCCCAAAATTTCACTGAACGCTCCCGAAAATTTCACTGAAGGCGCCCGAAAATTTCACTGAAGGCTCCCCAAAATTTCACTGAAGGCTCCCAAAATTTCACTGAAGGCTCCAAAATTTCACTGAAGGCTCCCCAAAATTTCACTGAAGGCTCCCAAAATTTCACTGAAGGCTCCCCAAAATTTCACTGAAGGCTCCCGAAAATTTCACTGAAGGCTCCCAAAATTTCACTGAACGCTCCCCAAAATTTCACTGAACGCTCCCCAAAATTTCACTGAACGCTCCCCAAAATTTCACTGAAGCTCCCAAAATTTCACTGAAGGCTCCCGAAAATTTCACTGAAGGCTCCCGAAAATTTCACTGAACGCTCCCCAAAATTTCACTGAAGGCTCCCCAAAATTTCACTGAAGGCTCCCCAAAATTTCACTGAACGCTCCCGAAAATTTCACTGAAGGCTCCCCAAAATTTCACTGAAGGCTCCCCAAAATTTCACTGAAGGCTCCCGAAAATTTCACTGAAGGCTCCCAAAATTTCACTGAAGGCTCCCAAAATTTCACTGAAGGCTCCCCAAAATTTCACTGAAGCTCCCGAAAATTTCACTGAAGGCTCCCCAAAATTTCACTGAAGGCTCCCGAAAATTTCACTGAAGGCTCCCCAAAATTTCACTGAAGGCTCCCCAAAATTTCACTGAAGGCTCCCGAAAATTTCACTGAACGCTCCCCAAAATTTCACTGAACGCTCCCCAAAATTTCACTGAAGGCTCCCAAAAATTTCACTGAACGCTCCCAAAATTTCACTGAAGGCTCCCAAAATTTCACTGAAGGCTCCCGAAAATTTCACTGAAGCTCCCCGAAATTTCACTGAAGGCTCCCGAAAATTTCACTGAAGGCTCCCCAAAATTTCACTGAAGGCTCCCCAAAATTTCACTGAAGGCTCCCGAAAATTTCACTGAAGCTCCCCAAAATTTCACTGAAGGCTCCCCAAAATTTCACTGAAGGCTCCCAAAAATTTCACTGAAGGCTCCCAAAATTTCACTGAACACTCCCGAAAATTTCACTGAAGGCTCCCCAAAATTTCACTGAAGCGCTCCCGAAAATTTCACTGAACGCTCCCCGAAATTTCACTGAACACTCCCCAAAATTTCACTGAACGCTCCCAAAATTTCACTGAACGCTCCCAAAATTTCACTGAACACTCCAAAATTTCACTGAACGCTCCCCAAAATTTCACTGAACGCTCCCCAAAATTTCACTGAACGGCTCCCCAAAATTTCACTGAACGCTCCGAAAATTTCACTGAAGGCTCCCGAAAATTTCACTGAAGGCTCCCAAAAATTTCACTGAAGGCTCCCCAAAATTTCACTGAAGGCTCCCGAAAATTTCACTGAAGGCTCCCCAAAATTTCACTGAAGGCTCCCAAAATTTCACTGAAGGCTCCTGAAAATTTCACTGAAGGCTCCCCAAAATTTCACTGAAGGCTCCCCAAAATTTCACTGAAGGCTCCCGAAAATTTCACTGAAGGCTCCCCAAAATTTCACTGAAGGCTCCCGAAAATTTCACTGAAGGCTACCCAAAATTTCACTGAAGGCTCCCCAAAATTTCACTGAACGCTCCCAAAAATTTCACTGAACGCTCCCCAAAATTTCACTGAAGGCTCCCCAAAATTTCACTGAACGCTCCCAAAAATTTCACTGAAGGCTCCCGAAAATTTCACTGAAGGCTCCCCAAAATTTCACTGAAGGCTCCCAAAATTTCACTAAAGGCTCCCAAAAATTTCACTGAAGGCTCCCGAAAATTTCACTGAACGCTCCCCAAAATTTCACTGAACGCTCCCCAAAATTTCACTGAACGCTCCCGAAAATTTCACTGAAGCGCTCCCGAAATTTCACTGAAGGCTCCCGAAAATTTCACTGAGCGCTCCCGAAAATTTCACTGAGCGCTCCCCAAAATTTCACTGAACGCTCCCCAAAATTTCACTGAACGCTCCCCAAAATTTCACTGAACGCTCCCGAAAATTTCACTGAACGCTCCCCAAAATTTCACTGAAGGCTCCCCAAAATTTCACTGAAGGCTCCCGAAAATTTCACTGAAGGCTCCCCGAAATTTCACTGAACGCTCCCCAAAATTTCACTGAAGGCTCCCCAAAATTTCACTGAAGCGCTCCCGAAAATTTCACTGAAGGCTCCCGAAAATTTCACTGAAGGCTCCCCAAAATTTCACTGAAGGCTCCCAAAAATTTCACTGAACGCTCCCCAAAATTTCACTGAAGGCTCCCCAAAATTTCACTGAACGCTCCCCAAAATTTCACTGAAGGCTCCCCAAAATTTCACCGAAGGCTCCCCAAAATTTCACCGAAGGCTCCCGAAAATTTCACTGAACGCTCCCCAAAATTTCACTGAAGGCTCCCCAAAATTTCACTAAAGGCTCCCCAAAATTTCACTAAAGGCTCCCCAAAATTTCACTGAACACTCCCCAAAATTTCACTTAAGGCTCCCGAAAATTTCACTGAAGGCTCCCCGAAATTCCACTGAACGCTCCCCAAAATTTCATTGAAGGCTCCCCAAAATTTCACTGAAGGCTCCCGAAAATTTTACTGAACGCTCCCCAAAATTTCACTGAACGCTCCCGAAAAATTCACTGAAGGCTCCCGAAAATTTCACTGAAGGCTCCCCAATATTTCACTTTAGGCTCCCAAAAATTTCACTGAAGATTCCACAAAATTTCACTGAAGGCTCCCCAAAATTTCACTGAAGGCTCCCGAAAATTCCACTGGAGGCTCCCGAAAATTTCACTGAAGGCTCCCAAAAATTTCACTGAAGGCTCCTCAAAATTTCACTAAAGGCTCCCCAAAATTTCACTGAACGCTCCCTAAAATTTCACTGAGCGCTCCTGAAAAATTCACTGAGCACTCCCGAAAATTTCACTGAACGCTTCCCAAATTTCACTGATCGCTTCCCAAAATTTCACTGAACGCTCTCCATAATTTCACTGAAGGCTCCCCAAAATTTCACTTAAGGCTCCCCAAAATTTCACGGAAGGTTCCCCAAAATTTCACTGAAGGCTCCCCAAAATTTCACTGAAGGCTCCCCAAAATTTCACTGAACGTTCCCGAAAATTTCACTGAAGGCTCCCCAAAGTTTCACTGAAGGCTCCCCAAAATTTCACTGAAGGCTCCCCAAAATTTCACCGAACGCTCCCCAAAATTTCACTGAAGGCTCCCCAAAATTTCACTGAAGGCTCCCCAAAATTTCACTGAAGGCTCCCCAAAATTTCACTGAACGCTCCCCAAAATTTCACGTAAGGCTCCCCAAAATTTCACTGAAGGCTCCCCAAAATTTCACTGAAGGCTCCCCAAAATTTCACTGAAAGCTCCCCAAAATTTCACTGAACGCTTCCCAAAATTTCACTGAAGGCTCCCGAAAATTTCACTGTGTGTGTGTGTGCACACAAACACACAAACAAAATACCTTCATCCAGGTGTTTGTATCTTCATTCATTGCTACATTATAATATCCATTTAGAAGCAATGGTTTATCATAACAATAACAATAAAGATTTTTTAAGATACTCGTAGGCTTTTAATACAGACAACCAACTTTCTCTATATCCTTTATTTATAAACGACCCTAAATGGATATTCTGATCAAAACTTAATAGCAACAGTTAATTTTTTACCGATCTCACTCGACATAATTTTATCTTTTAACAAAACATTGAACAACCTTGACGAATAAAAAAATAAAAAAATATTCTTTTAGAAAAATCCTTTTTATGAGAGTGAAGAATCTCGAAATCCTACGGATAGTAACTACAAACTTCGAAAATTCTGTTACTTTGCTGCACTGAAGATATTAGCTGATATATGATGAATATCTCATGATTTACTGTCGATTTAGATTTTGTTTTTCTCTTAATTAAAAAGAATCTAAGACCGAAAAGGGAATTTAACAACGAAAAGAAATAAAATTAGCAAAATTCTTTCTACTGGTATCTTTTGCTTCTGTTTATGAGGTTTCAAAGCATTCCTCTGTTAAATTCACATACCAGTAAATATCTCATAGGATTTAAAAAACGTTTTCAAAACCACTACAAAAGAAAAAGGAGGTAATTTATTTGAAATTGATCAACCTTGTCTTCTTAATCCAAACGTGACGAAAATTGTGACTATTAAGAAACAATAAAAGAAATTAAGAAAATTCCGTTTAAGTTTTGAACATGCGCTTTGAAAACTATGTACTGCAACCCGAACTATGGGAGTAGATATTTTTGTGAACCATGAAAAAGTCTACAACAATAACTGGAAAACAGTAGGTAACTCTAAGTGCTCAAAAATAACTTTTTTCTCCTCGAGACGACTCAGGGTCACCTTTCATTACAATGGAATATTTTTATGACTTCATCGAGATTAGGCAAGTCAAGTTAATGGATATGATCCGGTT
>NC_090762.1:8445828-8460828 GCF_036898095.1 Palaemon carinicauda | reverse complement strand
ATATGTTGGACTGGGGTTCGAGACACGGTCAAGCTCGATAGTTTCTAAAAGCGTCTGCAAACTCATCAACCTTGTGAGCTAAGGATAGGGGTAAAGTGGAAACGCACAGGTCTACCTGCTGAGCCATCTGCAGCCATTACCTGGCCCTACCTGGACACAACTTGATGGAGAGGGTGCTTGGGCGCTGATCATATGTATATATGGTCAATCTCTACTACACGTTTCTACTAAGGTACTGTAAGTCCCCTTAGTTCTACCATTCATGAGCGACCACTAAACCTTCATGTTCCTTTTCCAGATCTATCTATAGGTATTTAAAGTTAAAAAAAAAAAAAAAAAAAAAAAAAAAAAATTCTGGACATATTATGACCGTACTGTTGTAGTAGCTAATACACTCTAGGACGAATCTAGAAATGAACACCACGCTGACACGGGGCGATATAAACAGTTTTGATTTAAATTATTGTGTCCCTTTTGTTTTATGCGAGAGAAAATTATTTAACTGATGAATAGTCGACTGTAATGTGTGCCAGAGAAGACAGGTCATATAAAGAGAAATATCATAATAATAATAATAATAATAATAATGATAATAATAATAATAATAATAATCACCATCAAAACTTTTATCTCCCAACACCACAATTAATATCTATTATAAAACGATGACCAATCGAAACTAATGCAAACGACCATCAAAACAATATAATTGAAAAGCAGCATTAACTAAACAAACCAATATAAATCACCGGAAATCAATTATATCCCCAAACAAACAATACGAACAAAATTAAGGGAACAAACAAAAGAGGAAGGAGTTTTTTATCATTTGTTTTCCTTGACGTTTTTTGTTGGTTGTTGTCCTTGTTGTCTTTCCATCGCAGCCTTCAGAAAATGCCCCTTGACATCAAAGTGGTTTTCCCTATTCACTTACGAACCATATGGTAAAGAGACTATTCGCCCCCAGTTCCATTCTCTTATCGAGAGAGAGAGAGAGAGAGAGAGAGAGAGAAGAGAGAGAGAGAGAGAGACCATCTGTTCCGTTACATATGGTTAGTTCTCGCGGTATTTTTTGTTTGTCCTTTCTTACAAAATGTTGCCTTTAACAGTTTGCTTAGGACCAGTAGAGGGGACTCTCTCTCTCTCTCTCTCTCTCCTCTCTCCTCTCTCTCTCTCTCTCTCTCTCAGGAGGAGGAGGGTGCATGCACGTAATCAAAGTAAATGGAAAACCCCCATGCCGTTTTCCGTTTATAATAGGCTTACCAATGATAAACTAAAAAGCATAAAGGAAGCAAAAATTTAAAAATTTACGAAAGAAACAATTTCGTAACACAAATACTTACACCATGATTCGATGACCTACAGTTTGAACATTTGTTCACATGTAAGAAAAAGAATTAACATATTTAACCCCAGACAATACAAACAATAATAGATTTTTACAAGATAAAATATCATCAATTCCCAAAATCAAGGCTATGATTGACAAGTCACCTAATATCGAAAACATAATGATTAAATTACGAGTGCCACTCACTTCTAGTGTTCTTGTAACAATAATTGAGGTACCACTTGAAGAAGCAATAACTCATAGAGCAATTTATTAACTACCTTTTGGAGTGGCACTGATTGAGTTCTCGGAAACCTGATTGACCTCTCAATCAAATATTATTTTTTTTTCCTTATATTCATGTAAAGACATTAGACAATCATTAATAGCAACGAGAAACAGATTCTGAATAACATTGCTTAACCTTCATTTGGAGGAGAAGCATTACTCTTAATTACTATTACATTTTATACTAACTTTACTAATAATTAATTCCTTGAAGAAATAGCCAAATATAAGTCATCGTTAACAATTACTACCGTCAGTAATTACTCTGTCAACCATAAAAAATAATGGATTTCTGATAAAATATCTGGCGGTACTAGGCAACGCTACATATATACATACATACATACATACATACATATATATATATATATATATATATATCCAGATACTGTATTTATATACATATACAGTATATATTTACATATATATATATATATATATATATATAATGTGTGTGTGTGTGTAGACAGAGAGATGGCTGAATAAACAAATGTACAGTGGCATTAAAGGCTTCAGAAATATATTACCTTTCAGTTGTAAAAAGGAAACCGTATAGCATTGCACTAGCTCATCAAAATACAAGAAATTCTAAGAAGTTGGTAAAAGCCACCTTACAATCGATAGAAAACCCCACCATCACGAAATTGCTGATATGAAAAAAAAAAAAAAAAAAAAAAAAAAAAAAAGAGTATATGGAAGCCATATGAACCAGACCCATTATTTGGCTTAAAAGAACACGGGATTCCAACAACGATCCCTATAATCCTCGAGTCAGCAGGTAAATAGTAGATTTCCCCTCTGCAATCATCCTGAAAAACGATGGTATCGCAGACGGGGGGGCGAGGCTCCCTATTTCATGATGTACAAACTTTCTGTTCAGGAGAATCGGAAATTGGAGGTAACAGTGAATTATAGCAAGAGCGTGTTTGTGCGTGGGTTGAATATTCAAGATAACGAGAAAGAGGCAATATCCAACAGCTGTAGTATTTCTGAAATGAAATACTCTTAGTAATAGCAATAATTATAATATATATTATATTCACAGTATTTCTGAAGTAACTACTTCTAAAGGGAAAGGCTGAATATTGATAGGATATTATGACTGATGGAAAGAAGAAACAAATTGAAAAAAATATTAGATATTGTTAAAGTTGCATTAACTTTTGCCAGTAGTAAATGTATTCAATAATAATAATTTATTGCACTTGCATTTTAAGTTTTTTAACGTTCTTGCCACAAAAGCAATTAAACATCCACGTAAAAGCCTTTGTGTTAAAATTTCAAGTAAAATTTCATAAAACGTATTTCTTCCTTACTCTTGAAAATTTAATTAACCCATACAAACTTACGGCAAAAAAACATGCCTTATTAAAAGTAGTTTATTCGTATCTAATATATTAACAATTTACTGAACCATAATCCATTTTACATTTGAAACTGTTAATAACAGCACCGTAGAGTTCAAAGGCCCTTCGTAACTTGATTACCTTAATCAACTGTATGGGGCTGGTGACTACAATTTTGGGTTCCTTTAAACATACCATTTTGAGAGAGAGAGAGAGAGAGAGAGAGAGAGAGAGAGAGAGAGAGAGAGAGAGAGAGGTTACAGTTTAGCTTCGTATGAAGTTAATCGTGCCTCTCCTATACAGGGCTTCCGCCTTATTTATTATAAAATCAAGTAACCTAATATGTGAAGGATGAAAACTTATCTTTTAAGAGTATTCTAAAATATAAAGTGGATGGTTAAGCCTTAATGTCTCATATATTATTTTATCTTAAATTCACGTATTCCAGACAATAATGGAAAAATAGCGACATAGGTAAGTGCTAACCAACATACACTAGGTCCTAACCTAAGGTATTCTTTAAAAGCTAAGTATCCTTAAGGTATTCTTCATGAGCTAGGTTCCTGAATGGCACTAATGCTGGAGTAAAACTGGAAACGTACTTTCCTAAAGTAGAAGTTCAACTTTCTCTTTTCTTCCTAACTGAAGGGATATTGTGTTTGTTAAGCATGATAATGCTAGACTTCATTTGTTGAACTCTTCTTCTTGGGTCTGAAACGAAGATAGCTCGTCACATTTAACTACGTCACGATATCACGATAATCTTGAAGCAATTTTGAGAAAAAAATCAATGGCATGGGTAAAAGAATTTTAAAAGAGCCTACAATGAAATTACCTCGAGATTAGCTAAAGACTCAAATTTCGAAGTGTCACTCGCCTACTCGCCCCCCCCCCCCAAAAAAAAAAAAAAAAAAAAAAAAAGTTATCAACGGCACGCTTGACACTTACAGGCAAACAGATAGATGTAAGGAGGGTGCGTATTACTACTATGCCAACTGTCAACAAACTATTCGCATTAAAGTTATAAAGAATAGGTCAAGTAGGGGCAGCATACTAAATTAACAATGTTTAGTGAGAAGTATGATGAATGGTTTAAGGTTTAAAGGACGCTCATGAATGGCCGATACAAGGGGCAAGTGACATTCCCTTGTCAAGCAGGACAATACCCTAGAGACTAACCATATAGACTTATGATCAGCGCCCAAGCCCCCTCTCCATCCAAGCTAGGACCAAGGAGGGCCAGTCAATGGCTGCTGACGACTCAGCAGATAGAACTATAGGCTTCCCCCAAAAACCCAGCGCGACTTGAATCCCAGTCTGGCGTTCACCAGGCAAAGTCCCCTATAATCTTGAATAGTGTTTTCTGGAAAATTCTAATTCAAAATCTTTCGAAAGAAGTTCTATAAACAGTTCTAGGGAGTATGATATAATAGAAGATAAGTCCTTTCGAGACTAAGGTAATAGATATTGACGACAGAAATTCATGAAAGGAAACAATATATTTTACCAAATGGTATAAATTCCACTACAGACAGAGAAATGCTACACACATAATGGTGCAAATTCACCTAAGAAAGTAACTCACACGGGGAAAATTTAAACAGCCACATTTAAACTAAAATAAGGAAACGGTAGAGTATCAGCGAGGCAAGTAAAAACGGTATAGCTTCATTTAAGAAGACAGAAACGCAGCTTCCAATGAGAATATACTGTACATTAGAAATAGCTTCAACTAAGACAATAGACCCCAAAGGCTTGGCACGTGGCCTGACTTAATGATTATACCATCCGGCCAAATAACATCGTGCTCACCACTCCATAATATAAGGGCAACTACCAATAGGAAAACGACACTGATGTTGTAATGAGATTTGGCGAGATTGGAAGCAATTCTCCCTCTCGAGTAACAAGTGACTCTCTCTCTCTCTCTCTCTCTCTCTCTCTCTCTGAAGTTCTCCCCCAACTTTTTTCTCGCACCACGACGCGAAATACGATAATGTCAACGAGAAATCACCAACTACAGAACTCCTAAGGCTTTTGCCAGACGTTCCACAGACAAGGGTATATAAAGATAAACAAATAAAACACAATCTTCTTCAATGTAAAACACTAGGTGTATCCATACATTTACTTCTTGTGAGTAACGCAAATGAGCTACTGAATAAACACTCCCTGTTTAACTACCATAAAATCTTCAATAAGAAATGTTATATCAGCATAATTAAGTGAAATTAAACCACTAAAAATTAACCCCTCGAAAAATTAGTCATATTTGCATAGAAAGGTCCACTAATACTTGAAATTAGTTAATATATGACTAATAACCAAATTTTTATCAATGAAACACAACAGTGAGTGTGGAAAATTACCTATCACTTCAATTAAATGACACAAAATTAAAAAAGTTTTTAATTGTCAAAAAACAGCCACGTTCTTCAGCACAATTATTAGAATTTTTGAAAGAGGCGGGAAACATGGCGTGAGAGAGAGAGAGAGAGAGAGAGAGAGAGAGAGAGGAGAGAGAGAGCGTGTGTGCATGCGTAAGCCGATACAAGCAAGAGTTTCTACAGTGCTCCGGTCAGAACCAGTAGTGGAAATAAAGAGAAGGCGGACTGGCGTATGAGATTCTAATGACGTCATTCGTTAAGCGTTTTCTCTTTCTGCACACATCTCAACCTAACTTTAAAAGAGCAAAACTAAAGAATGAACTAATAGAACCCCACCCCAATGAGTCAGCGACCGACGCATTGATCGCTATATACAACTCCCTCCCCCTCCCCCCTCCCCCTCCCCCTCTTCCTTCTCCCTTTCCAGGCAATACCCTCTAACCTCCTCCTCCTCTCTTCCATTTTCCCTTTGCTTTGGTCTACTACAACCAGCCCCTCCCCCTTACACCACGCTGCCGCCTACCCCCCGACACCTATGAACAGTCTCAGCGTCCTAGTCCCCTTCCCCATCATCCCCCTCCCCCCTCTCTCTGAGCTTCATCTACGCTTCCCCCCTCGAATGTCTGTTACCCCCCCCTAAAACCAGCCAGCCAACATCCAACGTGGGACGCCAGCCCGTCCCCCCTCTACCAGGTACCCCTCCTATAAGCTCATGTCCCCTCACCGCCTCCCCTTATTTCACGCAATTTGAGGCAGGCTCTCTACCCTTCCCCTCACTATCTCCCTCCCTCACTCTCACACTCACTCTCCGCGCGGTCAGATCGGGTAGATACGAAACGCTCTTTCGCTCTCGCTCGCTCTCTTTCTCGCTCTCCCAAGTTTATTTTTTCGTCCTCTTGTCTGTCTCTGAAATCGAAATTGGAATAAATAAGGAGTTTCGCATCTCGTCAGTGTTTTGTCTCGAGTGGCATCAACTGAAGTGATTCAAAGAGAAATCTTAGCGGCGTCTTTGTTTTTGGTCGCAGTTGCGACAAAAACTGGAAAACTATAAACTTCCAGGAAATTTCTCCCGTTCTCAAAGTGTAAGTGATTGTGTTTATATGTGCATTTTCATATTAATTCTCTACTGTAATTGAAGGAAACCAAATTCAACATACGTGTTTATATGAAAAGAAAATCTGGCTTTGCCAAGTTTAGTTTTTATCTTGAAAACTTTTGTGAAATAGAAAATAGCAGAAATAGGATTGTTTTTTTCTGCAAGTGAAGAGTGGAATTTTACCATTTGTGTGATTTAGTGAATAACATCTTGAAAAGAACATTTATTGCAAAAAAAAAAAAAAAATAACGTTGAAATTGCAATGTCTTTCAACAGTGAAACCCTGTGTATCCCCTGTTCAAAACTAATACATCCTAAAAGATGAGTTAAAATTTGTTAGAAAAATACAAAATCTTAAATAAAAACATTGATATAGCCAATGTTTACATGTATGAAATAACGCTTCATTTGTGCTGAAAGTACTCGTAAAGACTAAAATAGATGAACAAAAACTTCAATGTTCTGATATTCTGTGATATTGCGTGTGGCTGTTTACGTGTCTCAAGTCGAGAGTTCTCTCAGTGGGAAAACCAAAATGTTCGGACTCTACACTACTTACCTGAATTGTCTTCCGCTTGGTTGGCTTTTCTAATTACATTAAAAAATCGAAGAAAATAAAATTTATTCAAACTTTATATATATATATATATATATAAATATATATATATATATATATATATATATTCATATATATATATATATATATATGTATATATACACATATTTATAAATATATAAGCCTATATATATAAATATATATATATATATATATATACAGTATATATATATATATATATATATACAGTATATATATATATATATATATGTACATATATATATAAATATATATATATATATATATATATGTACATACATATATATATATATATATATATAATGGAAATTTATGCGCACGCGTATGTAATTTTGTATACATGGACGCATGTGTGTAAAGTGTCTTAACATTACCTTAACCTGATAACGAAGCAAAGGAGACACTTGAGACCTTTAATACTTCGTCCACAGTGATTGGAAGCCTTATGAACTAAGACGCTTAACATCTTACTACTTTATGCGTACACATAGAGAGAGCGTGAATGTGTGTGTCATCTATAGTAAACAAATTGTTTATTTAAACAATACATATATTGCAAAACGATAAATAAAGGCAATTAGGTGGCAAATTGATGTACTAACAAGTATATAAGAAAATTATGTATAATTAATACGATTTAAGAGGTAAAGAATCAAGATTAATTCAAATCCCAAATGTGGAAGGGAGAAAGAGATCGTTTGCAATCTTTTTCATGCTTGCATTCAAAACCACATTATTGTTCTCTCTCTCTCTCTCTCTCTCTCTCTCTCTCTCTCTCTCTAACCTCGCGCGAACCACAATAATACTCAAAATATGTAATAGTGAGCAGTCAACTGCCTCTTGCAAGATTTATAACTTTCACAGCCAAGTTTATTATACTTTTCATATAAATACTGTATACGAGTACACACACACACACACACACACACACACACATATATATATATATATATACATATATATATATATATATATATACATACACACATATATGCATAATTAAAAAAACCACACACACACACACACACACATATATATATATATATATATACATATATATATATATATATATATATACAGTATATATATACATCATCGACAACAAAAGTGTCAGGATGCCAGGAAACCCAGATTCAATAAATCAATTAATCGTCAACCAAAGTGTCCAAGTTCGAACTTCAGTGAGCCAGAACGGTTTGGGCACATTTCTAGTTTCCTTTCACCTAAGCCGTAAATATTGTACGTGGAAGCTAGTCGACTGTGGTAAATAACATGAAGTTACTCAATTGCTATAAATAAAAACAGAGTATGAGGCAAGGGACTAGTAGGCAATAGCGAGGCAACTCATCTCTAAAGACAAGCTCTGAACCGGAAGATTACATATATATATATATATATATATATACATATATATATATATATATATATATGTGTGTGTGTGTGTGTGTATATATATATAATTATACACATATATATGCATATATATACTGATATTTATTTATATACATAAATATATACATACATATGTATATATAAGTATATATACTGTATATACATATATATGAATATATTTACATATATAAATATATATCAGTACATACTGTATACATACACACACACACACACACACACACACACATATATATATATATATATATATATCAATTGTACAAGCTGCACTGCAAACCCGCAATATAAATAGGTACAGACGCGAGAGCTACTTCGCATACCAAAACTTCCACTGGAATGTAATATAGATTTCGGTTACATTTCATTGGTATTGCTAAGGGGCATTGCCACCAGTAACTTACATTCTTTCACTGTAAAGTTCCATCAATAACATATGAAAACACATAATAGGAAATATATATATATATATATATATATATATACATATACATACAAATGTACAAATTAGTATCTTATTGCCGGATAAATGATTTAATTTAAAAAAAAAAAAAATTTAAGGGATTTTGCGAGAATATGCGAAGCATCGCAAATAAACACAATACTTTATAGAAACACGTATAAGTGTACAAATATACACATACTTATACATAGATAGATAGATAGATATAAAAGATTAAATGACTATTTTGGCACATCCAAGCAGCTGTATTCAACTATTCAACATTATACAATGAAACACAGACACCCAAATCTATTATAACCCTGCCAGTATATCAAATTCCATGCCAGACTAAAGTCAAATGAAACCAAACCTACAATGAGGAAAACGGCAGAAACTGAGACTACGGTAGGCCTAAATAAGGCACCAAAGATTGTAGAAACTTCTCACCCATCAAACTTTTCTAGGGAAAAAACGGTGGGAGATAATTAGGAAATAAGAAAAAAAATCTAGTCTTTTGTTCTCTGTTAGGTCGATACCTAGCTGATGTTTAACCTCTTTTCCTTTAATATAAAAAAATAAGTAACAAAATTTATAAAAGACTCTAAGTGTTTGGTCAGTAAAAATAATTAAATGTTTTGCTCATTCATCATCCTACACTATTTTGAGTCTGACCCCTAATTATTCTTATATCATATCCTATTTTCCTATCTACGCAAAAGAGGCTTTTAAAACAATAATAATGCAACCATCATTCTATTAAAGTCATAAATACTTGAATAGGTTTTCAGATGATAAATTGAAATTCACTCGCTAAAAAAAAAAAAAAAAAAAAAAGCAGAGGCAATTTAGTTGGGCCATTAAGCAGTATGGAAAATGCATATTTCAAATCTACCCTTTAACGATAAGCATACCAACACCACTTCCACAGAATTCTATGAAATTAAATTTACAATTCAGATCCCGTTCAATAAAGCATTCCATTCCAACCCAGTTCAAATTAAAGTTATATCGGGATGAATGAACGTAGTTCTATATAGTACCCTTACCTCAATGCATTGTGACGGCAGGTCCTCATAATAAATAAAAATATACAATGTTTTTCCACTTTTGACGTCTAAGAAGAGAGAGAGAGAGAGAGAGAGAGAGAGAGAGAGAGAGAGAGAGTATGAATTCGCTCATGCTCTCAGCCGATAACCTTGACATCTAGCTACCGATCAAGAGAGAGGCATGACATTTAACAACGTATCAGACTCAACACTCAAGTTGATATAAAGAAGAAGGATTCATTGGAAAGACTTTAGCTCTCTCAGACGGTTAAGAAAAGCTTGCTTCTGGCTGAGGGATAAGTGCGATAGGGAGTGGCTACTTTTAGCATTCAGTTTCAAATTTGTCTTCTTGCCAGTTGCTCTAATATTTACTTTATATACAAAAACAAACACAATCTACTACTACTACTACTACTACTACTACTACTACTAACTAATAATAATAATAATAATAATAATAATAATAATAATCCTATCTGAAATCAGACACATCAAAAGAAAAAGCCTTCATTACAAAGGCAAATAGTATAATCACCCTAAAGACATAAACTAGGGTTGTGGTGACCTTTTGGAAAAGTCCATGCCTGGCGTTCTGCTGGACTGGGGTTCGAGTCCCACCCGCTCAAGCTCGATAGTTTCGAGTAGGGTCTGCAACCTCTTCATCCTTGTAAGCTAAGCATTGGGAGTTTGGGGATGCTTATAGGTCTACTTTCCGTGGCATCAGTAGCCATTAACTGACCGTCCCTGGTCCCGACGAGTTCATGAACAGTTCGCGCATAGTTCAAGCCGCGTTCACGAATTTTGTCATGACCAAAATTTTGAACATTTCAAAATTCTCGTCACGACATGCCACGATGTCACGACAGGTTCACGACGAGTTCACTCCAGTTCACGACTCGAGTCGTGACAATGCGTGCCACAAATTCGTGCAAGTGTCAGGGTACCTTTAGGATAACAAAGAAACCAAATAGATTTAGCTAAAAAGCAAGGACAATCATCTTAGTACGGAGATTAATTGGTTGATTGATATTAATTGGTTAGTTGATTGATTGATTGATTGTAGAATATCTGCCATCCTAGAGAAGGAATTTAGCTAGGTAACGAAGGGAGGCCCTTAGGAATCCTTAATAATGGCTCTATCTCAGTACGGTGCAGAAAGCGTCATCAAATCTATCCAGATTTCCAAATTATGACATGAGAGTTTGACCAAATACTGACGTTTTCAATCTTATCGATTTTCTTTCCACCAGCTGTAACCGCTAACAGTCGAATAACTACCAGGTATATAATTTTATGCTGAGGTTCAGATGCATACTGAGAGAGAGAGAGAGAGACAGAGAGAGAGATAGAGAGAGAGAGAGAGAGAGAGAGAGAGAGAGATTCCCACGAAGTGCACTGATGAATTCCTGATTGGCATAACAGAATAACTCTGATCGGATATAAGACCTCCCGTCAACCCTTTCCTCAACCCCCAACCACTCCCCCCCCCAGGTCCTTTTATGTCACATCAACTAATCCCCCCTCCTGCGCGCCCCCCCCCCCCCACCCCCCATCAACCCTCCCAGTTGCACAATCAACCGACCTCGACTAATCCGGACAGATGATATGTTATTACGGCCGTTATGGAATGGTGTACAATTTTTTATTGAAAGGACTAAATGGAATTTTTTTTTCTCCTAAACGAAAAATCGAAAAAGGTACTCCGGAATTCAATTGGAGGGATTACAAAGGATTTGAGAAGTGCATTATTAAATCCTGCTGAGAGAGAAAGGGGAAGTCTTTGGGGATGCGGGTCCTCTTGGACCGTCTGCAACTCTTGCATGATTTTCATCTGGGGTTTCTGGTTCTTGGGAAAGACTGTTGCAATCGAATGGAGATATTGGTAACATTCTTCAATATTTTACTTTAGGTTTTTTTCAGCAATTGTCTTTTCAAATATGTTTTGATTATTTACTTTTTATTTTGTGCATTATTAAATGTGCAATTACTAGACAAGAAAATATAGAAGCATGCGTGTTAAGTCTAACCTCCGCTATATATATGATAATGAGCAAGCGTCTGAATATATATATATATATATATATATGTGTGTGTGTGTGTGTGTGTGTATATATATATATGTATATATATAAATATATATATATATATATATATATACACACACATATATCTTTCCGGTCACGCTCAAGTCTCCCAGTCTCTCGGGTAGGGAGCGAAAGGGTGTAGTTATAACCCTGGTGAGGGGGGGTGTCCATATATATCTAAATATTTAGCAATCTTTTTGACGGGTCGAGTACACTAGTTACTTCACATTCACAGGACACATTCTTCCCTAACAAAACGAAATAAAATATATAAATTACTAATATACACGAAATTTTTCAAGCTTCTACGTTACATCTTCCTAACTTCCGTTTCCAAAATGAATGGATGAAATGTTACCCCAAAAAGAAAACTTTACTACACTCGCACTTTAATCATATACGGTACGAAACTATTAGCGTCACCGCACAGAGATAAATAACTCTTCTAATTTGCTGCAATAACTCGCTAGCCCTGCCTGAATAGCATACCCATTCTCACAATGGCAGCATTTCTTCCGAAATATTTACAACTCACAGGATACACATTCTGATGGTCACTATCCCCACACAACAATATGAGTGTTTTAATTATTGTTTTTTTTCCGCTGTGAGTTCGCCGGTATTTACTTCATTTTCAAGTTTATATTTTGATCATTTACTTGCTCAATAGTTTTACCAACTGGCAGCAATTTTAGTCTTCTTGAAGCGTTTTAAACGTTATGGATAAAGTCTTAGCAAAGATCCGGCAGTAATTTGAGTGTACTCGAATCCCATCATTATTCTTTCCATAGCTCTTTGAATTCTATTTTATATTCTAATTTTAGTAAGGCTCCAAGTTTTCAAGGAAGTATTGAAAATTACATGGTAGAGAATGCTAAGTATTCCAGTATTGATACCCTCTTATTATTATTATTATTATTACTATCCAAGCTACAACCCTAGTTGGAAAAGCAAGATGCTATAAGCCCAGGGCTCCAACAGGGAAAAATAGCCCAGTGAGAAAGGAAATAAGGAAATAAATAAATGAAGAGAACAAATTAACAATAAATCATTCTAAAATAAGTAACAACGTCAAAACAGACATGTCATATATAAACTATTAACAACATCAAAAAACAAATATGTCATAAATAAACTATAAAAAGACTCATGTCCGCCTGGTCAACAAAAAAACATTCTTCACGAAAGAATGCATTGACGGGCCTCATGCATGTGGACACTAAGATCACATGTGAGGTTCAAGTTTCATGTTTCAATATTACAAACTTTTCTACAATTACTATAAACTCTCGCGCTCCTATTCCGTCAAAAATGAAAGTCAGGTTTCAGTAATTTGGCTTTAAGTGCCTCGTACCTAAACATAAACTTACATCATAATGCTCTGCATTTTCTTGTTTAAGGTTTAGATAGTTTAACGCTGAGTTTATGACCCATGAACCTGTTTTATCCTTAATTATCCTTCTTAAATCCTCGAGAAGAGAGCTTCTTGGATAAGTTCACTACATTATGACTTGCTTCATACGATTACGTACTTATTATGAATGAATATATCCTAAGTAAATTTAACGGTCCCTCATTAATGGCAGAGAGAGGGAGCATGTCATTGCACTGTCTCTCAGCATTTTAAAGACCGATCACGATAGCCTATATATATAGGATCCCCAAAGCTTTGACCAAGTAATGGATATTTCTGTGAATGTATCAGAAGGATGTTTTCAACAAAACCCAACAAAATGAAAGGCTGCAAAACTATTCCTTTTCAAGTGATGTTTTCAGCCTTACATTCTTTTTAACGCAAACCCTTTTTAAGGGAGGTTTTCAACTCTTTCAAATGATGTTTCATAAGGCTGATAGGATACATCTCTCCCAGCTGAAAATATTAGACCTGAATAATCAATTATATTTTACATAGAATTCAATCAGTTAAACGAACTCAAAATTATACAAAGCAAAAGAAAGCTAAATTAATAATTATTCTTTTAAATATTGAATGTAAGCCGTTCGGTTAGGCTGGAAAAAAGATGTACGATGATTTGGATGAGAAAGGAATAGAAGAGGCTAAATGTACAATAAGGAGGATTAATTGTTGATTAAGAAGCGTAAATTAAAATTACAAAAGGATCGGACAAAAGACTTATGAAGACGGATTGATTGACGATGAATAAAAATACCAACCGTCCTTAAAGCTAAAGACAACTTTAATAAATACAATAAGACCATACTGCATATGATACTTTTATATAACACACGCACATACACACACACACACACACACACATATATATATATATATATATATACACATATATACATACATATGTGCGTTTGTGCATATATATATTTCACCAGATTTTCACAATCTATACAAAGCAACTTGTTCAAGAAATATATAAAGTTATTAGTAAGGTGCAAAGCAACATAGTAATATGTTTCACATAATAAACCTTTAGATAGCACTGAATACAAAATGAAAATATCATGACATATCCACAACTTGAAAGGAATTCAGAAGAAAAAAAACTACCAGCATTATTGATCTAATAAATTATCTAACTCTTGAATTATGAAAATACTATATTTGAAATATTCTCTGGCGATAGTGAAAAAGGGCACAAAGTTGAGTATAAAAACCCCGAGAGAGAGAGAGAGAGAGAGAGAGAGAGAGAGAGAGAGAGAGAGAGAGAGAATATCGAGTAACCATACTAAATTCAAACAAAACGTCAAAATTCTGAGACAACCAAATGTCCAAGAAATACGAGTATGAGATCAACGTTAACATACCCACTGACTCGAAATTCCAATAATAAATGATCAAATAAAAAATGGAAACTCAAAAAGATCAAAACGCATTTTGAACAAAGAAGCCATTAAAATCCAGATATTGCCTTTAATTTGAAAGAAAGGAGGAATTAATCGCCCAAAAGGTTTCCCGCTGAGATTTGATTAAAGTACCAGCTGTCAGTGTGCGTGCGCGCG
>NC_090762.1:8436133-8441133 GCF_036898095.1 Palaemon carinicauda | reverse complement strand
AAATCTAATTAAATTCCTTTTCGCATACATACATACATACATGCACACACACGGGCTTATTACCTTAAAACTTGAATTAGATCCAAAATTAAACTTGCTCTTGCATGCTACCCAGAGTTGCGAAGCAATGACAACAGTAGAATATTAAAATCTGCATTAATGCCATAACTCAAAAGTTGTGTTCTAAATGTAAGTTACATTAAGATTTCCCCTTAGATATCATACACTATCTTTTAAATTGTCCCCTTATCTAAACTCCAAAGTTCCATGTGTGTGCACATAAATAGAATGAGAACAGAACTGCAAAAAAACGGGACCACAATGAAGACGCACATAACCATATAAATATACATGTAAATACAAATAATAAACGCAACAGTGCAGCTATTTTATTCGACCCTCTTTGGACTACTGAAGTTTCGTGAATATGCATTATCAGACAGGCAAAGGATATTCTAGATTAATCCAGTATAGCTGAAATCTATTATAAAAAAAGTCCGGATAATAGTCGTTACAAAAAAGCGAAAGCATGAATAATCGTATTAAAGGGGGAGAAAGTATTATTAAAGAGGTAAAGATATGGGTGGGGGAAGTGTAGGCAAGGAGTTAAGGAGTGATGAAGCAGGTAGTAATGAAGGAGGAGGAGGAGGAGGAAGAGGTAGGTGTAAAAAGGTGGTAAGTGGAGAAGATGGTGTTGAAGAAATCAAAGGTAATACGTGCCTATATGTGAGTGGCGTAAAAAGAGGTGAAGGAAGTCGAGGTAAGTAGGATGTGTATATGTAGATGGAGAAGATGGAAATGGAGGAAAAGATAAACTGAAGTTATAGATGGAGGAGGAACTACACGAGAGGTAGAAGGGAGAATGAGGGTTAGAAACAGATGGCTGTGCTTGGTAAGCAGAGGGCGTGAAGGCTGACTGTTCCCAGAGACTCGGAGATATGTAGGGCGGACGGAGAAGTGACAAGCAACAAAGGGGTGTGTGCCATATAACATTGTGTTACCTGGATCACGAGATTATAAGCGAACTGTAATCCGATATCATGGTGTGTGAAAGGGAGATGGAGTTATACTGTTACTTTCAAAGGTTAAAGTTAATTACCGTCTTTGATATCGTTATTGGTCTCTTTGTTCACGCAAATGTTAGTCTTGTCAGTTTTCCTGAAATATTAAGAAAACTATATTGTCTTCTAAGGTTAATCTTTGGAGTATGAGACAATTACATAAAATTAGTATATATATGGAGGAAACTGAAATGTTACAATAAAACGCAATTTATCGTCATAATGTTTTCAATCCAAAAACATTTTTCTCATCAAAACTTACTCATAGTGACCAGTGTACATCACCTACTTATATCAATCTGTCACTTTCTTAACAGAACAATCTGTTACTCTAATGTTTGTCATTTCCGTTATTCCTTCTCTCTCAAGCTAATCAGTAATGAAACCTCACTTCTGATAATATATTCATCTATAATTTCAACAATGCTTCCCCTCTAACGGCTATATCGTGACCATTCATCAAATTCATCATAGCCCAGGGTAGTTCTTCTCGTCAGAAAGCATCATCAGATTTGATGCAGACGCTGGTAATAGATGACAGTCCAAGCATTGCACGAGGTTACGGTAGATACAACATTAAATTTGATCGATCAATAAAATGAAATTAATGTGCGAAAGGTGACACATACGAAAGTGTGAAGGGGACCAATGGGAAAAGCAATTGAGTTGGCAGCACTTTCTTAAGACAAGTTTTTATATTTGGTGTTGTATTATGAATAATGGTGCGAGAATTGAGATTATGAGAAAAATATCAAAAGAGGAAAAGGAGGAAGAAGAAGAGTGATAATGTTAATAAAGAACATGAAGATATTGCATAAAGGTCTGTCAAATGTTAAATAAAAAAAGAATAACTAAAATAAAGAGGGAAGTTACTTTCACCAATACTAATTATTATTATAATAGAACAAACAAAAGTCCCTGATGCCAAGGTTTTATACTTAACAACAAATAATATTCACTGTTGTCTAAAGAAACTTGATAAAAAGATAATAATACTTATAGAAGAAGGCAATATTTCCTGATAACTAAGAATTTAAAAAAAAAAAAAAAAGAAGAAAAAAGAAACCCTTAGCTATGCCTGATTTCTACAAAATAAATAATTAAACACCCAGAATTTTGTATATATTTTTCCCAAGAAACTTTTTGTTCCTATTATCTGAAAAGAACAAAAACGAATTCACAGAAACAATAACTTATTCATCCTCTGATTCTATATAATAAGTTTTACAGGCTACTCAGACGACCAAGAGCACGTACTAACATAAGACTAGGTTAACCTAATAAAAATATAATCAACTACGGGTTTTACATCGTTCATATAATGTAAAAATTAGCAATTTCATGGATGTGAGGTTGCAAATTTCATAAATGATAAAAAAATCTTCAAGTTCGGAATCAAATTATTGTCAGAGAAACCAATGAATGGCAAGTTTATTCCAATAAAAGATTACAAATACTAAGTGTTAAGCTCCTAAAGAGAAAGATAATTTAATCTGAAATAGACAGGATGTTTTCCAAAGAGAAATATAAGGGTAAATTACAGGGTATTGCGTCTAAACGTCAAAAAGTTTATAATAATACACACAAGATTTATAACTTAGGAACCCGTAATTCTTATAAAAACAGTCGAAGGTCGAGTATTTTTTTCTGTGTACTGCTTATATAAACACATTACATATAACTATAACTCAGATAAGCATCCATACATACATTACACACACACATATATATATACAGTATATATATATATATATATATATATATATATATATATATATATATATATATGTATATATATATATATATATATATATATATATATATATATATATATATATATATATATATATATATATATATATGTATATATATACACACACTAGTGGACACAGTCTGTCAAAATTGACGTCTAAATACCTAGTTAGATATGCACACAGGACACATACCGTAAGTACCCCAGATTCAACCCTTCCCACCCCGCCCCCCTTTTCCTAATCTACCTCTTGGGGTACGCCCCTCTCTCTCTCTCTCGTCCTCTCTCTCTCTCTCTCTCTCTCTCTCTCTCTCTCTCTCTCACATATATATATGTATATATCTATATATAGTATATATATATATATATATATATATATATATATATATATATATATATATATATATATATATATATATATATACACGCACTTACAGTATATACATATACTGTATACATATATATATATATATATTATATATATATATATATATATATATATATATACATATATATACATATATATAAATATATATATATATATATATATATATATATATATATATATATATATATATATATACATATATACTGATGTGTGCGTTTGTTTGTGAGTTTGTGTTTTAATTTTCTTTAAAAAATATTTATTTCATACAGTAAATGTCCATTTATTACATTAAATCAAAACACGCATATCAAATTTAATGAATAAAATCAACGTTCAATGTTTTAAACATGTAATTCTAAAAAAAACAATTCACATGGCGAATGAACTTCTACTATTTTATATATATATATATATATATATATATATATATATATATATATATATAATATTATATACATATATATATATATATATATATATATATATATATATATATATATATATATATATATATAGATAGATAGATAGATATATAGATAGATAGATAGATATTTATATATACAATATCCACACAAATTTACTGTATATTTATGTACTGTATATACAATTAAGTATCATCCTTCAATATGAAATGAGCAAGTAAGAATTGCGATGTTAATAATCATTTCTATCATCATCTTACATTCGTAATCAACAAGTCTTTGTGTCGGCAAAAGAAATAATACATTCACTGCTCGAAAAATAATACTATCTCACCAGTGATAAGAAAGCATAATTTGTAATAATCTCAATAGTAAATATAGCTTGAGATTGAACAGCGATGATAACATGATATAACCATTACAGTATGGATGATAATAAAGAAGACCACTGGATGACGGCAAGAATAATACAAAACAGCATATGACAATAATAATGAAAATAGAGCATACTATTAGACAATGATAAACATAACGTTGGATACCAATCGAAATAACCTAACATAATATTAGAGTGACAATAATGGTATCGGCAGTAAGAAAAACATGACTTGTGCGGTAAAGCTTTTATCGATACCTAAAACCCCTCATACAGGGAGATTCGTTTCACACGCACAATCTTAAAAATACCTTCAATCGAAATATGCATTATGAAGTCATTTCTTTCGTGGCCAAGAGAGGTCAAAGGTCGCAGGTTTCAAACTCTAGGCCGCTAATAGCATGGTGATATGGATTGGTTTGATTTCCGGCATCTGATTATATTGTGGGTATTGCGGTTAGCACCATCCTATTTAATAACATTAAAAGAAGCCGCGTTATTACAATGGCGAACACACACACATTAATAAAAGATACATTCAGAGGAATTTAAAAAATATATTTAAATTACGTGTAATAATAAGAGCTAATGAACTCCGATATAGGTGATGGAATGACTGACATATATTATATGTATGTGTATGCATCTATGCATGTATGTATAATATATATATATATATATATATATATATATATATATATATATATATATATATATATATATATATATATATATATATATATATATATATACATATATATGATAAAGTTTTGCACATTTAGACGAGTTTTTCATATTCAAATAAGCCAAATATTTTTGATACAATAATGTCTGGATTCTCTTAACGACCTTGGGATCAGAGCTTGTGACCGGCCGGGAATCGAACCCTGGTCCGGCAAGCTTGTATAGACAGTGACTACCACTTGCCAGACCAGGGTTCGATTACCGGCCGGTCACAAGCACTTATCTTTGTGTGATTTCACCTGGGGATCTGATCCCG
>NC_090762.1:8428633-8433633 GCF_036898095.1 Palaemon carinicauda | reverse complement strand
TATATATATATATACAGTATATGTATACAGTATATATAGAAATAGAGACAGGGACAGAGACTGGCAAAGTTGAAAAGAAACTGATGACAGCCCAACGTAATGATGTTATCTGTAAACTAACATTTCAGAAGTCCAATGTTTCAAGGAAAAAAATAAAATAACACACATAATCAGTCACCTAAAACAAAAGCTTCATTAATAATTTACTTAAAATAATTCCAACTAAAATAAAGAAGGAAGCGTTTGTGTATAGATGTTAAGAAGAATTCGAACTGAGGCACCCCTTCTGCTGAACAACATGCAAAACAATTTAAGAAAATTAATTTTACGTAATTTTCTTGATCATCATTTCAGAAAATAGCCTTTACATTTGTCTATGTATGAAATAATCTTCCCTGTTCTCTGTTTCTTTTTTTTTTCTTTTCTTTTTTACTTTGTTCATCGTTGTTGCAAAGTTTGTCAGGTGAAGCTGATTAAAATGTATCTCTTTATATCTTACCAGCATTCACAGTAAATATATATCGCGAATTGTATAATAGATCAGCCTTATTAAAAAGGAATTCTCTGAAAATGCATCGTACATCTTCTTTCATCGATCATCATACTTTATGCTAATGATGATAGCTGTTCAGCGCCATTTACTACGAAAGGTAAAACAAACTTTAAAGAACAGATAAAAGTACGGAGGAAAGGCACGTTGACTCGTTAAAAATACACAAAACTTTCTCGATCTTATTGAAAGGTAATTTTAGTGAAAACACGCGCCATTAAAAATGTATTTATGTGTATTAAAGAGTATCCGGATATCAGTTCGGCAAGGAAAGGGAGAGAAACAGGGATACAACATGAATAATAAACCCACAAAAACGTAAAAACTGACAGAAATAGAAACGTAAGTAACAGTTGTCGAAAAATAACAGGTAAAATTACAACAAAAAAATTTATAGCTAGGAGGTAGGGAGAATTTAAGAAAAGCACAAAAGGTAAATGACAACAACAGGAAATTATTGGTACATACATGATCTCAATTTAAATGCAAACACAAGAAGTAAAGCTCTAAAACCATAGTTTATAACTAACGTATCGACTAGACAGATTTCAAGCACAAACACTATGAAAAGCAAAACAGGAGAAAGTAACAGGAAAAAACGAAAGTCGTGTGGGCGTTCAGCAGCGCAAATAAGACAATGGGAAGAAGTCGGGAGGCGGAGGTGCCAAAAAGACCTTTTAAATCTGCTAAGAGAAGCTAATCTGAGCTGATGGAAACAACGTAATCTGCAGCCGGGCCGATTTCCCTCTATTCTCAGAACAATAGTATCCAATTGTTAAGATGCTGAGTGACAATGCGGAATGTCATTGAATTCTCCTTTGTGCTGTCACATGGATCCATTCACACTTTATGTCAGGCTTTCTCCGGAGAAAGGTAAACCACGTTTTATAGCATCTTGCTTTTCCAACTAGGGTTGTAGCTTGGATAGTAATAATAATAATAATAATAATATAGGGGGTTCTGTCTATTGAAGCTATTTTTGTAATGTATGATTTAGGTGATTCAATTATTGAAATTGTTTTCATATGTAAAATATGACACAACTTGTACAAACAAAGCAAATTTCACACTTCCTTATTCACCTGTCAGTCATCTAAAGATATTAATGGTTCTTTCACTTATTTATTAGTGATGTATATATAAAAGTCTTTTCTCTGAACGCTTTCCAGAGGTCCTCGGTGAATTTTCATTAATTCAAAGTTAATTGTGATAGCTATCCAAGAGACTGCCAAAGACAGCAGAGGCATGAAGCATTTATCAAAACGTGCTCTAAGTTTTTTTTCCTAGTTCCGAAACAAATAAGTGATCCCAAGCTTTGAGGCAAACGCTGTGTAACCCATGATATAGGAATAACTATGCACATTTGCTTATTGATATAAACATATATATTATATATAAATATATATATATATATATATATATATATATATATATATATATACATGAATATATATATATGCATACACACATATATATATATATATATATATATATATATATATATATATGCATATGTATATATATGTGATATATACGTATATATATATATAAATATATATATATATATATAAACATATATACATGAATATATATATGTATATACATTTATATATATATATATATATATACAGATATATATATATATCATATATATATATATATATATATATATATATACAGATATATATATTTATATATATATATATATATATATATATATATACAGATATATATATATATATATATATATATATATATATATATATATATACAGATATATATATATATATATATATATATATATATATATGCATATGTATATATATGTGATATATACATATATATATATATATATATACATATAAATATATATATATATATATATATATATACATATAATATATATATACATAATATATATATATATATATATATATATATATATATATATATATATATATATCCCTGATTATCTGACAATACCTATAGACATACTTTTAAAATATGATTTTTTTTTCTATTGCAGAATTCGCGAAAGAATTTCTTCAAATCAACATAAGAAACAGCGTATTGACAAGTAAGTACATTCTTCTTCCTATTTAATATAAATAACTACTAAACTGGACGTTGTAGGCGCAATTATGTGGAGATAAACAATAATTCATATCAAAAGTCATTCAAATAAATAGGTAAAGCCGGTATTTTAAGTTTCTCTACTAGATTGTGCGTTTCATCATCTTTAATAGCATTAAGTAAACGCTTAACATCAATGATTGAACGCAAAGCTCCCTGAGAGAACAATTCTGTACCATTCAACTGTCAGTTTAAAGTATATATCCTCCAATCACAAAGAAAAAAAAAAACGTGTGGACAAGTGTGCGTGTGACTTTAATCATTTAAACCCCTCTCTCTCTCTCTCTCTCTCTCTCTCTCTCTCTCTCTCTCTCTCTCTCTCTCTCTCTCTCTCTCTCTCTCTCTCAGACATGACTACTCCAAATAAGTTCAAACTTTCTCAGGATTTTGTTCCAGTTTATATGAAATATTCATAATTCTAACGATATTCTTCTTTAAAAGAAAAAGATACGAGAACCATTATTAAATCCGAAAAAAAAAATTGCAGAAAAGGAAGGCCAATTTATCCTCATCTCAATTCCTCCGAGAGAAATGTATATGACAGATTTTAACAATGAAACAAAGACAAATGCTTGAAATAAAGTCATTACGACCTAACCTTGAAAACCAATAGACGGTAGATAAAAAGGTACGTGGGTGGAGAGGGTGTACATCAGCAATAAGGACAAAAAAAGAAGGATGAATTAAAGAAGCGTATCCTGGGTAATTAATATGAGGAAGACAGAGAACGAAACATGCACTTATTCAATTGAACTTGTTCTTCGGTATCATATAAAGTGTCCAAACCGATGCAGTGTAAAATATATGCAGTTCATTTCCTCTCTCTCTCTCTCTCTCTCTCTCTCCTCTCTCTCTCTCTCTCTCTCTCTCTCTCTCTCTCTCTCTCTCTCTCTCTTGTGAAGTTAGCTTTTGAATGAATGGAAGAATTATAAATAATAACCAAAAATCATAGAAGTGATTCACGGTATTTCTTATCTATTTTAATCTCCATACACAATACTTGTTTTCAGTGAAAGGAATATAACTATAATCTAATATTCTTCATGGGCAAAAATAAAAATGCCACCTGTTGTTATTTATTGTTAAGACATAATACCGGAAGTTACCTTAATGTAATTATTAACTGAACAGTAAAACTTGTATACGAAAAGAATTCTAAAATAGAATAAAAATATCCAGATTTTATTTCAATGTTGTTAATGAAAGGTTTATACGCAAGTGCTTATCAGATAATAAGATTAGCTATAAAATAACAAAATCAATATATAACGAGATTAATAAAACTTCCAATTATGATATAAAGTAAATTACCCCGAGCTAATTTGAACGTTTTTAAGACATGCATAATAGATAAAAAATTACCTTGTACAAAAGGGTAATGCTGACTTGTAATAAAAACGAGAGAGAGAGAGAGAGAGAGAGAGAGAGAGAGAGAGAGAGAGAGAGAGAGAGGAGAGAGAGAGAGAGAGAGAGAGAGAGTAACAGTATCTTTAAGAATGATGGAAGCATAACTATATCTTGACATTCTTATTTGATGCTAAGATACCGGAATTTTTGAACAAGAGAGAGAGAGAGAGAGAGAGAGAGAGAGAGAGAGAGAGAGAGAGGAGAGAGAGGAGAGAGAGAGAGAGAGTATAGTATCTTTAAAAATGATGGAAGTAAAACTATATCTTGACATTCTTATTTGATGCTAAGATACAGGAATTTTTGAACAAGAGAGAGAGAGAGAGAGAGAGAGAGAGAGAGAGAGAGAGAGAGAGAGAGAGAGAGAGAGAGAGAGAGAGAGTATCTTTAAGTATGATGGAAGCAAAACTATATCTTGACATTCTTATTTCATGCTAAGATACCGGAATTTTTTAACAATTGCAGCATGAATTAATATCACTGTCTCAAAGTAAACTCACCATTGAGCAAAGTCTCCTATACTTACAAAAATACTGAATATACACTTGAGGTGACTGTTATTTCTGTCAATTATATGATCTAATATATAGAGCACATAGTTATATAAACTACATAATAAAGTACACTTCATATATCAATTGCAATGTTTATTTAAATGTAATATCTTATCTGTAAATAGAATATCATCCATTAAAATCTAACTCTTATTAATCTATTTTAGAGGGTCTCCTTAACATTAAGGTAGATATTAAAAACGTGTACTGACAATACTATCAATATTCATGCTACAGTATCTATATATCCCCTTATTTTTTCTATTGTTTATGAAAACTTTCTAAAACACAAACAGCAAATCCCTCTTGCTCAACTTATTCATCTACAATACATATAATATAAAACTTGTACACGTGAC
>NC_090762.1:8416133-8426133 GCF_036898095.1 Palaemon carinicauda | reverse complement strand
TGTATTTGAGATCAGAATTTCCTCTTTAACAGATCTCATGAGAGCTTCCTTTTCGGGTTGATCAGCTGTTTTACTATGTTTAGATAATTGTGATGATATAAAAATATCTTTCATTACTATGAAAATTACTATTATTATTCTAATAATGATTTTCGAGGTTGTTTATCTTGTGGTGGTTATTATTGGTTTTATGAAAACCATAAATAACCCATTAAACAAAAGTGCAACGTTTTAACTTAAATCATAGAAATGATGCTCGGAAATAATGCATCAATAACAGCACCACTAAATAAATATCATTAATAGAAAACAAAAATATGAAGAATATGTTAGGAAACTAGATCGTAACAGCAATATTATCACGATAAAGTAAATAATAAAAAGTGATTGCATACACACGTGAATTCCAACAACACCCCCATGTGAAACGTTGCAAGGGAAAAGCAATATAAAATAAATACAAGGAACAAAAAGGCACAGCGTAAACAAGTGTCATGGGAAATGAAGTAATGTTAGGCAAAGAAAAAGAAGCAAACAAACGCAATTAGAAATTATGTCAGTATGCCATTTTTCTCGAAGCCACAAGTATTTTCCCACGCACGTAAGCAATTTCTCACACTGTCGCTGGTAACTCGACAATAATGTGCTGGCCACTCACTCACTCAGTCAAGGTGGTTTTTAAGGATGTGTGTTTGGGAATGCTGGAACACATGCGTAGCTCACTTTCTCTTTCGGTAAATAAACGTTCTTCCTTTCACAGGAAATGTTCGATTGGTAATATATATCAATACGTTGTTGCAGAAATTTTTATAGATATAGTTTACACTAAGGTAGTTACTTTCTTGCAATGCTAGGTAGAAAAACATTGATATACTTCCCCTTAGAATCTTCAAAACTAGATAGCAAGGCAAAAAATATTTGCAATCTTCAAATTTGGGCCACATGATTACTGATCTTATTTTTGCGCAATTGAGAAATCTGGTATTCAATGTAATACTAAACAGCAAATTGTGGGATTCATTGCATAGAATACCAAAGATAACGGCACCCCTCTATGGAGTAGCCAGTCATTGTAGAGCAGGAAGCATTTTGGCTGTATGAAGGCAACAAACGAATTTTATTACATGATCAGGTGCAAGACCGTAATTTTCCTCGTAAAACAGCTCTATAAGTTTAAAATCAAATACAGATTGACTGAACATAGTGATATATAGTTCTGTTACTTTCACCTTAACGAAGGAATAACAGCGTCAAGTCCCGGAACAATGGGAAAAAATCTTCTTGAAGATGGTGGAAGATACATAAAATTGTTGCAACTCTCGCTTTCTCTCTCACACAGACAAAACACACATACAAACGCATACATATATACTGCTGATATATGCATATACATACACACATAACTTACTTGTATAATTAAAAGCAAGTTTCTGGTTATATATATATATATATATATATATATATATATATATATATACATTTATATATACATATATATACACACATATATATATGTATATATATATATATATATATATATATATATATATATATATATATATATATATATATATATATACACACTTCCGGTCATTGCCAGCGGAATTGCCAGGCGTGCAACTACTCGGTCTCTCTCCGTCCCCCATGTAGGAAGAGAGGGAGTAGTCATACCCTGGTGAGAGGGGTTGTAGTTGGGAAAGGGGGAGGAAAGGATTGAATCTGTGTTTGTGCCTGCATATATACCTAATTATTTAGCAGCCTTTTTGACGGGTCGAGTACACTAGCATACACACACAAGCACACACACAAACACACACACACACACACACACATATATATATATATATATATATATATATATATATATATATATATATCACGTAGATGTTTAAGGGGTTAACTAAACAATATATTGATAATATACCTAACATAATGCCAATTAAGAATTATACGTATAAGTGAACAAAGTTATTTCTTACATACATAATTCAAACCAACTAAAGCAAACCATATTTTCCAGAGATATTGGTGTTTATTATCAGCATGACAATGTGAATTTAAAAGGCAAGTCAACATATAGTAGCATTAAGTACGCTTTCATAATGATAGTGATGAACTAAAGATGAATTTTCCAATAATAACAACATCCACCAAAATAATAGTAATAATTTCTTATAAAGATTGTCGGCTTTTCGATAATTATCATCATCATAAATATCACAATATGATATTATGATGACCACGTTCAGTGTAAACTTATTTCAACCGAGGTTTTACATCATAGTGACAGGAACAATGTTTTATTCTTAAGTAAATCAATATCTATAAGCTCTACAAAGTGTCAGAGTATAAAAGGGAAAAATAATTAAGAAAATATACTATATATTTATCACAGTAATTAGTTGATTGGTCTGTGCAGTGTGGTGTCTTGCAAACAAAATGAAAAAAAAAGCAAGAAAATCCGAATAAAAATCTTAATGTTTTTGTAAACATTTGACTGCATTTTCCCATCTTTCGGTCAGCTTTCTTCCGATCCTGTAGTTTACCATAAACACACACACATCCTATCTTATCTTATCTATCTATCTATCTATCTATCTATCTATCTATATATATATATATATATATATATATATATATATATATACACATATATATATAAGTATACATATATATATATATATATATATATATATATATATATATATACATATATATATAAGTATACATTTATATAATATATCAAACCCAATGCAACCAAACGGAAACTATATAAAATAGGTGCAGTTGCCCTGGCCCAGATTTGAACCTATAACTTAAGGCTTTAATACGAGGAGGTAAAGTGTAACCCTTCTCAGCAAATCTTGGCAATTGCTGTTGCCCTTCACACTCAATGTCTTCATACGGCCGATAAACTCCCTGGTCCCTAAATTCGGTGCCTTGGCTCAATGGGATTTAACGGAACTTGCTCCGTGTTCAGTCTCGCTCCGGAAACGAACTACGAACACTGCCTACAAAAAGGGAGCGTCGAGATTGTGAAGTACGAAGTGATATATGTCTGAGTGACTGTCAGAACTCTAAAGAGGAAGATCGAATATGCCAACGAGGAAACTAGATTCTTTTTGCAGTCGAGATGACTTTTAGAATCTGCAATCACGAGATAAATATCAGGACCGTTATCATCTTGATGGGAAATCGATTCTGTAACCTAGTCTTCAGTAAGGATCAACTCCTTATTGCTAACCAATTCATAGCCCATTCAGTAGTAAATAATTGTTCTCAAACACAAAAATATTTGAAATGATAGAGAAATCTGTCACGAAATTCTCTGATTCAATTGCATTCGCTACCATTTACACGTAGAACAAGTCAACGCAAATTTGTGGGTCAATTGTTTTTATGAAATGAACAGACTAAAATTCCAAAATCAGATGGGAAATTTCTAATAAGTTAGTGTAAATAGTATCGTTAAAAGCTGGAAAATTATTTAAATTGTGCTAAGATGTAAATAATTTTCACATAAAATCTGCCTCTGTAATGCAATAAATTATAAAAATATATTCTGCAACAGATTAATATATATATATATATATATATATATATATATATATATATATATATATATATATATATATACATATATATATATATATATATATATATATACATATATATATATATATATATATATATATATATATATATATATATTTCTCTCTCTCTCTCTCTCTCTCTCTCTCTCTCTCTCTCTCTCTCTCTCTCTCTCTCTAAAAGTTCAGCACATGACTTCGGAAAATGCCATACGACAAAACTAGAGAACTAAACTCTGAAACTGTCATTATAAACCACATTATTTCTGAGACTCTAGCTCAGAATTAAGTCGGTGGAAGCTGCAGACCATGAGACGGAAATATTTAAGGGGAATAAAAGTCGTCACAATGCTTTACGATGTGGTGATGGGTATACAGTAACTTTCGGACAGAGAGAGAGAGAGGAGAGAGAGAGAGAGAGAGAGAGAGAGAGAGAGAGAGGGAGAGAGAGAGAGAGATTCCGTCTATTTTCCAGGAACATTTTCTCAAAGTCTCTGTTTATTCCACATTTTTGCAAATCTATAATTCATTTAACCTTTTCCCCGTCTTCCTGACCACCCACCAAATTAGTAACGGATTCCTTCGAAGGTTACATGGAAACAGTTTCTTTAATATCAAACTATTTAACGAAACATTAACTATAACAGCCTGAATAACGAGATTAAACTGCGTCATAATCATAATAACGTTCGCAATGACTATCGGAAACAGTTTCCTAATAAAAAAAAAAAGTTCAATTACCTCCTTGAGGAGGAAGAAAACTTCCCGTGGGAATGAATCCTGCACATGCAAGCATTTGATAGAACGCACTAGAGACGCAATGTTTCCTTCGTGGCGTAATTCCATTTTCAGTTGCCCAGCACATAATCCCGACCATGCCTGTCTTCATCTATTCGAACTACTCTCTCTCTCTCTCTCTCTCTCTCTCTCTCTCTCTCTCTCTCTCTCTCTCTCTATATATATATATATATATATATATATATATATATGTCTCTCTCTTCCATATTCGTAATTTAATAACTGCATTGCATCTCAATTTAATAAAGTTAAAACCATATAATTCTTTAAAAGCAGCTACAAATCAATCAAAATGTAAGAGGATCACCTAAGGTATGCACAATAATTGTTTATTACAATTTCCATTACGTAATATTCAAAACACCTGCACAAAAGCTAAAAGCCAATTAACGGACTTAACAAATTTCTAAAGAAATTTAATACACACAATAATATATAAGGATATAGAGGTATTTTCATATAAATGTCTCAAATAATGGACCCTCATACGGCTGGTTCTAAAAGTTATGCTATAACACAAAGGCAAAAACTTAGAAAGGTAAAGTTCATGAAGTTGGATAACCAGTCAAAGCCAATGAAAAGGGAACAGTAAAGATGCTATGAATATAATGAAATAACAATGATATAAAACTATTTAAATAAATAAATACATGCATGAAATACATTGCAGTATGTTACAAATAAGTGGAAAACACTCTGAGCTATGAAGATGGCACTTGATTATCACAATGAAGCATTTCAAGCTTTTAAACCTTTGAAAATGAATCTGAACAGCTAATATTGAAGTTCTTATCCCCTCTGGTGATAAAGGCGAGGAGGAAATTCTTAATCAGAATAAAGTTTAGGGAAGATAGTCACAGAGGGCACATTTAATACAGCTTATAACTGAAATAGGCTCAGGAATATCTGACAACCTAATCAGAAGGAATTATAACAATATTATAAAAACCAATTCTATATCTTAGGCTTAACGTGATTAGTTTTAAGTAACCTAACTGTAATAATTTCTAGTAGCCTGAAAATTAAGTTTTAGTTATATGAAGAAAAAAAACCGTTCTTATTTGTATGAAAATAAATCAAAACAACCATATTGCAATCAATTACTGAAGCTTAATCATAATCATGTAGTCACAAACTGGCTGTAAACCTTTCTAACAACGTGATTGCAACCTATTATAACAACCTCGTTTATAATCACAGTCTCCTATCCCGTACGCTAAAAGGGTCTGTTTTTATCGCTAATAAATAAAAATGATATATTCACCAGCGGGAAATTACTACGTCACTGTAATTACGAAACTAGCGTTGCTCCAACTATAAACCCTCTGTGCGCAAGTGCGGTCAAGCGTCGTACATGAGTGTTCTTTATTCATTTGATGGCTATTAATTCCTTCGGTCTTTTTGTGTGGATATGAAAGTTAGTTACTTTTATACCGTAGTTTTTGAGCTTCATTGTGACCCATTGTCGTTCGCACCAGAATGATTAAATTACTGGCAGTTTCATTAATGTTGATGTTTATATAGTAAAAACTTGAAGACGAGAAATGAAACTCTTGTTTGATTAAATAACTCTACTTACGAACTTTCTTCAATTTAGTTAACTTCAGATTTTCCTTCACTCAGGAAGAGGGTCTTTCTTTGACCTTGGAATTAAGCCCACTCTCTCTTGTTGCTTGTATCAAGCCTGAGCTACATGAGGGCATTAAAATGCTTGTCCATTCGGATTCCGAATTACAAAAAATGAAAACAAAACTCACACTGCAACAAAATGATACATCAACAACAATCAAAGCCACTGGAGGTGAAATTGTATTATTAAGATTATAGCAACGCCTTTAAGAAGTAACAATGAAATCAATCCCATGCCATTGGTAATGCATTTTTCATAATTGGCAAGAAGCAGTCTAACTAATGGCGTTAAGAAATTTTGTACTAAATATTTCATAAGTAACATATCCTTGATACTATGAAAAGAAAACGTTACACAACACGAAATCTATGTCACTTTTTCCATGCCTGGGTAAAAAATAATTTCAAAATTACAATCAAAACATTGATATTGGTAAAGTAAGAATCGTATCTGTTACTCAAACTGAGCTCCCGAAGTCCAAACTTCGCTTGTCCTTATAAGTGCCCTTGGGCGCTACATTTCCATAGCTCGCATAACTACTATTAATAAAAATATAGTCCTTTTTTTTTTTTAATAATAGATGTATTCTAAGCTTCAGAACAAGGGAAATATTCACATAGCATCCTACTTCCCGATCTAGGTTTCTTTTATTTGCTATCATATTTTTGCAACATCTGCTCCAATTGATATATGTACTGTACAGTATATAACATATCTCTCTCTCTCTCTCTCTCTCTCTCTCTCTCTCTCTCTCTCTCTCTCTCTCTCTCTCTCTCTCTCTCTCTCTCTCTCTCTCTCTCTCTCTCTATATATATATATATATATATATATATATATATATATACATATATATATACATATATATGTGTGTATGTTTGTGTACGCGTGTTCAGTAAGAAATATTTCTGGTTAATTTTCTACCACTGCGACCATAAAAATAATCCAAAAATCTTTTTAACAATATAAGTCCACTTACACCGAGATAATTACATATTACGGGACGAAATCGTCTCTGCTTTAAGACGATTCGTGCAAAGTCAATCAAAGACGACGCTCCAAGGAAGCAGAAATCCTGTGACCGAGCACGAGACGCTTCGCTTAAAAGAAGACCCATTAGGAGGATTTAACCCTGAAATGCCTCTCAAGAAGAACAAGAGGCATGGCTGCCTACGCCATTCCATTCTTTTCCTCTCTCTCTCTCTCTCTCTCTCTCTCTCTCTCTCTCTCTCTCTCTCTCTCTCTCTCTCTCTCTCTCTCCTACATTTAAAACAAATTGTAATGTATTATAAATGCTGCTTTGAGCTTTGGTGTCTTGAAAATGATACTATATTAGTTTATGAATGCCAATAGCTAAGAGTATACAAAACAGTTTTCAAAACCATTCATGATTTTTTCATCATTTGAACATCAAATATTCTCTACAATTAAAATGGACTACTTTCGCTTTACTAGATTAAGCTGGCCTATATATATATATATATATATATATATATATATATATATATATATATATATATATATATATATATATATATATACGTATATATATATATATATATATATATATGTATATATATATTTATATATACATATATATATGTATATATATATATATATATATATATATATATATATATATATATATATATATTTATAGATATATATGAGTGTGTAAAATTTTGCACATTTAGACGTTTTTTTATATTCAAATAAGCCATATATTTTTCATACATCCAGACATTAATGTATAAAAAATATATGGCTTATTGTAATATATATATATATATATATATATATATATATATATATATATATATATATATATATATATAATTTATATATATACATTATATATATGCATATATATATATATATATATATATATATATATATACACATACATATATATGCATATTTACATGCATACATATATGTACAAATATAAATAAATTTATATACATATATGCATATACATACATATATATATACATATATATATATATATATATATATATACATACATATGTATTTATATATAATAAATGTAAGTATGCGGATTTTTGTGAATGTAAAGAAACGTCACAGTTAACGCAAAAAAAGAAACAGATAAATAATCGTAATGAAACACGAGAGGATATCAAGTCTTCTTCAACACGTAAGGCAATAAAATGTTAAAACAACCACTAAATAAAAAAATACCAGAGAGAGAGAGAGAGAGAGAGAGAGAGAGAGAGAGAGAGAGAGAGAGAGAGAGAGAGAGAGAGAGAGAGAGAGAGAGAGAGAGAGAGAGAGAGAGGTTAAAATTTTGCCATATTCTGAAGCAATACTCAAGCAAACTCAAGCATGATCTTGATGTTTCCTCAACCCATTATTTCCTTCGCCATCCATCCATGCAGACCAGCCTACGAACAAACAAGTCAAGTCACCTTTTGATGGACATATATAACAAAATTGGGGGCGAAATATAGCACCTAAAATTACATATTATATGCTTGTTATCAGAAAACCTAGCATAACTTAGTGGTTAGGTTTAATCTAACACGAAATAAATTTTTTTAATCAATGTCATCAAGTTACTTCAGCCCACTTTCATTTTATCGACAATGGTCAGTATATCAACAAAATGCGACGTGAAACTACTAATAATACAGGTCGTATTATAATTAACCTCAAAAGAGCCATATTCACTTCTGTGTAAATTTTGGCTGTTCTATTGACCACAAGTACTTCATTGAAAAACACATGTACCTGTCTGGCTTAAGAGCAACAACGAAAAGGGAATACCTAAAAAAAAAAAAAAAAAAATATGTCATCATAGGTAAAAGCATATAAATCATTGAAATATTTTATGTTCAGATTCAGCGAATAAATTGATACAGTATTTTCTTTAATGATTTTGTAGCACTGATATATTATTACAGTACTTAAAAATACGCTTTAAAGGTTTAAAGATTTGAAGGTCGCTCATGAACGGCAGAGGCAAGGGACAGTGACATTACCCTAGCAAGCAGGACAATGCCCTAGAGACTGACCATATTATTATGGGATCAACGCCCAAGCCCCTCTCCACCCAAGCTAGGACCAGGAAGGGCCAGGCAATGGCTGCTGATGACTCAGCAGATAGACCTATAGGCTCCCCCAAACCCCCAAAACTTCAAATATTTTAATTTCAACACAGGTACAGGGTAAATATGACCTGAAATCTACCTTTCTAATAAACTAAACACGACTTATAGGCCTTAAAAATTTCCCTTCTAACACCTTAACAAGGTCTGAAATTCTACCAATGCTTATTGTTTCAATTAATCAAATGGCCTCAAACATTTTATATTCCCAAATTCCGTTCATCAACTCTGTTCCCTTTAGGTATGATCTATACAAGTAGTTCGATTCTAGTTCTCAAAAGGTTTCAGCCATAAACGAGAAAGATTTTTTCAATCACATATTTTTTTGAAAATTAAAGACTGCACTCAATATAACCTAACGTAACCGTTATAAAACGAAAATGTAAGAAAAACTGCCAAGTGCACACGTACTATTCAATAAAATAAAACACGACGCCAATTATATAGCGAAAATGTAAACGATGTTCGCAAGTAAAACCACGTCTTAGAAAAACAGACCAATACAAATGGCAAGTAACATCTAAATCAACGCTCTTTCAGTGGCATCCACTCAGCCATGACACCAACCAGAGGTCAATGAAATCTTGAAAAAATAAAAAGAATTAAAAAGATACATTACAGTGAAAGGTTCCATCTGCATTTGTTATTGTAGCTCTTACAATGCACTAAAAAAAATAAAAAAATTAAACAAAAAAGAAAGATTCCATGTTGAATTGGAAGCGTGCATGTTTCTGTATCTAGCATGAGAAGGTTGTTAAAAAAACAAAAATAGTAGATATCATTCCAAGAAGAATATTAGGTTCACTGTTATTCAATCAGCTGTAATAAAAGAGAATTCTCGCACATGGAAAAAATGA
>NC_090762.1:8378633-8411133 GCF_036898095.1 Palaemon carinicauda | reverse complement strand
TAGATATGATTACGCTATCTTAAGCTATAAAAATTCATGACCAATAACTTCCTAATCTTGGCAATTGGATTAGTGTCCAATTCAACAATTCTATGAGGACGAAAATTAAGAATTTAAGAAGTTCACTCAGACATACAACCAATACCAGTTTTTTCATCCTTAAATGATAAAACGTAAATGAAAAAGATTTACAGTACAAACAAAATTTCCAGAGAGAGAGAGAGAGAGAGAGAGAGAGAGAGAGAGAGAGAGAGAGAGAATTCCTTCTTTTGAAATAATTCCAAGGTTCAAAGCTGGTGTCTAACTGAATGAAGAAGATGTCATCAAAGTTTCAAATACGAATGAAGGTCAATATTACATTTGAAGATTTCGGACACATCGATATTAGACAATATGTACAAAAGTGCGAAGCTTCAAAAGGAAAATGCTTTTAGTTACATTATGTAAAGTGAGAAAAAATCCAAAAATTTATTTTTTTTGTACCATGGGCGAGAAAAATATTAAGGATAAAATACCAGTTACGTTTAAAAACCAAATAAAGAAATTCTTTCATTATAATATAAATTTGTCTGAGTACAGTAATGTGAATGATAAATAACACTTATCACCGAATAATTCCTTTTCATTATCCATTTTACTGTTCTACATAATCCCAATATAATAAGATAAATAACTTGGCCTATAACCAGAGCATTTCTTGAAATATAATGCCTTAAACTTGAGGAGATTCTCAAATATACTACATGCATTATGATAATGACCACGCTTCCATATCTAACCAATTGATCAACATAATTACAGAATTTTAAATGGTATCTGGATGACATTTCTGAAACGTTTTATCTATAAAGTTAGTTTCCACTTCTGCATCATTCTTTAGATCTGACCTAGATGTTTCTTTATAATAATGAGAGAGAGAGAAGAGAGAGAGAGAGAGAGAGAGAGAGAGAGAGAGAGAAGAAATTCTTAGTGTAATTATGCACCCCATCACAAAGATTCGCCCCTAATCCATGGCACGTCATCCGTAAATATCCTTACCAGACTTTTCTCCTTCATCTCCACAGCAAAACAGAAATATCATAAAGGAATTACGAGCTGCCAGCGAAAAAGGTGGAGCAATCCAGAAGCATAGAAAACAACAAATTTGAATAATGATAATACTGAAAGATCATATCAACTGGGGACACCAGAAGAAAAGACATCCAGCAGAATATGGGATTTTCTTTGTATTAACAACTACAGATTTAATGGCATATCAATAACACTGAAAGTATACAAAATTTTATCCAAGTTAAAAATCATAATGCAGGAGCAAAGAGTAAAATCCTTTAATACAGAAAATATTCCATTAATAAATCAAATGTAATTGTAGACAGATAAGTTTAATACAGTACCAACTCGATTAGACATATTGAAACTAAAATATCCTGCTGCCCTTAAAAACTATATTTTGGAGAGAGAGAGAGAGAGAGAGAGAGAGAGAGAGAGAGAGAGAGAAGATATTAAAATAAAATACTAAATTCCAAGAATAATGTCTAATTCCTCAATATACTGCTGTGCTGTCATTACAAACTACTTCCTTTTACGAGAGAGAGAGAGAGAGAGAGAGAGAGAGAGAGAGAGAGAGAGAGAGAGAGGATATCAAAATAAAGTCCCAAATTCCACGAATAATGTCTAATTCCTCAATATACTGCTGTGCTGTCATTACAAACTACTTCCTTTTACGAGAGAGAGAGAGAGAGAGAGAGAGAGAGAGAGAGAGAGAGAGAGAAAGAGAGAGGGAGCGAGAGAGAGGGGGGATATTAAAATAAACTCCTAAATTCCACGAATAATGTCTAATTCCTCAATATACTGCTGTGCTGTCATTACAAACTACTTCCTTTTACGAGAGAGAGAGAGAGAGAGAGAGAGAGAGAGAGAGAGAGAGAGAATGGTCGCGTGAGAAGATGCGCTGTTGCTATCAGTAGAAATCTGGACTTAAAAAGCGAGGTTACCGATGCTGTCGACCTTGGAAACAGATGAGGATCGGAAGAGGCCAGCCTTGAAAAATAAAAATTGGAATAGGAGAGCCTCGACCTTGCAATAATAGTGAAGAAGATGAAGATATGATTGAAATTATCATGTCGAGATGTGATACAATCTATAATTCAAATGAAGCTAATGCGAGGGATGTTTTGATGACGTAAATGATGATGATGCCATAGAGGACAAATACAAGAAGGATGATTCTTGATAGGATTGTCCAGGAGGAATAGGAGGATATTAAGGAAACCAATAAAGAAAATGTATCATTCTTGGAACAATGCAAGCAAGAGTAGTAAGGACGATGATTATAGTAATGAAAGGAGTGATAATAATGAGAGGAAGCGTGGGGGGGGGGGGGTTGAAGTCCTCTTATCTATCCTTCCTCCTATCAAATGGAAAATAAAAAAAAATAGAAAATTACGATATAGAACAATGGGAGACACGATAAAAATGATCGGACATTGAGAACGGAAGAAAAATAGCATGTAGAGTAAAACACCTATATACAGCAGGACTTGACTTCTATAAAAAAAGGTTGCAACAAGATTATAAAAGAAAAAAAAGAAAATCTAAATATATTTTTTCAATAATGTTGATTATAAAATTATGACAAAAGAAACAAATAGAAAAATAGAAAGCCATAAAATTTCTTATCTGCAGGGAAATAATGACACCATGAAAGGAAAATCAGTATCAAGAAAACATATTTAATAAGCAATTAAAAAAGACGATAAAACAAGAAAGGAAGGAAAAAAACGCTGTAAAGAACAATAGTTATATAAGAAATTTTTACTTCAAATGGACCTATTCTAAATTTTTTATGGTGAAAAGGAAAACACGATGAATATGAATAAAAACCACATATTCCAAGAAAAAAAGGCGATAACAAATAAAACAAAATGGAAAAAAAAAGTACATGAGAATTCCTAATCAAGTAAATTACAGGAAACCTACAGTTGTATAGAGGGACTTGACACTTGATTTCACCATTGATATCTTTCCCTTAATACGGGATGATCATTGAGAACACCTACATTCAAGTCTTTGGCACGTCCATCCTATGATTACTAAGACAAGAAAGGTCACTAAGTACATTAAATATTCCTAGTACAATATATTTACAGTACATCCCGAAAAGAAAAATCTACACCTAAGAACTAGAGAAACTATTTCGAGAAATTTTTTGGCTCCCATAAAGTACAAAACAACGTGTGTGGTTCGTTGCCTTCTATGTACACTCAGCAAATACGCCTTGTTGTGTACATATCCTGATAAATATAGAAAAAAATAAAGAACAATATAAATAAGACAACGCCAGAAAATATAAAGCGCGTTCAAAAGTCCGTGAACCCCCAAACACTATAGTGCTGAGAATCATACCATTGAAAAATTCCAAAGTAAATTTAACAAGAGACAGTATGCAAAGAACCGAGAGAACTCCGCAATGGCAAGAAGATTCATGGTAATAACAAAAGCAAATTTACCCAGAGCACCAATGCAAAGTAAACTGATATGAAACAGACGTGGAAGATAATCATTAGATGGAGCATCCCAAGGGTAATTTAAGAGATGCCGTCTCACAGTGTGAATTTCTTTAGCCTTCTTTCGTTTTCAATGTATACAGAGGAAAGCCAATGTCCGGACTGAACGAGGAAGTGAAAACAGAAAGGTTAGAATAAAATAGAAACATAATGTTCCCATTTTTTTCTTTGCTGTGTACACAACTTTATATGTCTGAGTAAAATATATAAACATACTGAGACATTAGCCTCTCTCTCTCTCTCTCTCTCTCTCTCTCTCTCTCTCATCAACTGTCACCCTTTAGAAAGAGTTTTACACTATTGTATCCCCTAACGACAAAATCGTCGAAGAAACAAATATGTCATGAACATGTTCTAGGTTGCAATATCAAATGAAATAAGAATATAATACGACTTATTCATCGAGTAATTCTCTCTCTCTCTCTCTCTCTCTCTCTCTCTCTCTATCTCTATCTCTCTCTCTCTCTCTCTCTCTCTCTCTCTCTCTCTCTATACATAACAAAAAATGCCAAACCCAAAAAATCCTATGAACAGGTTCGTGAGATCATTACGTTGAAACCCATTCATCATTTACATATTCTTTCGTGACACTGAAATTTCTATGAAGACTTATATAATAGACATGTTGAGGCCATGATTTATGGTTCTCTCTCTCTCTCTCTCTCTCTCTCCTCTCTCTCTCTCTCTCTGTAAGTCTTATGTTTACTGATCAAATATACAACAATACATTCCCAGTGCATCTCCGCACCTGAATGCGAAAGAATTAGACCCATTTGTGACATGCATACATAAATACATAACTGTCATTATAATGGTAAAAGCTTTCCCTTTCTAAGCTAGTCCTTACGGATGAGGCAAATAACTTATTCGGAATGTTTACTCTTATAACCACTCACAAATATGTCGAATAATGCAAGGCCGACCTGAAATCTAAACACGGACATTGCAGAACGATTTAAGCTCTCATTAATAATAATAATAATAATAATAATAATAATAATAATAATAATAATAATAATAATAATAATAATAATAATAATAAGGCAATCCACCTCAACTGATTTACCAAGACGCTAAAAGGATCAATGGTTCTATATGAAGGTCAAGGCTGCTATAATTCCCACTTAAGAGAAAAGTGGAGAAAAACATCACATGGCCAATTACAGTCCCAACGACGTCTTCGTCCAACAACACCGATGAAACAATATAACAGAGACATTAAATGATGGTGGAAAAAAAAAATAAAGAATAAAAAGTAAAAGATACGGTAATTTTGGCCGAGATCAATCGTCCTCAGTATCCCAGGTAACTTGGGTCTTTTTTTTTTTTTTTGCTTACTCTTCCAGCGCTTTTTTTTCGCAAACTCCAACTTTACCTCTCCTTTTTCATCCTAATACCTTTATATCTTGTATTTTGTTAAGATATACATACATACATACACACACACACACACACACATATATATATACTGTATATATATACATATATATATATATATATATATATATATATATATATAATCATATTAATGCATTTCGTATGAACGTTATTGGGTATTTTAAAAGAATATTTTTCATAGATTCTACTTCAACGTTGTTATTTTTTTTTTTATCATCCATCAATGTTTCACTATTGTTTTTACAACGGGAGTATGTAAACATAAATAACAGGAACACTTCTTCAATGCCTAATGCTCCATACTTGATGTCAATTACCTACATTTTCCTATATACATTTTCGAAACAAAAGATATAAAAAGGGAAATGACGTAACAAACCATTAATCAAATAATCTGAAAAATGGTATCGGTTTTTTTCATGTTTGATTCATTACAGAAATAGGAAAATTGGAAAAGTCGTATCAGAATCTGTCTAGAGAAAAGACAAGTATAGTCCATTTCTTTTAGCGAGGCATATTTGCACCGACTCGCAGCGGTGCCCTTTTAGGTCGGAAAAGTTTCCTGATCGCTGATTGGTTGGACAAGATAATTCTAACCAATCAGCGATCAGGAAACTTTTCCGAGCTAAAAGGGCACCCCTGCGAGTCGGTGCAAATCTGCCTCGCTAAAAGAAATGGACTATAGTTGTGGCTTGGTGGTTTGAACGCTCACCTTGCCAGAGAGTATCTCCTGGTTCGATTGCCAAAGTAACCAGAAATGCTTAAAAATTGCCTTTTAAAGCCCATGAAGAACTATTAACACTGACATTGAAAGGTTTACCTTGAAGTTAGTAAACAGTAGTGGGTCTTTGTTGACACTTGAAAGGCTTAAAAATTCTGTGAAGAGAGAGAGAGAGAGAGAGAGAGAGAGAGAGAGAGAGAGAGAGAGAGAGAGAGAGAGAGAGAGAGAGAGAGAAGCATCCCAGATGGTGTAAAACCGCAACGCCTAGAATACAACTCTAAAGACGACGATGTTTCATCTGCCAAAACGAAACGAAAAAAAAAAGACAAGAAACCAACGACAGAAGGGTCTATTTGCAAAAGGGTCAACCCAAGTGGCAACACCTGTTGCATCTCAACACCGTAGTGATGATGATTCTGTTACCAGATGCACATCCTGAAGACATGAAGTTACTGATGGATCTCTTCTCGCTTTGTTATTAAGCATATGCCGACAAATAAATGACTAAGATTGTTATCAAGATATATAAATGCAGTAGTAGGTTGGCCAGGGCACCAGTCACCCGTTTAGATACTACTGCTAGGGAGTTAGTTATTATTATTATTATCATTATTATTATTATTATTATTATTATTATTATTATTATTATCATTATTATTATTATTATAGGCTAAGCTATAACCCTAGTTGGAAAAGCAAGATACTATAAGCCCAATGGCTCCAACAGGGAAAAATAGCCCAGTGAGGAAAGGAAACAAGGAAATGAATATACTAAAAGAGAAGTAATAAACATCAAAATGAAATATCTTAAGAACAGTAACAATATTAAATTAGATCTTTCATATATAAACTACAAAAACTTCAAAAACAAGAGGGAGATAAACAAGTCAGAACAGCGTGCCCGAGTGCACCCTCTAATAAGAGAACTCTAATCCAAAACAGTGTAAGGCCATGGTACACAGGCTATAGCACTACCCAAGACTAGAGAATAATGGTTTGATTTTTAAGTGTCTTCCTAGAAGAGCTGCTTACCATAGCTAAAGAGTCTCTTCTATCCTTACCAGGAGGAAAGTGGTCACTGAAAAATTACAGTGCAGTTGTTAACACCTTGAGTAAAGAAGAATTGTTCAGTGTTGTCAGGTGTGTTAGAACAGAAGAGAATGTGATACACTATTCTACCTTATTTCGCTTCCTTTTGTTTTTGAAGTCTTTATAGTTTATACATGAAAGATCTTTTTCAATGTAACTACTGTTCTTAAAAAATTCTAATTTAATTGTTCATAACTTATCTTGCAGTTTATTTATTTCCTTGTTTCCTTTCGTCAATGGACTATCTGTAATTACATTAAAGTTGTGAGGTTTATAATGAAGTCAATTGATTTTATGACATTACAGATGCCAACTTCCAGACAAATTCTAAATTGCATGGATTGTCTCTCACATAGAATTGATTAAATGTTAACAGTATGTACCACTACTTTATGAATGATTGAAAATTCATGATCAAAATATGTGGCTTTGGGACCCTAAATACATTTCTTACCCTTCAAAGTGTAGTATTTACTTGTACGCTGACACATAATTCAGAGGAATACATTGTTTTTTTTCTGCATCTTTTCGTAGCAAATGTAGTTATTCTCAAGATTCATAAACTTTGAACTATAAGAGTGATATGTTAATCCGTAAAACCTTAGGTTCCTGCGTCCTCTACCTATCAAGTTATAGCGATTAAACGAATGTTGGACATGCTAGAGAACTTCAAATCAATCAACAAATATTGGACACCGATTGCTGTAGGAGTAGAATGGCGTAAATTTGCCAAAATTATTTTGAGGCGTTGGTGTAAATTCCCCTAAACTACCCGCAAATATAGACTCAGGAAGAAATCTTGGTCCCCAAAAATCTTATTGACTAGCGCAGTGACAAAGGGCAGTAAGAAAAATGGCTACTTAAAAGTATGATTATTAGGGGCACACAATGGAATGGAGGTCCTGGGTAGGGAGGCAGTTGTTGTGACGGGATGTAAGAGCAAGGAAGACAAAAAGAGTGACAAAACAGTGAGTGACTGAGTGAGAGAAAGAGTGAGAAAAATGGGTGTAACAGACATTAAGAGTCATTAAGCGTTCCCTAACCTCACGACAACGCAGACAGCGTTTTTGAAATTCCGACTCTCCCTGACGCTCGTCAGCCTCCTTTAATGGCTCTTTTCGTTATAAACGAGAGAGAGAGAGAGAGAGAGAGAGAGAGAGAGAGAGAGAGAGAAGGGTGCTGCAGACCTTATATCCTGAACGCTTGGTTGATTTCCTTCCCTAGCGCTCTTATCTGGTTTTTAGGCATTAGAGAAAAGACGTGGCAATTTTCACATTATCATAGTGACATTCGGAATCGGCAAAAAAAAATTCTGAGAGCCTGATGTTACTAATTCCATACAGATATACTTAAATCAAAAATAAGTTTCTAGCCAAGAACAATTCTACTTGGATTTCCTACTTATCTGCAAATTGGTCAGTTTATAATTATAACCTTTTGTATAAGAGAATCGTGCTAGGAAATGTGGTATTGTTTATCTGGGTACAGGTAACGGGACTTCAGCGATTTTTATCTAAAAAAGTTCCATAATACAATACTAATTTGTAAGTTTTTTGTTGACGAGTGTATTTAGGTGCACTTTGCGTGATTACTGTTAAATGTTAACTTTAATCTGATAAGAAACAGCAGATTGTAACGTTATTATGCCTCGGATAGGTTTGCTTTCCTGGGAATCTTTAAACCATCATCAACATTTTAATGTACTATTTTCCCCCTTTTTTATCTGCTTTTAATCGCTATTACGAGACCGTGACGGGCACACCCACTTACACTAACCACTTCCCATCAATAAAACAAGATAAGACTGGCATGTAAAGTTAATCCAGTACTCCGTACCTCCTCCAAAGGTACTCTAGAATCTTTGAAAACCTTTGTATGAAAATGAAAATAATATTGAATGAATGAAAAATTCTATTAACCTTCGGGTTCATTTATATTACTTTTATTTTTTTTTATTCTACTTTGTCTCCAAAAACTTTATAGTCTATTCCGATTCTTTTTATATCTTTTACTCTATTTTCTTTCTATTCTTTTAAGCTCATTGTCATTATAAATTTTTCTAATTCATATTCTAAACTATTTTCTCCATAGCACAAGTTCGTTGGTCTTTTGAATCTTTTATTTTGCTTTCCAATTAAATATTTGAGCAGGGTCCGGTAAGAATTTACTTTGCTTTCCAATTAAATATTTGAGCAGGGTCCAATAAGAATAATTACTACCTAGATTTAATCACGTAATAACTAAGTATAAGACATGCTCACAATTACTGTCATAACGAAGAGCACTCACTCTGGATATGACTATTCCTTGCATGAGTATTGTTGCATAATAATGACAATGAAAAGTAACCAACATGTAGAAAAGAGAAATAAATAACCAATACATGAACGAATAAAGATGGAACAAACTCTAAAATAAGATCATTATTCAAAGAATGTTGAAATCTCTCATCAAAACTGTTTCATGCAAGTTAGCAATGGTTGTCATGACCGACAGGAAACTATCAAGATGTCAATCATCTTGCTGAAATAATTTGTACGTTTGGTTGCAATTACCATGAATAATAGAAGATCTTTTTATGAGCAACAGATCTCGTTAAGATAAGCAGCGCGAGTGATAGTGACAGAGATAACTGTAACAAATCAGAATGTTGTATTGAACAAATTAATTATGGTTAACTATCGCTTTCATGATAAGATCAATGTAATATCAAACACATCATAAAGGTCGATGATTGTCTTGGTCACGAGAGGATTGGGGTAATCACAATCACACAAGCAAGACAATAGCAGCCAAACATTTAGTGAACTAAAATTAATCAGAGTAATTTTGCTACATAAACACACGATATGCTAACAAACTCTTTCCGGTCACCTGAAGATTGATTTTGCTCCATAAACACACGATATGCTAACAAACTCTTCCAGATCACCTGAAGATTGATTTTGCTACATAAACACGCGATATGCTAACAAACTCTTCCAGGTCACCTGAAGATTGATTTTGCTACATAGACACGCGATATGCTAACAAACTCTTCCAGGTCACCTGAAGATTGATTTTGCTACATACCTGTAGACACGCGATATACTAATAAACTCTTCCAGGTCACCTGAAGATTGATTTTGCTACATAGCAAGCGAGGTCACCTGAAGATTGATTTTGCTACATAGACACGCGATATACTAATAAACTCTTCCATGTCACCTGAAGATTGATTTTGCTACATAGCACGCGAGGTCACTGAAGATTGATTTTGCTACATAAACACACGATATGCTAACAAACTCTTTCAGGTCACCTGAAGATTGATTTTGCTACATAAACACGCGATATGCTAACAAACTCTTCCAGGTCACCTGAAGATTGATTTTGCTACATAGACACGCGATATGCTAACAAACTCTTCCAGGTCACCTGAAGATTGATTTTGCTACATAGACACGCGATATACTAATAAACTCTTCCAGGTCACCTGAAGATTGATTTTGCTACATAGCACGCGAGGTCACCTGAAGATTGATTTTGCTACATAGACACGCGAGGTCACCTGAAGATTGATTTTGCTACATAAACACGCGATATGCAAACAAACTCTTCCAGGTCACCTGAAGATTGATTTTGCTACATAGACACGCGATATGCTAACAAACTCTTCCAGGTCACCTGAAGATTGATTTTGCTACATAAACACGCGATATGCTAACAAACTCTTCCAGGTCACCTGAAGATTGATTTTGCTACATAAACACGCGATATGCTAACAAACTCTTCCAGGTCACCTGAAGATTGATTTTGCTACATAAACACACGATATGCTAACAAACTCTTCCAGGTCACCTGAAGATTGATTTTGCTACATAGACACGCGATATGCTAACAAACTCTTCCAGGTCACCTGAAGATTGATTTTGCTACATAGACACGCGATATGCTAACAAACTCTTCCCGGTCACCTGAAGATTGATTTTGCTACATAGACAGGCGATATGCTAACAAACTCATCCAGGTCACCTGAAGATTTATTGCGCCTTATACAAGACCACTAAGATTTGTTGACAGTTCTGTAAACCCTGGATTTTTTTTTTTCGCAAAATATTAATATTCTATGATTATGGTGAGACAAGACAATATCTAGTTGATTTAGATCTTATAATGAACTATTTCTTTCATTAGACAGTTAAGGTTTGCTACAAGATTCTCATTTTTTTACAGCAGGAGCGGTAATAAAGACACAGACAGAAGAACCTTGTATGGAATTTAAATACGATGTCAAACAAAATGTCGTCAGCCGGTGTCAAGTGGAAAAAAAGTTAACCACAAAAGCGATCAGTTTCCCAAAGAGGTCAAAAGACTTTGTAGCCAACGGCCACAAATTCTTTGTCAAGGTACAGTTAGCCAAAGGGGTACAATTTCGTGATATTACGGTACATATATAAATGGTAAGCATGTATATATGTATGCATAATTGCATAAGCATGTGTAATTCTTAGTTTCCATGATGAATAACAAGAGTACTCTTGACCTCGTCACCACAGGCCTACTTATGAAACTTATGCAAACGCGTCCATACATTCACGGGTTTGCAGACTAATCACCTTTTTACAAGAAAACTAATAAATATTGGAAGGCTATGACTCATTTCCTCATTTCTTTTTTAACATGAAAAGTCAGAAAAATTAGTTTATAATAAAAAGTAAAGATGACAATGTTTGCGAACAGAATGAAAGCCTAAAAATGATTACCAGTCACAAATTTTGAATAATTTCACAACAGAATTCCATTTCTAAGCAAAACACTTATAAGGGAAACTAAATCAACTAATAATAGTAATAAAAATATGACGAATGCGAAATGCCAAGCAAGAGAAGAATACTGTGTATTATTCTACAAAAAGAGCGCATTGTAGAATCAAAATAATGAACTGATACAAATAATGAGGGGGATGTTCCAAAGCATTTTGAAAAATAACCGCTGAGAACGCGATAATGGCGAAGGCTGCATCTGATAAGATGATGGGGTAATTTGGAAATGTAATGATGGCTGACCGGTCAACCAGGCGCACGGGGAAGGCTATGGAGGGGAAGAGGCTCCTCCCCCCCTCCTCTCTTTGTAATATTATAATCATGATTTAAAGTTTTTTGACACGCCGAAGAATTATGTCTGGTATTACTCCAGACATAATGGTAATGTCGAACGTCGTGATCTTATAAAATGCAATTTTTGTTACTCCCAGTCTCGGTAAATGACTTCGAGAGAGAGAGAGAGAGAGAGAGAGAGAGAGAGAGAGAGAGAGAGAGAAGAGAGAGAGAGAGAGAGAGAGAGAGAGAGAGAACTTCAACAAATACATAATTGGTCAGGCGCAACATAACCATATCATGCAAGCAATAATGCAGTGATATGTCTCGTAAATGACACTATTAAAAATAAGTGATTGATTTTGAATTATACTGTAGACTAGCACCGCAACTAACATAGTAACATGGTCACGGTCTGATAATGGCAGAAGCTTCAGGTAAATTTCAAAACATCAGCCTGCACGTAATGTAAGCTTACGTTTTGGATATTCTATAACATAACTAACAGTAATAATCAATGATTCAATGTTTTACGAGTTCATAACAAGCGCCCAAGGGAGAGGATGCTGTATGGCCTTCTTTAAATGAAACCTAGATATATACGATCATTTAGTATTGCATAGAAGTGTCGCAATCACCGTAGTCGTCCACGCTAAATTTGAAGGATAAAAAAGATGACCGACGGAAATAGGAGGATTCTGAACCTCAAAGTAAGTAATAGCAAAGTCTTTGTAACACAAAATAGTCTAAAAACCATGAGAAAAAAAGAGGCAAGGAGAGAATTCACAGCTTAGTCTATGAAAACAATGAAATTATGCCGCAATTCAGCTGATCCTACCGACATAAACGAAATTATCTTTCCCAAAAAGGCATGACTTAAATACATATGATCCCTTGCAGAACAATAAAAAAAAAAAGACCAAATGCCTATCTACTAAAAGGCTACATTAATCAACTTTCCGTTGGCATGGAAGGGACAAGGATTCCTGACTATCCTCAGAGTAGATGGGTTTATTTTAGTACACATTTGTTCCTATTCTCACAGTTAATACTTCCACCCGATGCTCTTGCTAATACAGACCAGATTATAAGGATTTTTCTTTCATAATATTATGGAATTTAACAGTAAATATGATACACATTCGCAATATACATGAAAATTATAACAGAGGTTACTACAAAAACCTTGATATTGAAGATATTACGGTAAAATCACTTGGTTGATTTTTCGCTAACTGCCTCTAACGTTCTAGAAATTACAGTTCGAAAGATGCTGCAAGTCATTATCTTAATAATAGACTAAGTACGAATCGAAGCTACAATTGATGTTGAATATCACGCAGTATACTTTTATATGATACTAGTGTCAGAGAGAGAGAGAGAGAGAGAGAGAGAGAGAGAGAGAGAGAGAGAGAGAGAGAGAGAGAGAGAGAAAGCTATTTATTGTAGGATTCTGTAGATATTTTTTTTTATTTTCTCCTTTATGTATATGTATGAATATACATATATACACACAAACAAAACAAACACACACATACACACAAATATATATATATATATATGTATATATATATACATATATATACACAAACATATAAATTTAAACATACATATATACACATATATACATACACACACACATATATATATATATATATATATATATAAATATATATATATATATATATATATATATATATATATATTAGATACATACATATATATATATATATATATATATATATATATATATATATATATATATAGTCGCGACCAGATTATGAAATGCTCTTCCTAATCTGGCAGTTAGAACGGTGAAAATTTATTAGTTAAAACTTGCTGCATATCTTTTCTCATAGTTTATATGAAAGATCTATTTTAAAGTGGCAACTGATATTAAAATATATTTTTCATTCATTATCTCTCACAAATAGTGTATTTTCTCACTGTGCTACTAACCCTGTTGGAGCCCTAGAGCTTTTTCATCTAGGGCTGTAATTTAGCTAGTAATATATAAACATATAAACTATATAAATACATATATATACACATTACCACAATCATACAATTTTCACCAAGACACGAGGAACTCGAAAAAAAAAAAAATAGTCATTCGCCAGGGTTTAAAATAAATAATGATTTTTACTGGAAAACAAAAAATAAATTTTATTTTAATTTAAATCAGATTTTTTTTTTTATTCAAATTAATTTTTGTAAATAGTATTTTTTTCAATGTTGCCTACTTTCTGCTGCTGATTGTTTTTTTTTTTTTTTTTCAGTATTACAAGGGTATTTTCCGGTATTAAACTTGATCAATGTTAAATGAAATAATAGTTCAATATACATTACCCAAGATAGGTATAGCATGGGAAAAATTAATCTACTCACACTGCATCCCTGTTTGATACATACTGAAGAAATTTACTAGTAATTTGCTAACTTATCTGTTTTTATTCTGTCAAATTTTGGATTATGTTAATGATAATTCTGTTACCTTGCATTCAAAAAGAATTAAGCTTATTAAACTTCCTAATTGTATTCATATTATCAACAAATTCAGACCATCCTTTTGAATATTTTTCTTTTAAGTGATGATAATGATTCACTGGTGCCTGAGTTGCTACATGACCAAAACAGGATCAGTGCAAGACAGACTAACATCCCATACTTTCCCTCTACAACTACATCACATTTTCTTCTTTCTTCCCATACATATGCTGTATATATATACTGTATATATATATATATATATATATATATATATATATATATATATATATATATATATATATATATATATATATATATATATATATATTTAAATCATAAGATATTTTACTCGTGGTAATTGATATAACATTTAAATAGTTTCGAAAACAGAATATTTCCGTTTCTATATTAAATCATGACTTTTTTTCACTCTGATTTGAATAGATTTAAATCACTTGATTAAATCATTTAATCTAAATCAAACGAACCCTATCATTGACACATCGATACTTTGAGTACAGAAATCGTGGATGATCACAGTTACAGAAAACTTCCGGAACATTAACCGCTTTATGCAGCTCCCAATGAGGCTAATCAATAGCATGTCGAAATACGCCACAATCCGACTACATACTGTGCCATCCCCCGAAATGTTGCTTTTAATTCTATCCTTTTTTTTATTCAAGAACCCTCCTGTTTGAAAGTCCCTCTATACTATTTCAAAACCAAACTATCCCATAACACGGGTTCAATCTTTTCTACCACTTTATATATGTATTTTTCTATTCGTTACATAATCTTTGCTAACAATTTAACACAATAATTTCAACAGATTTCTTTTTATTCGTAGTCAATATCCTTACTTCAATTGCCTTCAATAAAAATCATATATATATATATATATATATATATATATATATATATATATATATATATATATATATATATACATGTGTGTATATACATATATATGCATATATATATATATATATATATATATGTATATATATATATATATATATATATATATATATATATTTATTTATATATTTGTATGTATGTGTGTGTGTTTGTGAGCGTACACACAAATATTAAAAAAAATACAGTACAAAGATGAATATTTTTATGAAAATACTCTGCATGAGAACTGAACAGTGTTGAGGGCACTCATTTTGTTCGAAGTTAACATAGAAGCAAATCATTTTGTGAAGAAAATAACTTGAATTACAGATCAAATCTATAATAACAGTACAACTTCTCTCTGTATCTTATCATTCCTATGACCTGGATTGACACGCATCACAAGTACTTCGGAGATATTTTGCATATGAAGACGCACATTATAACATGCATAACTGTTTCACAAGCATTTTCAAGCAAGTTTTATTATAGAGTGAGCATTGATGCTCTATATCTATTCTTTTTAATCTAACTGAAGTAGGAGGAGGCCGGAAGGTGGGGGAGAATGATGAGATGGGATGAGGGAGACTTAAAGGGGGAGGAAGGGAGGAGGAGCTGAGGAGCAGAAGGAAAAAGAAACGCTTGACTTCGTGGGAAGTGACATCTGGTGCTTCTACTCATTCCAATACTTTCAAGGCGCGTAAAAACACACATTGGATCGTCAAATATAATGAGGTTTACCAAACCGAAAAAAAGTACCTTATCATCTCGACCCCATGAACGTAATCAATCGAAACCAAATTATGATAGAGACGAAGAAACCCGTTACGTCATTGCTTGAAGACATAACTGTGACTACTGATCTTCTTCAGCTAAAAATATGTGCGAGGCATGAGCCATTCGTTTGAGAGTTTGTCAGGCTGAGAGCATTTGAAGAGGGCCACCGCCTATTCCACCGTTATTGGGGAAAATAGCTGATGGTTCCAGGCTTTGCGACAAATACGATTATTTAGAGCAGGAGACTTTAAGTGGTTAGGGACTCAGGTGTATTAAACATAATAAAACCATGCTTTAGTTCCTCCCACAACAAATGATGGCTACAATCAACTAATTATGGAAAAGCCCAGAAGAAGATAGTGGCTCTAGAAACTTCCCTATAAATATAAATCGCCTTTATAGACTTATGCAGTGAAGTAGGTCTCTGGAACTGTTGTTAAATCAACTGCAATGGGTACTATTGAGGAGAGATAAATGCACGGGGCTAAGAAATTCCTCCCCAAAATGACCCGCTGAGAAACTAACACCTACTACACAAATTCCCTCATTAGCGACAATGTGTATTGGTAACCATGTATACATCCATATATGTATTTGTGAAACTCTATACAGGATATTCTAAACAGCTACAGTTGAAAGACTATAAGAGAAATTGTATAGAATATAAACAAAATCAGTTATATCAAGATAGGTGTGTGTCAACAAGCCATAGAAGTTACGAATTCACAATTAAAGACGATGAAGTGTTACAAAAAGAATAGAAAAAAAAGAGTACACTTGTACGCCTATAATGTCATTTATAACTAACATAAAAACTAAATGATTATAATAAATGGCTTTATAAACTTAGTAGTATAAGAAAGCAAATTTAAAAAGTAACATTAATGGAAGTATTCTCAAAGTGGTTTTGCCCCATAACATACAAGCATACCAGGCTGTGAATAGTGTTCCCATTAAATATGAGGTACAGTACTTACACGTCCAGATATATCTGGACCGTGAGTACTTCAACGCTTCTGCTTCCCACAAATAAGGGCAATATCAATAAAATGCCACTATTAACCCAGAAGCATAGTCACAGGAGCCGTAAAAGAGTCAAGTTCTGTAAAACGTTTGTTAATTAAAAACAGGATTCAGGTATTAAGGTTGTTAAGTTTCCTTTCAGGAGGAAAAAAAATTAGATAAATCCATTTTCGAGTTACCTTCTGTTCAAAAAACAAGTGCAGGAGCTGATTCATGTAATATATATATATATATATATATATATATATATATATATATATATATATATATATATATAAAAGAAGAAGAAGAAGAACTTTAAGCCTGATGGGGGCACAATAGTAGTAGTACATCTGAACAAGGAAAGTGAAATAAGAATTCATGAAAAGAAAGACGTACAGCAGGAATAAGTCTAGAAAGACACAATAGCTAAATCTGAGTTTACCCGAGGACTTGTAGAATATATACAGTGGATCTCTATGCTTTCCGGTAAAAGAAAAAAAAAACCTTAAAGCCACTCTCGCTAAATTAAGAAAGCTTTTTATTTCTCTTTATGCCATGAAAGATTTTTCTATTATGGGGGCTATTTCCGTATTAGTATCTTTAAACTTAAACGCAAATGAGTGCGTTTCCTTACGCGATCTTGAATCTTCTAGCACTAGAGCTTTCAAATTATTTTACTTTAATGAATACAGATGTGTAGCTCAAACTACCAATAGAATTATTGCCTTTTATCTATATACAGTATATATTACTCTCGAGACTACGTCCATCTGGGCCAAGCCAAGTAAAAAAATAACGCAGACTGACTCATGATGGAAAAAAAAACTGTTAGATAGACCGTTTTCATGCACACTTCATGCATTTGATATCACACTGATGATCTATAACTCAGATGTGACATCAAGCGCTCTTTTCATGGAACGTTACACCAGTAAAGAGATGATGCAGCGTGAACTCCTGCCGATTCTACAAGTCTTGGGTCATTTTTATAAAGAATATATAGCAAAGTTTCAGGAAATCAAGATAAACTAGGATACAGTTAAAGAACGGATTATGTTAACTGGCAGTTATACCATTTTTATAAGAAGCCACCCACTTAGAAATATAAATACACACACACACACACACACACACACACACACACACATATATATATATATATATATATATATATATATATATATATATATATATATATATATGTGTGTGTGTCTGTGTGTGTGTGAGAGAGAGTATGTGTGTGAGTGTGTATGCGTGTGTGTTTGTGTGTACATGCATGTCGACCCACATCGTTTTTAACGATTCATAGACTAGAATATGGTCCATATGGAATCGGGCTGGGGTTGGGGAGGAAACCCCCTGAGTAGCAATATTAGGTAATAGTTAAAAGAGATTAGACGACAAAATAGATGAAAGTGGAAACGGAAGTAAGGTGGATTACTGAAAATTGGCAAAGCCTATATACTCCGCGTAAGGTGCACTCAGCCTGAGACCAATTCCCTAGGTTGGTAATACGACAGTACTATAAAAGAATAGCGGGACGCCACACAACTAGTAATGAACTACAAATTTTAATACTTGCAATATGCAAAATTTTATCGATTTTCTGTGAACTTTTTGAAGGTCAGTGACGAAAAATGTCGTTCCTGGCTAAATTACCCGTGATTCGTGAACTCTCGTCCAAGCCTTATGGACCTAGGATAGCATTCCCTACATTTTTGGGCCATGCCCAACCAACCATCTCTAAAATCCTTATGAACCCCCTGCGATATATAATTCTTATCATTCAAAGGTGATCATACAAGGTGATCCTATATTCCCGTGGAAGTAACGTAAAGGTCATTAACTTGGTCTAAATAAGCTTCACTGAACACAGCAACATCCATGAGGGAAAAATAATATACCAACAAAAAGTTAAATTTCTAGAGAACAAATTAAAAATAAAGACAGAGAGAGAATTTCGAAACAAATAATAAAGAGCTAGAAAGTATAAATATACAACACTTTGGTTGAAAAGTTTTTCATTCGCTGGTTCCTTCATCAGTAAATTCAATAACTAAATTATGGAACCTTTTAAATGATTATAACGATTCCCTATGTATATACTGTATATATATATATATATATATATATATATATATATATATATATATACATATATATATATATATATATATATATATATATATATATATATATATTAGTGCTTACGCAATTACACATGATCATACATACAAAAGTATTCTATGTATGCATATTGTATATACACCATATGTATCAACTAGCACACATAAGCATACTCACATAGACTCATATGAAAAAACTCCCATTTGCAACTCATTCTCAAATTGTTCCCCCACCAAATGGGGGAAAAAATCACCATTTACAACTCATTCTTAAATTGCTTCCCCACCAAATGGAAAAAAAAAATCAAACCCCCCCCCCCTCCTGGGACGTGCGTCCGTTGGGAACCAATGGACTACAGTATCTTCAATTTGCATACCTAACAGGGCCCAGTGGCAAAAAAGAGTGACCCAGCTATAGGTTACTAATGGACTATCATCCCGACCCTATGGCTGTGGAAGTTACTCACAATGTATAAATTAAGGATATAAATTACAAATAATAATCCTTTTCCTACACATTACCAACATTATTAGCTCCCTTTTAAATTAGTGAGAAAAAAATAGACTTTTTTAATTTACTTTCTTACCATTATGATCGTTATTATGATAAAAATGTTATGAATTTGCATAACAATTATAAAAACACAAACAAGAAAGGACTAGAAATAAAGATGAATAATAAACATTTAAACATAACAAAAAATAAACATTTGCATTAGTAAATATACATGATCAATACCTAATAACAAAAGTAAATAAATACATGAAGGCTGAGCTTCAGGAAAGGGACCTCGCATCTTAAATCAAAAGGCTAAGGCTCTAACCATGACTTTAGAACATTGGTTGCAAAGGAATCACCCCGCTATAGACAACAAAATAAGACACCTGAAACTGTTTACAAATGAGAGAGAGAGAGAGAGAGAGAGAGAGAGAGAGAGAGAGAGAGAGAGAGAGAGAGAGAGAGAGAGAGAGAGAGAGAGAGAGGGTATTTTAGGCATAATTCAAATAAAATCAATAACTGTTACTTTGTCACTAAACTCACGCTTAGATTAGCACCTGTATGCCTGACTGGATTTAAACCATTCAAATTAACCACCGTATGCAACCTTAAAAGCTTTAATCTCTTCTCATGAATAATGCCGTTTTATTTAACAAAGATTTCTCGTGTTGGTACTGTAAATATCAAAAATTGCAAACATTTTAACCATTGGCAGGTAAAATCTGTATATTCATATTCTCCTTATTACAATTATCGTAGTTTTTGTTGCTCTCATTTAAAAAAAAATCCAAAATTATGATCTTGTAAGTCTAAAATTTAAGTTATTTTCCCATCCAGACATTTGTGTAACATTTTGAGGGCACAAATATGTATTTTCCTAAAGTAAATAAAATTGTAATTGTGAACACTGGAGAAATGTCCCATAAGCCACAAAGTCCCACCATAAACCCAAGCATTTGGGTTACGAGTCCTTTAACAAAGACGCTTCCTAAGAGCCATATAATTTGAACACACCTCTACTGACTGACTTACGCATGAATGACATGTTGACACCCCTACAAAAATGTCCAACTCTCTCCCCTAAAAAACCTCTCTCTCTCTCTATCTCTCTCTCTCTCTCTCTCTCTCTCTCTCTCTCTCTCTCTCTCTCTCTCTCTCTCTCTCTCACATGTGGGTTAACGGGAGGTAACATAATAGCAATTGCTCGTGCAACGAGTCACCACATTCACATTCACATCCCAAAACGCCAATTGCACACAGCTGCGTTGCCACGCCCACCGCTAATGTTTGTGAGTGTTTCAAGGAAGACTTCAGTTTTCCTTGTTTTTGAACTAAGGAAGAAAAATATCTAGCGTAACGAAGGCATTGTCTTATCTCTCAACTCTATTTCCTCTTCATTCGATTGTGGGAATTCTCTTTCGGTAAATTTTGATTGGAAATTTAATAATAATAATAATAATAATAATAATAATAATAATAATAATAATAATAATAATAATAATAATAACCTTCCCAAAATATAATATTTATTTGTATTTATCAAAACTTGTTTAAAAGAAATAATTGATAAACTGAGAATATCCCACTATATCCATATACCATCAACGTGATTCTAGGCTATTATATTATGATTATTAGAATAGCGAAAATTTCATCATTGAAGGCTGACAAAGTTCCATAGCAAAAATTAACATGTTTTTGAAAACGCAAAATAAATGCGTAAACTAGCTTTATAATCTATACACATTCAACTACCGTTATCACTTCGGAATACTAGAGAACTAAATCAATCAAAAATAAGGTCAAAACAAAAACATTATAGCGTAAAATATGCTGCTAACACAAATTTGGGAATGTATGAAAAAATTAGTACCCGAAAGACATACAAGAACTGATAGAAGAATTTATCTCTGGGATAAGATGTCCATCATCTATGCCTAATTTAATAACTTGAGAGTACTTTCTTGTGCATCCAAAAATATCAAAATCATTCGGGCACGAACGCACATGTAAACAAAACTAGCGAGGATCTGTAATTGTAGGAGGATGTATGGTGGATTACTTAAAATTCCATTACACTTTTGTGAGTCTAGTAATGAATGGTGTACTAATCAGCTAGCGAGTATGATGTATCACTCACAGGGGGGAAGAAGGGAAAGGGGCTATCTATCTACCTAATGCCGTCCCCCAAAACAATGCGAAAAACCGGAAGACTGTTGCCTCTCACAACTGACCTATCTCACAGAAAGATATATATATATATATATATATATATATATATATATATATATATATATATATATATATATATATATAATATCTAAATGTGCAAAATTGATCATATATACACACACATACACACACACAAACGCATATATATATATATATATATATATATATATATATATATATATATATATATAAAATGCGTATATATACACTATAAATGTATAAGAGATAGAGAGAATAAACATATTGTATTTTCTTACTTTTGAAAACCTTGTCACGTCTAAATTCTAAGCCGAACAGAAAAATTCTACGGTTACCTAATTCTCAAACAACCTCGCTTGACCCAACGGGAAAGTTATGTGGATATGCAAGACTACGCTCATTCGTTGGTGATTAGAGGCAACCTCTAATCTTTCTATCTCGTAACTACTTTACTTTATAGAAAAACTCTCACATAGTTACCCCCCTCTCTCTCTCTCTCTCTCTCTCTCTCTCTCTCTCTCTCTCTCTCTCTCTCTCTCTCTCTCTCTCTCTCTCTGTCCTACTATGCAAGTGGCATTTTTAGATTTATTTCAGAGGCAGGTCTTCTGAAAACTATTTAATTTTTATGACATTCAACTTTTATGATTTTAATTGAACACTTTTTTTTTAATTTTTTTTTGTATACATAAATTAAATGTTACCGGCGTCAATGACCTTAGATGTCAGGATGCCTGAAAACTCTAAATCAATCAGTCAATCAATCTCTCTCTCTCTCTCTCTCTCTCTCTCTCTCTCTCTCTCTCTCTCTCTCTCTCTCTCTCAAATACATGCAAAGGCAGAAAAGTGACCATTCAATTAAGTCGGGTAACTTGCAAGCCAACCCCCTTTCTCAAATAGCTCTCAATTACCCTCAATAGGTAAACGACAATTTGGGATTAACGGTTCGCCGTATAAGAAACTTGTGTTATAACACGGCGGGTTTGGAATTAACAGTTAAGTGTGACTGTATACAACCGTGTGGGAGGGAGGGCCATGGCTGACATTATTGCTCAGTCTTTATAGTGTGACCAAATAGAGGGGGCAGAAGAATTTACTTACCCATCAGTTTCTGTCATATTGACATTAGCTCATGACGATATGGGGAACAATGACAATGTATTTATAACTCTAAAACCTCATTAATATCATTGTTTTCCTCAGAAGCGCCGTTTATATTATGCTTATGCCTACTCTTTTTAATTGTTTGATATATAATATTCTATTCTCTATTATCCCTCCATTTGATGTCCAGATCCTCCTGTACAATCATTTCATTTATACATCTTTGATTTGGAGTTGATGACCTTAATTGTTGTCATGCTTATATAGGTATATTAATCAGTCATACCATTGATTATAAATCTATTGTAAAATGGCTGAATAACAAAAATTTAATTCATTCTATATATTAGCAAGTCATATTCGCTGTCAAAGAAAATTTTCGCTCTATGATGCTACTACTAATTACTATTATTTAAGAAATAATACCACTTTCATAATTTCGGTTTTATGTGGCGTCCTGATTTGAAGACATTTTCATAAATAACAAAATATATTTTTTATAATTTTATTTTGATTAGCTTTAATGTTTATGAATTTTTTAAGTTATTGGCAAACTTTTTTTAACATTTTACTGTAAATACTTTTATAATTTCAAGAATATTCAAAAGTCGTTATGTAATTTCTAATCAATACTTTGGCCACTAACAATGAAACATGTTCTTATGAATATTCGTCATTTTTTATATCTCTAAAGTAGTAAAATATATAAGTAAGGACGTTTGCCTTGTAGTTTCTCCTATAAGAACTTATTGATGTATCAGATAGCTGAGGCCCTTGCTTTTTTCTTCGAATTAACTTTGACATTTCTGAGTTTTGACAGTTTTTAGGACTTACTTTGTAGAGCTTCTTATAATGTTAATACACTATTAATCGAGTTATCTATCTAAGGTATATAATATTACACCAACTGTTTTCTTACACGTAATAAATCTGTAAGCAAAAATACATGTTTTAATCCACGATTTCCATGGTCACCTGTGCGCTTGTTTCGAAAATCAAGTTATGCAACTGGCTTAAATAGTTAGGTCACGACCTAACGATAATTCCTTCTGTTAAGGCCTTGAACCTCACGAAAAAAAACGGCCTATAACAGTTGAGAAAGTAAGAGAATATTGAAGAAGAAAAAGTTGGAAAAGAGTACCACAAACGAAAGACAAAAAAGCCTTAAAATCTTAATGGTAAAAAATAAAGTAATGTTCAACATCGTGTCTTTCTCTAACAACATCTTTCCTTTTCCTATTTTTGCCATAAAAGTCACAGAGAAAAGTAAATTTGTTTTAATAATGATAAATAGAGTGAATTACAGTGAACTAGGCCGGTCCTTATCTAATTAACGAGCGCAAAATCGTCTATTATTATACGCTAAAAGCTCTGGAGATAGGAAACTTTTATACATCAGGACTATTGTCGGAATTATAGGATTCCGTTAAACTTTCAGGTTTTAAGTAGTTATCCCCCGTAATTGAGATAACGAAACTGGATTGTAGATATGTATGTGTATGGGCCTGCGTGTGATTATTAGACGAATGCAAATTAATATTTTCCCTAAGACCAATGGAAGTTATGCATTTACCTTTATTAATAATCTTTCATTGGTGCACATATTATTTTGTGAAAAAGATTCACGAATAGTTCATCATGTTATGGTGTAATTCATAACCTGGATCTGTATTAAATATCAATTAATTGTTAACGTCACAGACCTGTTTTTTTTTTTCTTTCTTTCTTTTTATGAAACTTCAAGTTCATACTATTTGATAAAGAAATCGACAATTATACATAATATATTGGTAAAAGTACACAGGTCACCATATAATTCGTACGGCTTATTATTATTAACATCATCATTATTTAAAATGTGCTCAGATAATATCGGACCAGATTTTTTTTTTAAATTTCAGAGCAGAATGAAAATGATAAAAACTTTGGGGTTGATTATAGTTTCCTTTGTAGAGTTTAGGATCCACTGAATTATTCTCCTTTCATAGTCAATAGAACATTTTAGAAAGGAAGGGGCCATTATAAAACGTAGCAAGAAACCAATCACATGGTTATATTAATATAATAATAAGCTTCGTCCAAAATATCATATTCCTTTAATAAGATTATCAAATAATGCAAGAGAAGTATCAAATTCAAGGACTCAAATTAAGTACAGATATGACCCATCTTTACTTCAGTAAGATATTTACTCATAAGTCTCCCTGTTATAATTAGTCATTCAAGAGATTATCCCATAAGAAACTCGACAACAGCTGCAACCATTCTCATTAAAATGTTGCAAGTTGAATTAAAGTTAGAAAGTGTAAAGTAATAATATACCGGAACCTTAGCATGCGTGCGTCTAGTTCTTTAGTTCTCAAAGAAAACCACGAATTATATATAAACATGTGTGTGTGTATGTCTGTGAGTGTGTTGTGTGTTGTGTAAGCAAAAATAAAACTAGAATAATGAAACTAAAGGTTTGACTTCTATATAAAATTGATTTTACACTCCAGTGGCAAAACATTTGCCTCGGGTTGCGAATGTGAGCCAACTTTTAGCCTGTCACACATCAGTCGACCAAGGGAACAACCTCAACTAGGAGGAACAAGAGGGCCTGGGGCTAGCAACCCCATCCTTGTCACCTTCTTAGAACAAGACGGCTAGATAATAGCGTGTGTGTATAATGATTATATATAGAATTTGGGCCACATAACATTGTGCTATAACTAGGGAGGTCATTCAATCCAATGCAACAAGGGGAAACCCTGGAGTAATACTTGAGGAGAATCACGAGAGGTGTACTAACGACACTACCCAACAGTAGCTTAAACATACATGTATGCATAAATACACACACATACATACACGTAAAAATTCAAATGAATAATGTTGTTCTATTTTACCAAACTTTAAAGTAACCTTATGCAATCCCATTAAATTAATTACTTAGGAATTTTTTTTTTAAATGTTTTAAATCCAGCAATACAATAAACACACACACACACACACACACAGATATATATATATATATATATATATATATATATATATATATATATATATATATATATATATATATATATACTGTATATATATCTCACGGACGTCTAAAACAATTGAGCCTAAATACATGGTTGGAATTCCTTACAAGTCTACCATTTAAAATTACCCTGACAGCCATACCAAATACAAATTTAATTTCAAAATGGGCTTCCAAACACCACCCCATAATATTCATATCTCAAATGAAGGATGACTGTATGTGTTGCTGGTGCTTTAATTTTCTGCAATATCCTTTCATTCACTCCTATCCTTTACTTCCGTCATCTGCTGGAAAATGCAATGCAACAGAGGAGCACCTGCTCCTATTGCTTCCTTGGCGTTCACTCTAACAAAGACGGTAGATTACGCTCAGTTGAAAATCTGTCGGTGAAATTCAGTCTTTAATTGTTAAAGAACAATGGCATTTTCATTCTGTTTTTGTTTACATTACGACAAAACATTAAAGTAGTTCTTTGATGCAGATCATATGCGACATAAACAGATTCCCCGGGAGATTCCTTTCTTCTCATTTAAACACTTTCTTCGTTTTATTGTATCTTAGAGCAGCTCTCTCTCTCTCTCTCTCTCTCTCTCTCTCTCTCTCTCTCTCTCTCTCTCTCTCTCTCTCTCTCTCATTATTCTATCTTCTTCACCTATACATTTACGCAATGCGAAGTAATGGAAATGCCTCTTCTCCCCTCACCCTTTTCAACTTCCTTTCCCTACATTTTTACTCCACATTTTTACTATGCGGAAGAACAAAAGGACTCCCTCTCGCGCTCTCTCTCTCTCTCTTTCTTTCTCTCTTCCGTTATAAGATAAAGGAAGAGGCGGTGTTTCCATAGCAGTCGTGATAGTAGTGGTAACTAGTGATGACCTTAAAAGTCGGTCGGATGATAATCTGAAGTTCAAGGTTAGCTTTTGTTTGATGTCGAATACATTTTCTTTTTTCTTCCGATTTTTATTACACGTTTACTATGTTTTGACATGCTATTTTAATGCGCACTTCAACACTTCAAAAAGTATGATTAACTCTTCTCCTTTCTTTAAAACTGTTAGTGCTAATATTACCCAAATCTTGTTACAGTTATACTATATATATATATATATATATATATATATATATATATATATATATATATATATGTATATATATATATATATATATATGTGTGTGTGTGTGTGTGTGTGTGTATTATGGAAAAAGATAGCCTACCATTTAGCACATTTGGACCTCAACTATCATCAACCAAGTTAACAATTTTGCGCACTAAAATCCATGTATCTACAGGCTCACTCTTGCACTTCACGCTCAGTCTTATTGGAGTGGCAACGACTTAGTTGACAAATTCTTGCTACTTTGTTGGCCTAAGCATTGATTTGAATTGCGTATTTAATTGGTTCTGGCAAAGGCGTGGAGCTAGCAATGCTAGCAAACTCGACTCAAGCCCACCCTAACAAAATAAGGAAAACGAATAGATCAGGGGAAAATATTGACAAAGAAAAGTGCATATATGTTTAAAATATCAGGTTGTGCTTTGAATAATAACACAATGTTTTATATTGAATCTTTCATGCATTAATCAAGCATTAAAATTACTCTTCTCTTCCTGAACAGGGTATGATAATTCCATTTCCTCAACTTAACAGTAGAATTACTACCTATTTGTAATGACTTTTCATCAAAGACAATATTATGGCAAAAGACGTGAATAATATGAGGATGCGTATCCTTCACCCCCAATGAATTATTAGTAGTAAATTCCCTTTTTCACACATTCAAAACTCTATTTTTTTTAAATGCAAAGAATGAAATTTGAACTTGGAGTTCTCCAACAGCTCGAGGCCTCTACAAAGGAGAGTTTATGATCATTAGATTTCTAATTTTCTTTATGATGATTAATTCATGACTAAATAGCATTGCTTACAAGGAGGTTAACCTCCATAGTACGTTCATAAAAGCTATTCCGCACGAACATACAAACTTACTTTTTATACTGTATACATATGCACATTGCATAAAACGCATATCTGTAATATCTAGATTCTGAGTAACAACCACTTAAGATAATAAACCAAAAAAGGTCCTTGCCGCCGCTTTCCCTACCTACAATCCAATCTATCTATCTTTGCAACAAAAGAATCCAAAACCTAATGACAGTCACCCAAATCAAACAAAGCCGCCACAGGGAACTTCATGTTGGAAAACAGAAAAAAAAAACTTGATTTTAGTTACATGACTTAGCTGGATTTACAAGTCCTGGAAAAGTTCTATCTGATCACTGCCGTCAATGGGGACTGGTTCTATCTCCGTACGGGCCAATTTCTCGGCATCCCAGACCCCTGCTGCTACTCCACAGGGCTTAACAAAGGCATGATTCTTCCAGGGTTTTGCGAGACCGAATCAAACCGTGAATGAAATGACACGGAGAACGTAGCCAATCACGTAAAAAAAATCGAAATCCTACCCCTGCCGTTTCTCATTCCGATGCCCACCTTTTTTTCCCTCCCCACCCACTGGGGCACACTTCGAAACTCAGCAGTGACAAAAAAAAAAAAAAAAAAAAAGCCATTAAAGAAAGCAGTAGCAATAGTCTGTGAGCCGTTCTACTCCCTTCCGCTGGCCTTTCTTTTTTTCTTTCTTCTTGTTGAAAACCCCAATTTCCAAAATTCTAAACAAATTAATGGCATTCCTTTTGGAGGACAATAAGGATACGCCTGCATCACTATTTCAATGTTCAATTCTTTTACTTCTCAGAAAAAAAAAACTGTTCGGTTATTGTTGCAGTGTTGACAGCCAGTGAGGCAGCAAACCCGGATATTGAAGAACATATTCTTTATCAGGCAATTGCTTTATGTAAAGGACTAATATACGGCCAAATGGGACACCTAACCGTAGCAATTAAACCTATTCATCCTATTGATCAATAATGGTCATCAATTTCCATACGGGAGTTGGAGTTGTATCCCTATTATGGTAGTAATCGAGTACCTAAAGCATGTTCTACAGCTTAAGACAATCATCGTACTGGCCCAAGGAAATGAAATTAATAATGGTCCTTATTCTCAATCCGGAGGTTGGGAGTTATATCCTCAAAGTTAAGGTATCACTGAATTCATAGGTACGGCTTATTTTGACTACAGGACCTAGTTATGATAATTATACCTTTATTACATTTCATTCCATGGGAGGGAAACATATTGTTTTTCCCGTTTCTTCTCCTCTTGCTATCAAATCTTAGAATCGATTCCCCTTAGTTAGTTCAGGGCCAAATGACCTGAAATTGGGCACAAAGGTCGAGTGAGCAAATACCCAGTTTCGTTAAAAAAAAAAAAAGATACATACCTATAAAATCTTTTTTTTTTCCTGACAAAAAATTCATATGTTGGTCTCCTGTGCCCTGGTATTATAACCGAATGTTCTGAAATTTGGTACGGAGGTGCCTTTGATAATACCAATAGGTAGTCATCAACATTTTCGGCATACGCTTGTTAAAAATGGTTAATTTTGCTATTTTTATTAATTTTTTTACACCAAATAACCTGAAATTTCGCATGAGGGTACCTTGAATATATGTCCAGAGGAGGTAAGTCACGTTTTTTTGTATACATCACTTCAACATTATTAATTCTAGTAATTTTCGGCTATATTTTGACAAAATATGTGCATTATTTGCTCTTATGCCCTGATATCTAAACCATACGACATGAAATTTTGTATGGAAATTCCTATATGTCCCCAGGAGATTATTCACAATTTTTGTATACACCACTTTAGAATGATTTTTTGTAAATCTATCGGGGGTGCATTCCTGGAAAAGATTAATATGGGCCAGACCATGGTTGCATGGGGAGGGAGATGGAGTGAAATATACTGCATTTGCTTGGCAAATGTTACCCTTCTAGTTTTATTTTTAATATTGCAAGAGCGCTATTTTCTTCTCAATGAGTATCCAGGGCAATTCCCAGTCAATAAGGCGTCTTAAGGAAAGCTTCTCTAACCTCATGACAAAGAAATGCAAGACTTTTTTGTGCAATGCAACATTATGGAATCTCAAACAAATAAAATGCTAACATCGTGAAAAACGAATAGAACGCACCAAGTCTACTGCTGTAACCATGAAGGTAATAGCTAATGTTTCTTGTAATTTTCAAAGATGAGTAAAAATCCTAAATGTTACCGGGCAAGAAAAGAGTATTTCAGGAAAGGTAGAAAATAAATCTGAAGAGTGTCACATCAATACTTGTACATAAACCTCATACATGATAATGTTATGTACTGAAAAAAGAAACATCAAAATCAGATCTGAATCATTCACCCAACGCAGCAACAAAAAGTTAAAATCATTATGCAACTGCATAATGTGATTTCTGAACAGAACGTGTACTCCAAGACATTACTCACGACTGCTTAAAATGACGCAGAGTCATTCAGTGAATGTTGCAGAATTCATCCATGCATTCGATGATGCAATGCCACCCCAAGGCTACTCAGGGGGAGGGGGTTCGGTGGAGGGGAAAGGGAAAAATGTATTGTAAATTAAGTCTTAATAAAATTTCCGTAGGAAATAAATAGCTCTGGAGATAAAACATTAAGCTTGTGACTTAGTGAACTCGTTGACCATCATAACGTACATGATACAACGTCATATAGCAGATTTTTTAATGGCTAGTCTACAAATGTTATAATCTAATGTTTTAGATGTTTATCAAATGAACAAGTATAAAATATTACTCTACTGTTCACAACATCAACATCTCCTACTACGCCTAACGACGCAAAGAGCCTCGGTTAGATTTCGCCAGTTGTCTATATGAAAAAATGTACCGCATAAAGACATCCGTAAAAAATCCATAGTAATAACATTAATATAAAAATTTATAATTGGCAAATTTTAATACGCACTAGAACAATGAAGAGGTAATAAAAATTCGGTTAAGTGCTAATTTGCAGTATGTGGGATAGAATGAATAAAGTTGTCAGGTGCGATAGGTGGGAACAACGGTAAAGAAGTGAGGGAAAGGAACGGCAAACCTGCTACAGTACATAACAAAGGAAGTGGGAGAAACAGGTCCACTTTATATTTCGGAGGGTTATTATTGATAATATTTTTTGCGGGTGGGGGAGATGGTAAGAGTATTGTGTACTCAGTAATATTCTATCTGTGATTGGGAAATAGACGAGTTAAAAAAAAAAAAAAAAATGCAAGTACCCTGTAGTCTGGTGTGCGACAATGTGTCACAGTGAGACAAAAGACACTCATAGAATGAATGAGATATTTAATATATTCATAATAACCTCAAAATGAATTAACTTTAAATGAGATGACAAGTTTCCTCTACGACATAAAATTCTATATTATATTCAGACAGCTAACTCAAATTATAGTATACATTATATATGTCTATATGTGCTAGGTTTTTCCTTACTTCTAATTCTAAAAACGTTGTAATTGTGTACGTATTTGTAGGTAAGGTTTTCTTACTATAAGTCAGCAGTAACATTTCACAAATCAGGGGCGTTAATTCTACACTCAGATTCCTTAAGTTTAGTTATCATCGACTTGTGTCGAACCTAACGTTGACCTAATATCTATTAGATCACATTCCTTCAATCTTTTACAAGTATCAAAAAGTTTTAGTTCAAGAATATTACGCGATCATAATTATTTTCCAAGATATGTATGTTACTCTATCAGGAAGAATCTGTTTCCTCCCTAAAAATTAATAATAGTTTCATTCAATTCCTTCCTTCAACCCGGTTTGGCGCCGGCATGAAAGTGACCCACCCAATTCATGCTCCCATACAGGAAGTGTAAAGTTTAAAGCTGCATTCCTGACGGCAACAACAAAAATGACATAATACAACAACTGCAAATTCCCTAGAAGTCGCGGAACGACTAGCGTGATGAACATAACACCACCACAAAACACAAATCCTCATTAACGGCTCACATAAACGGAAGAAGGGAAAAGTAAATATTGCAGCGACCTATTTGTTTACAGTGGTTTCGTTTTAACACTCAGCGTTCTAAGACGTTGCATAAATCATGAGAAAAACATAAACTACGATAAAAAAGGAAAGTAATGAGATCTCAGAATTTATTAATAAAGTATTACTTTAAAATTCATAGCTTTATAATTTTAGATCATAAAGTTACAAACGCGAAAAGGGTGTCTAAATAGATTAGGTTTTAGAATTTTATTCAATAACATTTCTATATAATTTTGGCTAAACACTAATTTTGAAATCATTATTTGGTGGTGGCTCGCAAACAAATATTCTAAATGCTGCATTAAGCATAAACCCTAAAATGGAAAATTCAGCAATGCTGAATGTTTCATATAAATAAGACAGGTCATCAGCACACTGCACTTTTCCCTTTCTTCTCCTATGGAGTATTGCATTATTGATATTAAGTACCTTCCACATTTTTTTTTATATTCTTTCTTTCTTTGTAGGGGGAGGGGCGTTTTAGTCTCCTATGGAGTATTGCGTTATTGATATTAAG
>NC_090762.1:8296133-8371133 GCF_036898095.1 Palaemon carinicauda | reverse complement strand
ATATATATATATATATGCGTAAAATTCACAGGAAAACGTGATGCTCAGATGCAGAAGAACCACAGGGAAAATGAAAATACGAAATATACGCTCAAGTCCTGAAGAACTAGTCAGGACTTGAGCGTATATTTCGTATTTTCATTTTCCCTCTGGTTCTTCTGCACACACTCTCTCACACACACACACACACACACACACACACACACACACACACACACACATATATATATATATATATATATATATATATATATATATATATATATATATATATATATATATATTACCTTGAGAACCCAAAACTAAAAAAATTTCTGATTTACCTAAAATATATATATAAACACCATGAAGGTAAAAGAAAAAGGACAGAAAATGCTGATACCTATCACCTTTCTCATACGATAATCCCCTCAGGAAAAAAAAACATATACATACTCAATAAAATAACCATACATACTGTACATACATACATATATTAAAGTGTGAATTTACAATTTCACTACTCGGTAAATAATCAAATTTGTGAAAATTAGTTTCTTCTGTGTTTCTTCTCCCTATTTTGAATCGAAACCTTTCAAGGCTTTTAAGCTGATAATTTCATGAATAAATGCATACATTTCTCTGTGTAGAAGTATAATCATTATTTCCCTTACAGATGCCGTGAAACGAGGAATTGCCTGAGTTTCTTGGTCAATTACGATCAAGATTCTTGCACGAGTTACGACAGAGATTCTTCCTCAGCTGAAATCAAACTGAGACCTACGCAGCTGCCCATTAATTACTTCGAAAAAATATGCATTGATGGTAGGTTTGGTTACCAAAATAAGTTCTCAGCATTTTCAAATTGATGATTTATAGAATTAATTACATATTTTCTCTTCTACTTTCAGAAAACTAGTATATTATGAGACATACTAAGTTAACAACAGAACGTTGCCCGACTGAAATTTTCTTAATAGTCTGCGTAATGTATTAACATGAAATTAAAAATATACGCGAGGTAAAAGTAATTACAGAAGTATTTTCAATTGCTACCCTTCTTTCTCAAGGAATATCATTAAAATCATATGGTCCAAATTCTTTAACTCAAATGTAATTCATATTATTATTATTATTATTACTTACTAAGCTACAACCCTAGTTGGAAAAGCAGTATGCTATAAGCCCAGGGGCTCCAACAGGGAAAATAGCTCAGTGAGGAAAGGAAAAAAGGAAAATAAAATATTCTAAGAAGAGTAACAACAATAAATATCTCCTATATAAACTATAAAAACTTTAAAAAAACAAGAGGAAGAGGAATAAGATAGGAAAGTGTGCTCGAGTGTACCCTCAAGCAAGAGAACTCTAACCCAAGACAGTGAAAGGCCATGGTACAGAGGCTATGGCACTACCCAAGACTAGAGAACAGTGGTTTGATTTTGGAGTGTCCTTCTCCTAGAAGAGCTGCTTACCATAGCTAAAGAGTCTCTTCTACCCTTACCAAGAGGAAAGTGGCACTGAACAATTACATTGCCGTAGTTAACCCCTTGGATGATGAAGAATTGTTTGGTAATCTGTGTTGTCAGGTGTATGAGGATAGAGGAGAATATGTAAAGAATATGCCAGACTATTCAGTGTGTATGTAGGCAAAGGGAAAATGAACCGTAACCAGAGAGGAGGATCCAATGTAGTACTGTCTGGCCAGTCAAAAGACCCCATAACTCTCTAGCGGTAGTATCTCAACGGGTGGCTGGTGCCCTGGCCTACCTACTACTACCTACTACCTATACTTTTAATTAATTATCCATTGCCCTATGACAAATCATATGGACTGTTTACTGCACAATTAAAAAAATCAAGTTCCTTAGAAAAGCACAAAACCTTTTCAAATCTGAAGAAATTCTCACTTACTTTCCATGTTACGAAAAAAAAAATATTTGTTGACATTTCGAGAGACTTTAAATACAATGTATATTACTCAAAATCTAGCATATGTCTATTACTTTAATTCGCCAAATAAATACAAACTAACTAAACGTTATCACAAAACGTATTTAGTAGCTTGCCTTAAATATACCTACAAAATTCTCATGAGAGTTGCTAGTGATTTTTTGCAGTGGTTATTCTAAGCAAACGTACATGATTAAGTATAGAGATAATATACTGTAAAGCCATTGAAATAGAAATTTGCTGTCACAACAATTGTTATGTATTCTAATCAAACTCCCATCACGACAAAACGCAAATGCAGTGATGAAATTAAGCTGTCTTAGAAAGTTATGTAGATCCGCTCAGTCAACTTACCTTTGGTGACTGGCCTAATGAGTTTCTTGATAGAATGATATTGGACGAAATCGCCCCTTACTCACCATACTCCTTCATCATATTATGGGAGAAACATAGCAACATTCCACACGCACGTGTACGAGAAATTTATTAATTCATTCAATTTTCTTAGATTTGGGGAAATGTTTAAGGCCACGAAATGTTGAACAAAAACTACTCACGCACGTCAATGAGTACGGATTTTTTTTTTTTTTCAAATAGTTTGTAAGAGTTCTAAATAAAATCCCAGGTTTGTTCCAATTTTTCCATTCCGTATTTCTTAACAAGTCTCCCATTCTCCCTCAGTCGACGGCTAGTTTTACTTCAGCACATCAATCACAAGGTTACACTTAACTATGTAAAATAATGAATAAAAATAATACCAAAAGAGTTTATCTTTTAAAAGAAATCGTATACACCTTCTTTGCTGGCACTCATTAATAAATGTTCAATGATCCTTGCTAAAAGATATACAGTAGTTTAAAAAGTGGAATAACATCGAAAGTTTACCGATTACAAAAACATATATTTACTCAAAAAGACGAATATAATACTAGTTAAACAGAGCAGCTTCCTTGAAAAAAAAAAAAATTTGTTACTTCACTGATACTTTCTTAAAGACAGCTAAAAGAATCAACGAAAAAAAAAAAAAAAAAAAAAAAAAAAAAAAAAAAAAAAAAAAAAAAAAAAAAAACTAGCCCACTACAGTGCTACCAAGCTATCGAAACAGGATATAATGTACATCCTTTGAAATTTGTGTACCGTCTAAATATTCCCAGGCTGCCGTAAGTCATCCGTATGGATGCACTCACTTAATTACGCTTCTATTGTGACAGACCAGGAAAATTCTCGGAATAAAGTCAGACTGGAGAAGATCCCGCTAACATCACTGCCATAAAACATTATATACTGCGATAAAAATTGCACTCTCATCTGCTTATGTGAAGGTACCTTGAGAGTTGAGAATTGGTTAAGGCCGTACAAGGGAAATGTTACTACATGTTGTCCAAGTTTCTCAGCTGTCAGTGGTTTCTATGACTATGCTACAATGGATTAAAAGATACTTAGTAAAATCCGTCGAAATGCTGTTTTTTCTGGGAAAAACTTAGCCAATTTATTTCCGAATACGCTTGAAGGAAAAAAATTTCAAACCAAGTGGTTAGTCAAATAGGTTCGAAGAAAATATACGAAAAATCCATTGGATTTTTATTTAATTTTTCCCTTTCGAAAAGGGAAGATGACGATATTTGTTTTTCATCTATATGTACTGTATATCAATCACCAATATTTATGGTAAAAATTACTTCTCACCCCTTTTACAATAATGTCCAAAGTATACATAAAAGTAAATCTCAATTTGTCTGTATTTACCTACTATTCTCTTATATCTGTTCTCTGGTTTTTGTGCATGAGACTGATATTCTGTAAATTTTTACTTCTATAAGAATATCTACCCAATAATATTCAATAAAGAATATTATAATAAAATTAAAATCCTAGAGTTGCCAAATAGGGGAGTAAAGCAAGGCCTTGCATATGCCCGGCCGGGTGTAAAACGCTCCATAGCTATGCGACAACCATCAGCAAGAAGGTAAGCGGGTGTTTTTAGACTGATTGAAAATCTAGGCAGGAATTCTCTGGATAACATAATAAAATTGAAAAACAAATAAAGAAATAGTAGTCACTGAAATCTAATCAAAACTTGTCTCATTCTATATTGGATATTGGATTAATTTCATAACCTTCTGCGTCAAAGCATATAGATTATAACCCCCCAAAAAAACTTTTTATTATTGGAAATTGCTGAAATTGAAAATATCCTAGTTTTTAGCCTCCCTCCCCACATCTTCCCAAAAATAGCGATCAAATTATCAGTAATTGGCATTAAACTCTCACTTTTCGAAAAAAAAAAAAAAAAAAAATCAAACAGAAACGGAATTTTCTAACATATTCAGATAAGAATTTTCTATATTTCAATGTCACCTAAAAACAAATGAGAATGTGTGGTATTTTAATATACATCATTTTCCAGTCCATGCAGTGCATTACATAGTAAGAAGAGAGATCATCTGATACTAAATAACCCCAATCATTTTCTCCCATTCCCTCAGCCCCACAGTGCGGCAAGAAGTGGATGTTAGAACGAGTGGTGGGCTTCGAAATCGAGGGATACGACGATATCGTCCTCAACAACGTCCCAAACAGATTAAAATGCGCAGAGCTGTGCATCCGCGAGAGGGCACTCATGTGCAGAAGTGCCGAATATCACCAAAGGTACAGTACCTACAACTTTCATTCAGTAAAAATTCACAACGGTCACTTCAATAATTGTTTCGTATCCCCTTTTACTAAGCTTCGAAATCCCTTCCCTCCACTTTTCAATTTTTTTGAATCGAACATTTTTGTATTAATTCAAAATCCCTCTCCACGAATTTCCAAGCTATTACTTATATATTTGTATTTCTCATTAGTTAACAAGATTAAACCAGTTAGATTCTGATGAATAGTGAATATGGCCGAGAGTAAAATTAATATAATATATATTTCAACATAGTGATATAACACTTGGCTTGCATTTGCAACGTCTGTAGTTTGATAGTAGTATACCACCTACAGTTGGAACCTAATATCTAAATGTGTTCATAACTAGAAAGATATAACCACATAAAGAAAAAAAGGAGTTTATTGAATATATATATATATATATATATATATATATATATATATATATATATATATATATATATATATATATATATATATAAATCGAAATTAACATCTATTTCAGAGATGGCGTCTGCAGGCTAAGCAGACAAGATCGTCGCACCCAGCCTCTCAGCTTTCGTCCAGCATCCCCCTTGATTCACTACATAGAGAACCAGTGTTCAGAAGGTAAAACGCGTCATTTTAAAACCATTCGGTACTTTTTCCGCTAACTAAAATTAATCCACTAAAAAGAAATGGTACACATTTTACAAGGACGTAACGTCGAATAGCATAATTTGTAGATAGAAGCTAGAATCTAAACTTTTGATATTCATACGTGAAAAAAACATGTTTACAAGTTTATGTCATTAGATGCTTCAAGGTTGATGTAGGCCTAATGTCCGTTTTTCGATAAACTAACTTCAAAAGGTTTTCTGAACCCACACATACTTTCTTGTGTAATATACGCTTTATCTTAAATCAATGCAAAATATTTTTTTTTTTTAAATTCGCAGAGGCAAACAACCAACATTGTGATTACGAAGAGTTTCCTGAGCAAGATTTGGGACACGGTGATATCCAGGTACCTGCGGAATCCAAGACACAGGTAAGCACACACTCTCTCTCTCTCTCTCTCTCTCTCTCTCTCTCTCTCTCTCTCTCTCTCTCTCTCTCTCTCTCTCTCTCTCTCTCGATTTCACACACACACACACACACACACACACACACATATATATATATATATATATATATATATATATATATATATATATATATATATATATATATATGGACACATGCAAATTAAAACCACGTTCAATTTGTAAAAAAAAAAAATTCTCTAAAGCACAATGTTTAACCTACAATAAATTATTTCATTCTGTGATATCACAAATCAATTTCAGCTCAAACTGAAAAAGTCTTTTTAGGGAACTGTATCTAAAAAAAAATATATGTTTTGGTGATAATATTTCGATGATTCTCAATGTTGATAAACTCTTTCACCTATCTTAATACTGGCATCGGCTTTGTAGTTGGATCCGGATCTAAACACTACGTTCTGATGACGAAAGGATTTTTGTATTACAATAAAAAGATTAATTTCATGACCATGGAGAACTGCGAGCTCTCTTTTTAAATGAACATCTATACTTCCTACTCTAATTTATAACAAAGGTTTGCATTTGTGCACATCCACGTGAAGAAATGAAGTTAAAACGCATAGACTAGAGTTTTACATCCACAAACCGGTAAAAATTTCATAGGCAACCAAAGTTTACATTTCATACCACTGTGCAAATTTGTTAAAACCATTCAAATCCAGCTAAATGTTCCCAATTCAAGTCTCTGTCTATGAACTTAGACAATACAAAACCAACGTGTAATCCAAAAAATCAATCCTCCATAAAGTAGTTATGTAATAACACTTTTGAAAAATAAATCAGGTTCAAGATTATAACATATACATAATAGCAGATTCTTTTGACTTAAGCCCTCATATAGACAGTATTTTTTCGACCTTATCATAATATAACATACAGTATACATAATAGCAGATTCTTTTGACTTAGGCCCTCATATACTGTATTTTTTCAACATTATAAGGACCTATGGATACTTCATCACTTATCAAAATTGCCTCTAATCACTATCCAATTACTTATCAAGTCAAATGATGAAGATGACAGTTTTATGTAAGAATTGTAATTATGACCATGAATTGTGTGCTCGAGTGATATCAGTCACAGTTTACGCTGTCATTTTAATCGTGGTAAAACAACATGACGGTTACCAAAATTTACATTTCAAACATTCGATCGAGGGAGTAATGAAAGGAGTCACGGAGGTAGAATTTTGCAAAATGAGACCTCAAGAGGCTTAAATGAATAAAACATAATTTCAACATGGAAAACAAGTTATCACAACTAAGACACCAATTTTCTAATTACCTAACATCAACACACCGTAAATTAAGTCTAAGATTCAAAGCCTTACCCTTTTTTTCCTTTCAGTGCCACGATGCTTGCGAGTCCGAGGAATCTTTCAACTGCAGAGCCTACACTTGGTTCAGTCGAGAAGGGGTGTGTCGGCTCTCCGGGGATGACCTGACTTCAACTGGGCTGTCTGCGGTGGGGCCAGTACCAGGCGCTTCTTTCTACCAGAAGGCGCCATGTTTAGATCGTTAGTGCAGATGCTTGACGTCTTGAGATTTCTGTTGAATAGGGTCTCATTTAATGTTATTTTCCAAAAAATATGACAGGGAGAGACAGGTGCAACATAGCTGATATGTATCTAAATGGAGTTAATTTGGCCTTTAATATACAATTAATATTGTTACTACCATATCATAGATAACATACTTAATAAGCCTGTGTATAATACACATTCAAATTTAAAAATAATGTTCGCAAGTATATACATAAGAAAATAAGTTTCATAATGAGTTATTGAAATAGGATTTCAATATCGATCTTGGGCCTCACTCAAACTAATGTGTTCTTTCCAAACAGTCGAACTGTCGTGCAGCGTGGATGGAATGTCAGTAAGTCTCAATACCGTCGAACCTTTCAAGGGGAGACTCTTCGCAAGAGATTTTCCTAACGAATGCAAGTCCCTTGACAAGAGTAAGACGGACACATCCTTATTCATCAGGGTAAGTAAAAACGAGTGAAGCTTGAGGAAAAATGCCTAGTAAATATATCTAATAATAATAATAATAATAATAATAATAATAATAATAATAATAATAATAATAATAATAATCTTTATTTCAGCAAAAGCCATATACAGAGTTACAATAGGGGTACAGTGATCTTACACTTTTGACATCTGTAAAAAAAAAAAAAAAGATGAGATATGCAATAATATCAGTGATATATTATAAACATCAATTAGCAGGTTGACCACAGAGTTCTAAGGTCTGGATAACAAGCTCACAATAGAATTAACGCTTAACAATATATAAATTCTTATTCAATTAGGTAAGATTTTAATCATTTCATTGGCATTGCAGTTTAACGACCCGCAGTGTGGAGCAGTGAACGAAGGGGATGGTATTTACAGCAATGTTATAGTGGTACAGCACCATCCCGTGATACAAAGGAGAGGGGATAAAGCCATTAAGATACTCTGCCTGTTTGAAACATCCAATAAAACCATCTCTGACAGTTATAATTTCCTCGTGGAGTAAGTTTATAAGGAGGCACACTTTCATTTAAACGTTTATTTGTAATAAGGGTGACCAACGGTAGAATACTGATTAACCACCAAGTAAACAAATATGAGATATCCTGTATAATTTAATGCAATAGTGATTTGTAATAGTACCGTAGAACCCTGCAACTGCTATTAGAGAGAGAGAGAGAGAGAGAGAGAGAGAGAGAGAGAGAGAGAGAGAGAGAGAGAGAGAGAGAGAGAGAGGGGGGGGGGAATGGAGTACAAGTTTATAGTTGTCCTAGGCCTATCTGCCTTTGCGAAAGAGTGTGTCTTTGCCTTCTTAATAATCAAGCATTGGTGCTGGAAACCCCGTCAACGACAAGATCGATCATCACAAGAAATTACCTATGCGCATATAGGAAAAAAAATCCCGAGCTTGGATTCTACAAGAATCATTATAAATCTGTATATATCCTTTGAAAATCACATGAAAAGACGGCAGATTTTTTTTTTTTAACTGTTATGGTTTCTTGACACTGATCATAGTTAATTCGGACAAAGATCAGAAATGTATAAGCTTGCGAGCTGGTTACAACTGAGCAGATCAGCTGTACTGGCGGGATTTTTCCCCTGGTATTGGAATGTACTTAAATTACATTAATTGCTTTCAATAAATGAACAATTATCATATTGTGTTTTTCATCTAATTGACATTTCAATTCAAGATACCAAAGTCTTTTTGCATGGGTCGTAATTTTTAAACCTGCATACATATAGCCTACGATAAATTTGGTAATGAGACTAGCATAATTGTTGACCAAACACGAATCTTGTTTAACGTTATCGAATATACATTAAATCCATAATGTTGGACTCATAAATTGCGCTCATGTAAAATTGTCATTTCAGGAAGGGAAACTAAAATGAACGGCTATATGCCTAGCAAAGCAATATCAACACTGGTCATAGTGGCGAAGGCGATGGTACTAGGCCTAGGCCGCCTAAGGTTAACCTTTTTCAAGGGTCATGCTTGTGTACTTATGATTCGATGTAGCAAGTAATTTACTTTTTCCGTGATACTCTTGGCAGAAACTCACTGAAGTTAATGAACTGCATACCATTAATTTTGCTTCCATTAACAGCAAGTGGACATTGGGCAATGGTTTATCGTGTCAACATCCACCTAACCTATTCTAGTCAATCCTTATACTGGCCGAGTAATGCTGCTATAATAGCCCACTGATACTTATAGTTCTTTTCCATTTATAACATACTAACCTATAATTCCTTCACATCCTTCCTTTCAGCAGTTCTGTGAATGCCGGTGTTGCTACGGCCATAGTCAACGCAACTGCTCCTTCACCTCGAATTCGTTTGCGAATCGTCGATCGAGCAGGAAGGGACATCAACGGCGCTCGCCTTGGAGAAGAACTTTATCTTAGGCTTGACCTAGACGATGACAGTAAGATTTCTTTAGTTTTTTTTTTTAATTAGAGCAACACTATCATTGGCAACCGTTGGTATTTCCCCGTGAGTTATTGTAAGGCTCACCCACACCCAGCGATACAAAGTTTCAACACAGGCTGTCTGTCTGTCTGTATAGATTGCCTTACCTTGTGTAAGACTCCTCAGTTATTGTAAGGCTCATCCACATCCATCGACACAAAGTTTCAGCACAGGCTGTCTGTCTGTCTGTATAGATTGCCTTACCTTGTGTAAGACCCGGGCTCTTGCCTCTGGGCAGCCCGGAAGAGAATGTAATTTGAATTGTAGAGCGTTATATGTGTATAAAAGAACTTGTAACTTGAATAGGGTAAGAGTAATTGATGTTAGAGAAAAGGGATTCAATTAAAAAGTGAATTTATTACTTTAAAGTTAACACAGGCAACGATACACTTTTAACACTGACGTCCTTCCGTCACGGCCGCGGTGTAAATACTAACTAAATCAAGTGCAGCTTTCTTAAATATTTGTTCTTCTTTATGGGAAATCGTTTATGCGAGTATTGTTTCATTACAGCAAACGGGTAGGTCTTCTGAAAAATATTTAACTTTTATGACATTCAATTTTTATGATTTTAATTGAATACTCTTTAATTTTTTATTTTGTTTCATTTTTTATTTTTGTATACATAAATTAAATGTTACCAGCGTCAATGACCTTAGATGTCAGGATGCCTGAAAACTTTAAATCATTCATTCTATAGTGTATTGTTATATGTTTATACCTCATAAAATATACCACCCTTAACTATTATTAGTTTTTCTTTTCATTTTAAGGTGTATACGGAATACTCGCTAGAAACCTCGTTGCTAAAAGCGGAGATAATACAGATTCCATTACGTTGCTCGATGAGAGGGGATGCCCCGCTGATCCAGTAATCTTCCCGTCACTGCAGCCTGTTCCTAATTCCAAGAGCCTCCAAGGAAAGTTCGAGGCATTCAAATTCTCCGAAAATCAAGTCGTCAGGTTCCAAGTTAATGTTCAGTTTTGCCTTGAAGAGTGTAAACCGGTGAGTATGAGTTTATTAGGCCTAGTTCAGGACGGTTACATTTAGGAAGATTTATATACAAAATGTAACACCAGTGTATCCACATTTTGCCTAGCCTTGAGATATATATATATATATATATATATATATATATATATATATATATATATATATATATATATATATATACAATTATATGTACATACGTGTATTTATACACACACATACAAAACATTAGCCTAGTCCTATCGGGGGAAACTCCACGACATACGTCACTGGCATATTCATCCATGATAATCTCCTAAGGGCCACGTGAATTATGTGATCACCTAATCAAAGAACATTTTAATTTCCTGAACCAAATCACTAACTAAGACAATCTGTTCCCACAGGCGCAGTGTGGCAACATCCTATCCTACGGGAAGCGTAAAAGAAGAGCCGTGATCAAGCAAGGAGGAATCGTGACCCTCGGAAGGGATGGAAGTCTTGACGGGCAGGAAATCACCCTCGAAGGGGGTGAATTTTCATTCGGAGGAGAGCTAACATTCGATGAACTTGATGACGTTGAGTTAATCGAGGACGACCAGGACTCTATCTACCATGAGATGCCCCTACAAAAGGAGATCATCGTTGATAGCACAACGGTCAAACCTCTCAAGACTGGTTTGTTGCCGGAGGAATCAGGTAACGAACGTCCTCTGCAGGAGTACTTATTTATCATTCAATTTAATTAGAAGACAACGAAGGACGATTTATTTTTCATTGGCGAATAACTAATATATTTAGAGAGAAGATTGAATGGTGTTTTTTCCGTACATGATAGATAACTAGTAGCTCCTAAGTCTCTTTTGCAAAAAAATGGAAAAATATTAACTTTTCCGCTAAACAAAGAATAGTTATAATCCTTTCCGTGTGATCACTTCTTTAAAAGAAATAAAAACTCTTTATATCATTATCATTAGTAGTAGTATAGAGAATGTATTACACCTTCCTCCGTGTTAAATTGAAACGTAAATTTCTAATCTAAACCCTCAGATGCTCGACGTCTGGCGCAGCTGGTTTGCACATCCAAAGAAATTCTCATTGCTATACTGGTATCTGCGGTCATTTTACAGGTAATCTTATGAAATCCTTATATACTATATTTAGTTTCTTAATTCTTAAAAGTTTATTTTTAGATTTGGTGTTCTTTTTCAACTCTAAAGCAATGCATGTGCACACACATTTGGTGGTAACAAATATTTAATAAAAAACAATAAATTTTATTTATTGTAACTGGTAAGATTATTAAGTAAATTATTTATTGCTATTTTACATCTTTTAAATACCCAAAAATTTTATTATAGAAACTTTTATACTTTATTGTAGAGAATAATTTTCTTACACTGTTACCTTTCACAAACAGAAAACGTGAAATCTTGGTGTAAATATAGTACACAGTGTACACACACACATAATATATATATATATATATATATATATATATATATATATATATATATATATATATATATATATATATATACACACATATATATAATATATATATATATACATATATATATATATATATATATATATATATATATATATATATATATATATATTTCACAAACAGCAAACGTGAAATCAGTGTACATACACATACTATATATATGTGTGTATATATATACTGTGTGTATGTATATATATATATATATATATATATATATATATATATATATATATATATATGTGTGTGTGTGTGTGTGTGTGTGTGTGTGTGTGTGTGTGTGTGTGTGCATAAAATTTACATGCGAATACATATTATGAACCAAGAATAAAAAAAAAACGCACAAAAGCTTTACGTAAAAAGAAACTATATATATTCTTTCCAGATCTGCGTAATTCTGGTTGCTATCATGTGCGTTCTCGCCCGCTCTCGAAAACAACCGCAAGAGGAAAATATTTACGCAACTTACACCATTCCGAGGAGGACCATGTCCCCCTACCCGCCACCTACGTCAGAGGACTCGGCCGCCACTCTGAAAACTCTTCGAACTTCGTTACGGGACTGAAATGTTTTTGAGCTTTTTCTTTTACTTTCGATCATCACCAAATAGGACTAGTTCTTCACAAGATAGACTAGTGAATGAGAAAAGTTTTATCCAGATTTAGAACAAAAATATGGGATGAAAGGTGAATTTAACTGACTTGCTTTCTGTAAAATTCAATGTTTTATAGAACACAGTTACCAGACTTCATAAAGATTACCCGCAATGGGTTTATTAAAGTTGTGTCCTATTTGAAAAATAGTTATACGAAATAATCACAGGTTCATGAGATGTGAGTTGAGACTTCTTTTGCAAGGGTGGTCAATTTTAATAGTATTCCATCAGCAGATATCAATTCCATTGTGCCAATGGTCACAGTGAAGAGGGCGATCAACCATCTGGCTCGGTATGGTCGGAGCCAGTAGCCCCGTCCCTAACAATAATGTTTTGACACTTTTAAACGCTTTACGACTCGGATTTAAGCGATGAGTGGTCGCAATGAAGCTCAAGAAGCTAAATGTGAGAGTGGTTTGACTTCCCCACATGGTATAAGCTCCTCAACCAGAGGCATCTCAAGTTCTCAACAACGCAGTGTACAGCGAACCAACAAATATACTTTAGTGCCATGAGTTTGTGTGAGAATTGAAGGAATAAGAAGCTGAAAGACTAATTTTATAAATGATTTTACAGTTTAAGGAAAGATTATAGCAATATACGGAAATGCAAATATTACATTTACATAGCAGCGTAAGGAGAAAAATGCTGCTTAGAGAATATTACTGGTACTCGGTTGTATCTGTAAAGGGTGCGATTGAAAGATATAATTTGTAAGGTGTGATATTTATGAAAGAGCTAATGTTTGCAAAATAAGGTTATACATAAAATAAAAAAGATTACTTGGAATTCTAATTCGGCCATCTTAGGCCATTTAAAGTAAAATATTTTTACTGGCAGTTCAGTATTTCAATAGCTAGTCATTAATATATTTATGTTCTGGGTTACTTATTAGATATCTTCCATTCTCGTTTACCTTACTTGGTTCAGGGGCGTAATAACTATTTAATGTATATAATAAATGCAGTTGCGATAATTCCTTTAATTCAAACTCGGTGTATGGTTGGGGTATAAGCTTCATCGGGAAAGCCTTAGACATTTTCTTTAGCGGTGGAGGTGATTTTCTTATTTATATTCATACAATTTAATTTTTCATATTACCCATTTGAAATGGAACGTACAATGAAGTCTATAAAGTTCCGAAAAAAAGAGAACAAAAATTATTTTTGTATTTTGTAGGCCAATAGCTGCCAATTATGCAAGGCAAGACAAATGTAATTATATTCTGTGTTTTTCAAACACGATATGATTAAAAAAAAAAAAAAAGCAAAATAATATTGATCCTACTGAGAGACTACAGCCTATCGCTATCAGTTACTATTTGTTTCTTACCAAAAACATTCACAAAATAATAAGTATCTTTTCTTTATCAATAATATCAAACATTGAAACTAAATATACAAAATAGGACTTTTCTTTATCAATAATATTAAACATTGAAACTAAATATACAAAATAGGACTTTTCTTTATCAATAATATCAAACATTGAAACTAAATATACAAAATAGGACTTTTCTTTATCAATAATATCAAACATTGAAACTAAATATACAAAATAGGACTTTTCTTTATCAATAATATCAAACATTGAAACTAAATATACAAAATAGGACTTTTCTTTATCAATAATATCAAACATTGAAACTAAATATACAAAATGGGACTTTTCTTTATCAATAATATCAAACATTGAAACTAAATATACAAAATAGGACTTTTCTTTATCAATAATATCAAACATTGAAACTAAATATACAAAATAGGCTATGCAACTAATGTTGGTATTTTTTCAATAAAAGATACATAAATGATGAAGTATTCAGTGAGTGGTAATAGTTTTCCATTTTACTATTCAACTTAATTAACAGCCAAAGTACACTACTTCGTATGTCAGTGGACTCGCCTGGCAGGTAAAAAAAAACATGAAAAGTTTATAATTGGGATGTGAGGCATTATTTTACTTACTGATAAATCAAATCATACCAGGCACTATAAGATATTCAATATGCTTATTGGCAAAACGATATATGCATATATATATATATATATATATATATATATATATATATATATATATATATATATATATATATATATATATATATATATATATATATATATATGTACTGTATATACGTTATTGATAGTGAAAAAATAATCTTTATTGATTCAAATTTATGAAATACATAGTACTGTATACTTTATCTTTGTTTAAAATGTTTTCAAAATCTGAACTCTTGGTGAAGCATTTGTCAGAGGTCTTCCTTTCAGAATTTTTACAATTTATAAATATATAAAAACGTTAAGTTACTCCTGAGAATTTTAATCACAAGAAAATTATGGCTTCACTCAGATTCAACTTTCGTCGATGATGCTAACTTATGGGACCTGTGTCTTAACACTTTCTAATGATGATTTTGTAAAGGACGTCATCACTTTTCCAACCCTTGAAATTCCTCCTGGCTTCTGTGGGGAGCTCTCCTTGGAGAAGAACCCTTTGGTAAAAGCTTATCCTAAGAAGAAATGGCGTCTTGCTTTTCCAACTAGGGTTGTAGCTTTCACAATAATAATAATAATAATAATAATAATAATAATAATAATAATAATAATAATAATAATATTAAAAGTGACCTCTAGGGAAAGCGATGACATACTTCACAAAACGGAATAAAAATTGTGGAAAATTTGTGTTTGGATATTTTCATTAATTCTTATTTATAAAAACAAGTATCGTATGAATTCAAATTATGTATTATATTTGCACGAGCAAGGCATCTCAATTAACTAATGAAATTATTAATATAAATATAACTATTATTATATAACAATCATAAGATGAGTGACAATAATAAAGCTAAATAACGAAAAAAAAATCTACTGTACTATCATTACAAATAGTAAGTTAGCATCATCAAAGATTATAAATAAAAATAGCCTTGGAATATTTCAGATAAACTAAATGCCCTGTGAATATGTGTCATAACATTTAAATGTATTATTGTACATCTGAAATATTTCGATGCCTATGGCGATGTATTGAAACGGAGGTATTGGTTTCAGTAATCGTCGATATGAAATTGTAAAAATGTACAGCACCAATAAAGATATTGCTAGAAACGTTGATATTTCTATTAACCCAATGTGAAACCCTACTTTAAGAGTGAGTTTATATATATATATATATATATATATATATATATATATATATATATATATATATATATATATATATATATATATATATATATATATATGTGTGTGTGTGTGTGTGTGTGTGTGTGTGTGTGCGTGCGTGCGTGCGTGCGTGCGTGCGTGCGTGCGTGTGTGCATGCGTGTGTGTGTGTGTGTGTGTTTAAATGACGAGGGAACACTTCACCGAGTACAATAAGGAAAGTTTGGACAGCATCATGAACAAAGAATGGCACGGGGTTGATATAAGAGGCAACAGCCGGGTTCACTTCAACGGGAACAGTAAGAAAGGAACGTTATTAGGAAACAAACCTACGTGAAATATAGTAAATATGTGCTGTAAGCACGTTCATTGTACAACCATTTCCAGAAATATGTTTATCTGAATGTATGAATATATACAGCGCAATCCCGAACACCAGAAAATCCCCGAGTTAAATAACTTGATTAAATTCTAAATTTTCCGACTTAATAAAAAAAAAAAAACATAGGGTAAACAGTTTATTTCTTGTGTATAGGAACCGCTATACACAAGAGCTGTAGCATGCAAAGGGTATTTGAAGTAAAATTAAACGCTGAGAGAAATGATATTACCCAATGGCAATGCCTAAAACTTTTGGTAAAGTTGTATTGTATTACAGGGTGTGATTTCGAACAGAAAATATAAGTTTTCCTAGAGAAAATAACGTGATTTAACCGAATTTGACCTTCATTTCAACCGCAAACAAACAGATCAACCAATCCAAACTTTTATCCTTATTACGGCTGCCATAGTGCAAGAGCCAGTGTCTTACTATAGGCAAGGGGTTCTTATATGAAAGATCGATCCCTAAGGGTTCAAGCCCTATATGGATAATATGAACAGTTTCTAGTCAAATAAGAGAATTTTAATTGTGAAGAGTCAATATCAGCTGAAATACAGCTTATCTCTAACTTTTAGAGATTGCATAAGATATAATTGTAACATTTGTACCGGTGTGACGGTCTGAACGATCCCCCGGTCTCAGAATTCTCCTTGATAATCTGCGCATGAGCGAACATTACCGTTTGCCAGTGCATACGAGGTTGATGTTTTATTTTCCTGTAATGTTAGCGTGCGCAGCTCAACATTACAGCTTGCCAGTACATACGAGCTTGATGTTTTATTTTCATGCGGGCGAAGCGAGCTAATGGCGGAAAAAAAAAAAAACATTATACAATGTCAAGGAGAATTCTGAGACCGGGAGATCGTCCAGACCATCACACCGGAAACTTAGATTTATGGCAGGGATGGGGGAATTGAAAAATGAAGCGGACGGATTAAACTCAGAAAATTGTAAGCGATGCAATGGTTAAATACAACCTAAATTATTATCTTACATGATAGCCTATCCCACACGCTTTAAAAATAATGTTAAATGTGGCACGAGCTAAGTACAAAGCTTCACAATTACACTAAAGAAAAAAAAAGCTGTAATTTGACATGAACGGTGTACCACAAGTAGGGCATCTTTAATCCGATGTCGTCGAGGTAAGGTAATTCTACATAGGCTACTAATGCTGAAGGATCAGTAGGATTAGATACTGAATTTAACCACCTATCTATAATCTTGCCAACAAGGCAACAGCTGATATGTGTAATTATGACCAAGTGGCATAACGCTTAAGTATAAAAAACCATAGTTATCAAACCATATTTCTATGGGGAAAAGTTAGTTTTTTACTAGGTAAGGTTTCCCAGACCGTAAGTACAGTAATACCGAAAACAAAGTTTGCCAGTAAACCAAAAAGATGAAAAGGATTAAGTGACTAGCCTAGATCGAATGGTGATAACTTACCGAAATGTGTTTTACTCAGACCATGTCTTTTCATCCTCGTGAATGCCAAAGTTCCAAACTAGCCTAGTCATGCACAATGCACTAAGTAACCGCATTTAACATAAACCCACAAACACTACTAATAATAAGTTCATTCTTCGGCTACATCAAGAATTAAAAGACCAACGTTTACACTCGGAGTTACCCATATATGATTTGAAGTTGTCACTGGCACTAAATACGCACTGACGGAAGTAAACAAACTGAAGGAGTCAGTCCCTAAGACAGTCTTCTGTCTTGGGTTCCCTTGTGTCTCGTACCAAAGTTATTTAATTATCGTTTTTGTAAAAATATTGTCGTACAGTTATGATTGCACAATATTGTTGTTTCCATCAATAATAATGTATTTGCATCACTGTCAAGTAAACGTTATACAAAATTCGTAATAGATTTCTCATTTATTCAATTAAATATTGGGTGGTCCTTGCAAAACTGTTGGCAGCTACGCTAGCTCCATAGGCTACATTTCTTAGGCGTTTGGACTGTGTGTTAAAGCTAAAATAAATTACAATGTCCGTAATATGGTTATCAAATGTCAGTCAGTTCTAGTTTCTAATTCAAATATCTACAAATGATCAATAACCGTTATTATACGGTAACCTGAGGTTGGGCTGATTAGGGTAATGTTTCAGACTAGACTTTAGTGGATGTTTTGCTTCAAATTCATGTCTTCATTTCTACCTAAGAGATGTGCTGCAATCTAATATATTCGTTATTTCACACTGACTGTGACAATAGGTTGTATGTGTGAATGTTAATGTGGTCAACAACTAAAGTAAACCACAAATGGGTTTCCATTCTTAAAATAGTTCCTACCAGTAGGCCTAGTGCAACCTCTTTTGGCTTGATACAATTTTCTCTCGTAAAATACATGAGCCAAATACATTTCTCTAGCTGCATAGGTAACAATAATAGGAATCCTCAAAGGGAAACTCCGGTATTTCTGTGGGAGGAATCCAAAAAGGAGTGAATTACACCAGGCAGAAAAGCTTAGTAGGCACTACTATAAATACCTAAATAAGAAAAATATAAGCCAGGCAAGTAATGCAAAGCACTATGACCTAACCTATTTTGTATTCTGGACTCATGCTTGACTGAGAAAGATTCTGTACCTCCTAATCAGACCTAGAGGGGCATAAATCATAAACATATGGATGTGTTTTGACCTAACCTAACTTAGTAACTTGGGTCCATACTATGTACTATGAAGACACGAGTGCTCTTAGTAATTTATCCAATATATACAGTAACTAGGTCATTAATATTTTACTCATAAAAAGTATGAAGAAATGCCAAAGAGCACTTCAACCATTTCCCATAGCAAATTCAGACTATCTTACATTAACCCACTTTGGTCGTAGAATACACACAAGAACTGAGGCAATGCAATTCTAGTTCAAACAGTATAATTGGTTGTGATAAAATTGTTTGAGAAAGCATACATTTGCAGATACTGTTAATGTTGTTCATGTACAAGATGAAAGGCAGCACATTAGACTGATGAACATCTAAAAAACTTACTGTACTGTATTTTTTCATAATATAATAGTGTCATACTTAAATAAATATAGGTATACTGTTCTATATATCTGCAAACATATATGAGAACTTTACATTTGCAACCAATAACACATGGAAAAAAGTTGTTGCAATATTACTGATTATAGTACTTTAAGTACAGTACATACTAACCTAAGTCATCCCTTAACCTTTATAAAAGAGAAAATAAAAATACATGTTATTAGCAATGCCACATCCTGATGGGACTTACTTAAACAGTGGGTAGAGGAGGCACAGAAATGAAAAAGTATCATGCTACTGAAATGATACATTTAACTTTAACTAACCCTGACTGTTACATCATCAGTCTTTGATAACCATCTGTAACAACAGTCCCCCACCTACAGTAAACATTGTTTACCTTACCTTTTATGGATGGACTTGTGTAGCCTACTTTGAAAATGAGAATGGAGTGTGGTTTTGTTGACATTAGTAACAAAATAAAAGGTCACCCTAATTTAGATTAAAGATTTATGCAATACAGTACTGTAGTACCCCAGTTTATGAGTAACTTTGAATACGAATATAAAAATTCATATTGCTTTATGAGCAATATATCAGTCTTGTGGACAAGCACAAAATCAGTCACGAGGTGCCTATGCACCACGAACGAGTGTTCATGTGATTTTTACCCGATTTTAGTATTATTTTAAAGCAAAGGTAAAAGCAGTCTTCGTTACATAGGTTCCTTGTCAAAATTGTATATAAGGGTGTAAAAAAATGAGAAAGAGTCCATAAAATGTAAATTAACCAATTCAGTGATAAAAAAGTTGTTCAAGAGAGAGAACTCCCAATATTTAACCAGAACTTCTCATGGCGGTTGATTCTCCTTCCAAGCAGTAACCTCCTCCTCTTGTCTTCTTCACATCAGCCTTGACTTTCCTCGAAGGTAAAGTGTGAGTTAATATTTATTTTTTTTTATTGTGAATTATTAATTTCTGATATTAGGGGTTATAATTTCTTCACTAAATTCCATTCCATTCATTGTCCATTGTATCATGTGTTATCACAATATTTCTATACCATAAAGGTAGTACTGTATAGTACAGTATTAGCACATGTTAACTAATCCCTATACAGTACATTTGTAATTATAAAATTTTGATTACAATATATCAAGTTACAAGGTACATCGCAAATTTAAATATATTCCCTTCATTAATTATTACTTGGAAAATTTACAAATCCTTCCTGTTTACCAATGAACATGGTGCTAATTAATAATTTGCCTGTGCCTTGGTATATATATATATATATATATATATATATATATATATATATATATATATATATATATATATATATATATATATATATATATATATATATATAATTCAAAAGCAAAACAAATTCAGGTTATATATTGTTCAGTACAACTATTGGCATTACAGTATTGCAGTTTGTTATTATTGAGAAATTTTACCTAGAACTCTACTGTATTACCAGTTTTGCTGCTAGTACTTTTTGTAGCTACTCTGAAAAAAAATGTATAAAATTTCCCTATACCTTGCATTCACACCTTAAGTACATTTGTTTCTAAATGATGAAGTGACAAATGTAGCCTATGTTCAATGATGAAGTTTACAGTACAGTAATTTAATTTAACTTTTACTTACCAGTATATACACAAGATATAAACATCACAAGTACCTTTTTACCTATACGTCTGCACCATTTTCCTTGCATTTAAGTTCTCTATTCTTTTGCCGTCTCCTTCTGTACGTAAGAAACTAACACAGCTATTAGAAATTATTTGATGAAGTTAGTGGGAGGTCATGGAAGACCTCAACCATTACCAGGTCCTTTATATTATTATTACTAGCTAAGCTACCACTCTAAAGCAGGATGCTATATGCCCAAGGCTCCAACAGGGAAAATTAGTCCAAGGAGGAAATAAACTAATGAAATAAACTCCTGTATATGATTAGTAAGGAATGAAGAAAATAAATATCAGTATAAAATATGTCATATATAAACTATAAAGAGGGACTTATGTCACCTTCTTCAGCATAAAAAACATTCATTGCAAGTTGGAACTTCTGAAGTTCCACCGATTTAACTGCTTGATTTGGAAGATCATTCCACAATCTGGTCACAACCAAAATGAAACTTGTAGAATACCATGTAGTGTTGATGCTTATAATGGCGAAGGAAAGACTGTTAGAATTAACTGCATACCTAATATTACATACAGGATGGGAATATATGAATACAAAGGATAGTCAAAATTATGAAAATCTTTTGTTTACTATCATATTTGTTGACATCACAACTATGTTTTTTACATATAGATTGTATTTATGTAATTTGTGATGAAATATACAGTAATAATTGGAGATTGAATGCCTTAGAACTCAACCATTTCATGACTGAACAAGTTTTCAAATATTTCTTTGCACTAGAGATCAAACCAAAATCCAGATGTTCGAACAAATTGAAAGAACCTGTATAGGTCAAAACGCTTTGTCATATACAATGCACCTGCTTACCCTCCTGAAATGAAGAATGAGTCGGCAAGAGTTTTTGTTTATCACTGTGAAGTTGCTGCCCCCAATAAGACTCCTTTCATACAGCCAATAGACCAACAGGTAATTTCCAACTTAAAAAACTACATGAAAGTCACTTTTAAAGGTGTTTCGAACTACATACATACATATACCAAGGCACTTACCCCAATTTTGGGGGGTAGCCGACATCAACAAAAGAAACAAAAACTAAAAGGGGACCTCTACTCTCTACGTTCCTCCCAGCCTGGGTAGAGGTGTCTTCCACAACAATACTCTACCTGAAGGTCTCAAGAAAAACTTTTGGTGTAATTCACATTTTCTCATATTAACCCTGTCTTTTTATTCTTTCATATACGTTCTAGACAATTCTTATACAGTATATTTTGCATCTCCAAACCTCCTGGTGTGGCACCGTATCACAGGCCAAATGAAGTCCATTCTGTTTTTCCCATTGTATTTCCATCATTTGTCTTGGGGCAAATGTTACATCCACCCTTTTTCTACCAGGCATAAAGTTAAATCACTGATAAAATTATATTTGTTTATAGTCTATATATCTACAGTGTTACATTGCTACAATTGATGATTGAAGAAGGTTATTGAAGATAATCACTCAAGATAATTTTTGCATTTTACTGACTAATATAAACAGCACTTCCTAGTCTATTTTACAAAGTAATTTTACAAACATGATATGCCTAAAAAGACCACAGATTATGATAATAATTTACACAAAATATGGTATGAAAATTATGCAGATTTTACATAACTATACAGTACATAACTTTTTGTATACAATAATTCTAACTTGAGGTAAATAAAGAATGTTCTGAGAATTTGTTTAAACAGAAATGGCTTATGCCATGCCAAACAGGAAATAAATTTAAGACTGTCATGGGAATAAAATACCACTGGTGGCTGATACTTTCTTCATCATTACAGTTCGTCTCCAACTATTATCACTGGGAGACAATTGGTCTTTATCGCTTTCAGCCACTTATCAATTCTGCCAGTTGAGTTGCCAAAGCATTGTGCCTTATAATTAAAGTAAGCTTGTATTATGGAAAATACATGACTTGGCTGACACATAAACATACATGAACACCACATATTTGAGTATATGCAAGTCCTATGATAATATGACACCAAAAAGTGTAGATGATGCATTAACTTCTCATTATATATGGCTATGGAAAGGGTTTACATGTAGTACTTCAAACATAGTGTAATGTACCGTGGAATCTTGCTTAAAATAATCACACCTAAGAGTTTGCTAATAATGCAATAACATTATCAGAAATAAATATCAAGGTACTTTTTGAGCTAGAAAAATAACATTAATACAGTATGTACAAATATATACAAGAATGAAATTGCTCCTTTGGCTATGAACAAAATAATTACATTATTGCACTATAATTATGAAATAATGAACACAATATACCCAAAAAGCAGACTCGAAATAAATTACCATACCTGCATCAAATCTCATGATCAATTTTATTTAGAAATGTTAAAATCTTTAAAATGCAATAATAACAAAAATTCTATCTCACAGATGAAATTATCCTTCAACATTACACATTCATTGAGCAAAAGCCTACGTAAAGTCTTTATGAGACTTATTTTAATTTCTGAGAAATCAAACTTCACTAGGTACAGAACTACGAGAATATTAACCTGTGTAACAGAAGTTGATGTGAGACTTCTCATTGGAAGAGAATCCTCATCTTTCTCTTTCAAGACGAGAGGTATATAGTGTATAGCCTCAGTTCATGTAACCTAAGCAATGAAGCTTGTTCATAAGGGTGAGAGAGTACATGCTTGCTTATTTCATTATTTGCAAGGTTACACTGAACTGTTGAATATTCAGCCACATATAAATGTACCTTAACAACTTAATTTACAACCATATGGCATCATGCTCTTACAACATATAATCATGATATACACTAGTCTATAGTATGTTCCAGTGGTTCACTTGCATATTGTCTCTCATCTGTAGAACTCATAAAATAAACAATTGTTCTAGTACTGATTCTAATTGGTGATGAATTAATCATTTTGTAGGTTTCTGTAAGTAGTGAAAAATTGGGATGCTGTTTTAACCTATTGCATTGCAATATTGTACAGTCAACAAATTTTAATGGATTCTTTACTTTTAAACAAAAATGGTAAAAATGTTATAGAAATTATTAACATGGATGTAAAACTTGACTATTTACAAATAAATATGATGAGGGAACATCTAGTACACACACAAAGGTATTTAGGAAGGCCTGGATGTTACATTTAAAGGAAAAAATGTGTAGTATTTGAGTAAATTCAATGGTAATGACATTTCTTCAATCTCAATTTCCTAGATGAGCTTTGCACTAAATAAAACTTTGGTTGCATCAGCAGCATTTGTTCTCACAAGAACTTTCTAAGCATATAATCATTATGCATTCAAGAGAAACTACCTTACCACAAGTATCGTGACTGGAAGTAACAAGTTAAAAATGCACTTCACTATGCAAGTTGTATTATAAAGAGTAAAGCTTGCTTTTTTTATCATTCTACAAGTCTTCAAAAGGTAAATTGAATACCACACTTGCAATGTTCGTTGATCACAAAACCATCAAGGTACAGTATGTGGTACTTTAGGAACACAAATGATTGCCAATTCTTGGCTCGATCAATCACTTTGTTGACTACCTTTGGCATTAACTTGACAGAAGAGCATTCTGTAATTGTATCAACAGCAATGGTAAGCATTTTATGAGTTGTAATCCATGAAGTGAGTTATCTACATTTATACACTGGTCTCAGAGTTCAACCGAAGCACAAACTTGTTGCTTTTAGGGTGTATGATTTCCTCGGCTATTGAGAAGTGTGGCATGCGAGAAACTGAGCAAAGAAGGCACACATCAGCTTGTCGAAGCTGAAAAATAGTGCCATTCGCGATGGGACGAGACAGTAACTGCTCACATACCAAGCCCCATGATTGCACTCCACGGTGTTCCTTGTCATTCTGTTGATAAACAAGTATGTAAATATTGTTTCTAGAAGATAACATTATAAACAATGGAAATCAACATACATTTAGAGTAAATAAAATTTACGAGGTATTTCATTACTACAACACTTCTGATGAAAACAGATTATTAATGAACTATTTCTGAATTGTATTATGATATGTGACACTATTGTAAATGATTAAAATTACCATTATATGTGATAATCTTCAATAGATTTCATGTGAACTGTCTAGCAATTTGTTTTTAGAAGGCTGAACTAAACCAACAAGCATTATAGAAAATGCATCATGGTTGGATTGAAACATTAGGATACTATTCCTATAATACCTGAAATGTTCTTTACTCTATTAGAGTATCTGGAAAAATCAGGATTTGAAAAAAGCATACTTTCATCAATAGCAAGAGCAATGCAATACATTTAATAACCATACACTCAATACCTCATGGCTCCAAATTTGAACATAGTCCTTAAAATTATGTCTTAGAAAGCTAAGACTAGAAAGATATATAGGAAAATTATATACTGTACAGGTATATTAATTCTATCAATTACATAAAGAAATATATTCTCAAGATCTATGTTAAACTGTGTGCATAAAAGATATTACAGAAATATCAATACGTTATAATATTACTGATGTCAGGGTTGGTTGTTTAGAAGAGATAAATAAATATGTATATGGTAACATGATAGACTATGAGAAAAAGGCATATACTGTACTGTACTCTCCAAGCATTATAAAAATTTTATATTTTTGAGACAAATATTGCTTTCATTTTACATGTCCATACAGTGTATACTGTACTATATTATTATTAGAATACAGTATTTTAACTAAATCACTGACTTATTTTCAGACCTGCAATTGGCCTGGCTGAAGAATTCAATCCTAAATATTAGGTAAAAGTTGAGCTAAAATAAAGAAATTGGCCAGTTACGTAAGAAGAGACCAGAGAAAGACTCGGTGACTGACAGCAATGCACTTGGGATCACAAGGAGGCCATTATGAACAGTTCTTCAGTATTTTAGTGTAACTTGAGACATCATTATGTCCCATGGGAACTGAAGAATTACAAAGCCATCTTTGTAATTCTCCATTCTTGAATTTATTATAGTGACTCATGTTGATGAATGGTACCCTAATAATTCCATCATTTAACAAATGCTTAAGGATCATAAGGTAGCAAAAGTAGCAATACCATTATGATGTAGTACTGCCAACTAAATTGCTCATTTCAAGGTTATTTGTTCTTACAAACAGAGGGGGAAATCCCTTCATTGACAACACTGCTGTGATGTAGAAATTAATGAGGTTTTCTCTAGTGAATAATACTTGTTAGAGAGGAAGATTTAATGCTTAACTAACATCATATTGTCTTGGCCAACATCGTCGTCGTCGGCGCCCACTCGTGTCCGAGTATTGGGTTCTGTCGTTAGTCATCAGCCTCCTATCTATGGGGTGGGTGCTTATACAAACGACAGAATGCCAGTAGCTGGGTATATTGTTTTGGGTGGTCGTGGCTTTGCAACGGCCACGCACACACACTTGGCCCACACCGTTTTCACAGCGGCTCAAGACATATGAGACAGGCGGCTTTTCTGATGTTGGTTGCATCGGGCTGCCGGGTTCTTGTTATGTCAAGGCCCGCCTTGTTGCCTGCCCGACAGGCATTGTCCTCTTCCGCCGGTGCTAGGAAGCTCCGCCGTTGGGGTCTTGTTTGGTTTGATTTTGGAGTTTTCCTTCTCCTAGCCTTTGCCTATCTTAAATAAAGGAGAAGGCCTATAGGGGGGTCCAGTCTTGGTCTGGTCTCTCAGAACTGGCCTTAGCGGTATGGTTGAGCCTGCCAGGGTGGATAAACTACCCCACCACCATTGCCCAGCCCATCATTGAGACACTCAAGCCCCTCTACTGCAGCAAAGTGCTGGACCATCAGAGGGGCTTGGCCAACATGGTTACAATAAATATGAGGCACACAAACTGTGAGATAAGCCACTGGCATGTTGGCTATAACAGAAAAAGAAGGTGATAGTTACTTATCTTGTTTTAATATTTCAAAGAATTGCTAAAACTATGTAAACCCCATTAGATTATTGATTTAGTTTACAAGTCCAAATGTCTATTCTGAATAATTAATTGCTTACCTGCAATACTGGAGATGATAAAAGGTACTTCTCCAAGAAAGCCCGAGGGCTCATGTCATGTGCAAGACAAATTGCGAGATGCTGCAAAATTGATTCCATGGTGTGCCTTGGTTGCTGCCTGGTGATACGAAGATATTTTTGCAGAGCCCTTGCTAAGGATGGGAATATTGATTGCGCCGCTTCATGAGGATCCATTGGAACACTTGGACCTAAAAGAATTTCATAAAGGGGTTATAGATACACTGCTTTTCTTTCATATAATATAACTGGCTCTTACAACTACTCATACCATGATTGTTTCCAAAGAACAGTCACATCCCCAATTTGATACTACTTCATTAAACTAAAGATAAAAACCCCTTTAAAGTTGTAACTTACAAAATTTAACTTCATAATGGTCACATTTCTAAAATATATAGGCAACATAAATTTCGTGAAAGGAAATGAAAGTGCAAATTTGATACATATTTAACATAAAACTCCTGATAGTACTGTACAGTCCTCTTCTCTAAAACTTTATATCTAATCATAAAATGGTTTTGAATGTCCTCTCCAGATCTCTCTCTCTCTCTCTCTCTCTCTCTCTCTCTCTCTCTCTCTCTCTCAAGGTGCTAAATTATAAAAATTCAGTCCTCTCTGCATACAAATTTAAATCTTGATATTATCCCTTGTGATAAATTCTGATAAAAATATTGTATATTTTCTTTATCGCAAGTAGGGAATATTTTTTCCTTATGTAAATTTGTTGTATACATAGTGACATTTTGCCTTTATTAAAAACCAAAACAGGCATATTACAAATACGGAGTAATTAAAATGTGCTTTAATGCATAACTATGTAACTACTGTAGAATAACATAATTCTAATAATAAAATTTCATATGTCTATACTCTTCACACTTCCCAAGAGAGATAAGTTCACCAAACAGTTAACTGGGCTCCACAAGATACTATAGGAGATGGAAGGCCCAGGTCTACATGGCTGAGGACTACGAAGCATAAAGTAGATAATGGTGAATGGATTAGTATTGAATTAAAAGCTCAAAATAGAGACAACTAGCGAAATCTAAACGAGGCCCTTTGCATCAATAGGTGTAGGAGGAGATGATGATACTCGCCTAATGTTTGTATTGCTTCTTCTCTTGAAGCTTAGTTTAATCAACCTTTACACATAAAATTTTTAAACATTTTAAAATTTTCCCCTTTTCCTTCCTTTTTCAATAAACACATACCCATAGTAGAGAAAGAAGCTTTCTAGTGGTAAGTGATAACTGAAGAGCCAGGAAAAAAAAGGGAAAATTAATTTTGTTTTTTAAATTTTACGAGTAAAGGTCGATCAAACTGAACTTCTGCAGAAGCAATATGAACATCAGGAAAGGTTCATAGAAATTATGCATAGATCAAAATGTTTAAAGTATGATAATGAACATCACCTTGCTCCTCATGCATACGCTTTATGTGTGTGAATGCCTCTTCAGCTGCTGTGATTAATCGCGCTTTTCGTTTTCGTACTCTTCTATCGTACTCGTGTTCCTCATAAAACCTCTCGTTGTGCGCGGAATCCCGTCTTCGGGCACTTGCAGTTAACACTGCTCTGGTATGGCCCTGAAAATAAGTGTTAATTTCAATTAATGAAATATTAAAAACAACAGGAATATACATGTCAATAATTTATACACTAAATGTATACAGTGTATTACAGTAATGCAAAATCAGTTTGGTGTATTGTACTATTCATGGGTCCGAGAATGTAACTTTTACCAGTATCTGTATAGTAAGATTATATTTTAGGTATGGTGCACATGAAAACATTTTGTAGCTATGTAATTAGGACTTCAAATTTATGAAATGACACATCTAAATTTCATTATTCTCTTATGCTTGAAAAAAGAAGCCATCCAGTTATCTAGTTTGACATATATCAGTATTTTAAATACAGTACTGTACACTATACAATAACTCTGAATACCTGTGCAGTAACATATTCCCCATACAGTATCATGTACAGTACTGAACTAAGAAAAGTCCTTTCTACATTAGGTTAATTTTGAAAAATAAAAACTTTTGTACAAAAGAAAGAAAAAATGTGAAAAAGATGTTTCGTATTGAGTGCACTAAAGTAATATTATTATTTTTTCTATTAGTTGGAAAGCAATGATACACCTTAAAATGCTTTCCTGAAAGAACATAATACTTTATACAGTATACCATATTAATTTGGTTTACACAATTTCTCTTTTCCTAAAGCAAGAAATACCTTACTTCACATCAAAGGACAAAGAAACATTTCATAAAAACAAATGAAAATTGAATTCTGTGTCATTTTCAGCTTCACTGGTTGTGGCTGGATAAAAGTCATTATCCGATGAGAAAAAAATCATCTTGGCTGAAATGTGCAGCTTTCCAAATTTTACATAAAAAATTATGACCCTTCAATAATTTCAGAATCAGGGTTCACCATAATCAACAGGAAAATATAACCCTTCAATATTTTCATATTCAGGTGCCACTATAATTAATACTTTGAAAACTTGAAATTGTTGGGAAAGCAATTCTTGAGTCTGATTCACGGGAAATTACCCTGGATTCTAGCCTTATGATTTGTAAGATGTCTACAGTGCTTTAATAATAACTCTTGAGAACTTTTGGGGCTAGTTTGTTGTTTTAAATCTCACTAGTATACTACAGTATAATACCGCTCTATGTTCACTGAAATAATGTAAGTACAGTACTACTTTATATAGCCACAAAGACAGTACAGTATCTTAAAATACTGCATGTCAAAATAAAAAATTTGTTTTAAAGATACTTTTCACCATTTTCATATACTGCATTTTAATTCTCTTGATTATCATTCTAGTGAATTTACTGCATTTAAATTATTTTTTTTTTTTTTACATGATGAATTTTTACTTTTTGCAGACAATAAAAACCTTGGATTAGAGAAGGCATGTCAGGTAAAATAGAAATTTCACAAAAAAGCTCCCCTTGGTCAAAGTTCCATTTGAATTTTACTCACCTCAGAATTTTCTTCATTGCCATCCACATCATAATACTTGAAAGATGAGTTTCCTGAGTGTTTCTTCTTTGATGGCACACGGTCTAAGTAAGGATTATATATTGTGAAGTCCTGGTAGTATTTCTCCAGAACCCAAGCTGCAGCTCTCTGTACACTCAACTGGCCAATGTTATACCACCTGCAAATGTAACGTGCTTAGACATTTTTCTAATTATGTACAAACAAATTTTTTTCAAAATATTTATTAAATTGAACTATCTTAACACTACCATAAGTTCTCTTTTTCTTTTTTTATGTTCTGGATTAAAACATTAGCAAGCAAATAAAATTCTATATACAAGAGGTATGCAATTTGAATGTATACACAAGGTCATCAACAATAATCTTATATTTCATGAGATTATAACTAAAGAAAAATTGAAACAAGGAAAACGTGGGACAAAAAATGTAGTCGAATATTAACAATGCTATAACATTCCATTAAAATTACAGCAATATTAATCAAGTAAAAGGGAAGGAGCAAAATTCATGCAATAAGAGGTGTCCTAATGTAAACAATATATATTCAGACTAATAAATTGTAATAAAACGTATACCATCAAAATATGACAGATAACTTATAAAGGTGACCAAGAAATAATGTATATCTGATCATTGCACCTTACAGTGTAAAACTAGATGATGCAATAATAATCCTAGACAGTGGAATTAAGAGGAAAAAAATGGAGAATACTGAAAAAAAATTACATTAAGATCAGTAACTGAAGTAGTTTTCTCATCTAAATTTGGTAATATGAAAATATAAAGGTGACAATATTATTGTTAATGTAATTATTATAAAATCTATTTAGTAACCCCCCCCCCCCTGCAAAAAAAAAAAAAAAAAAAAAAAAAAAAAAAAAAAAAAAAAAAAAAAAAAAAAAAAAAACACACAAGATGATGCTAAGTAAAAGTCTCAGTAATAACATGATAATGAAAACTAAAACATTAGCTAACCACAATAAGCTGAACAAAATTCCTCCCTACAATTTACCTCAAATACATAGTAACAAAAACAGTTATGTTTTGGAGATGCTGTGATAGTAACTTTGAAAGAACAAAGTTAAGGAAAACAGGAAAAAAGGGTGTTCACTTTACTACTACTATGATCTTACTTGCTCTCTCCATCTGGTGACCTAAGAACTTTGATGCTATATTGTGGTGTGAGATGCCTCAGCTCCAGCAGGATCACAGCCAGGTAGTGAATGAAGAGAAGTGCATCCACAAGACTCACAGCAAAGTACACAATGGAGCGATACTTGACCTGTTAAGGATATTGTGAGTTAGCAAGCATGCTTTACATTTCCAGCGTTAATTCTATCTTCAGTTTTAAATCATATAATAAATTTCACATTTACAAAATGACTGGAATGTATTGCTTAAAAATTATCAATATTCATATGTAGACTGTATTGCTATGCAAAAAGTGTAATCTTTTCCTTGGGATAGAAGTTTGTTTATGGAAATGATAACTTATATTGTTGAGATCCCACTTTACTCATTATATTCAATCTAAGATCATTAAAAGTTATGCAGAGGAAACAAAAATTTCTGAAAAATTCAAATTTTGTGTCATATCATCCCTTATAAGAAGCATAACTTGAAAGAAGGGTATTTTATGTAATTTCAATTCATTGAATTACCAAAGAATGTACTGTACTTGAAATACTTGGCATTCAACATGCATTTGCTCCCAATGCAATGTGATTCTCGTAGTTTTCACGTGTGAAATTAAGCTTTTTCCCCATTTGTTATGCTTCAATATTATATGTAACTACTTTAACTCTATATATTTAAATGCTGTACAGTATTCATTAAAATGCTGATGATGGAAAAGAAAAAAAATATAAATGTTGAAGGTTACAGAAAATATGAACAAGCACTGAATATCTCAAAGTGAATCTGAACAGAAGATCAAATAAGAGATTTAGATTAATAGTTAACATATTGAACTGTACAGTATCACTTAGTATTAAAAAATCATGTGCAATATATTTGAAATACCCTTATCATGAAGGATAAAATGGAAACTGATATAAAGGTAATCATAAAAAATTACCTTTCAGTAAAGTTCAAAATGATTCTGTTCTTATTTATGGATAAAAAATAAAACAATCCAAACCTCTTCCTTATTCTCCAGGATGCGCACCACATAGAAGAGCCAAAACGAAAACGTAAAGACGAATATAAGCATTGTCACTAATGCTCGGAAAATAAATATTCTAGGCATTGTGGCTTTGGGCTGTCTGTAAGTATAGAAAAAAAAAAAAAAAACATGATTAGGTCACTGCCTAGCTTATGTGAAAGTAAACACTTGCAGTTTCTCAATTAACAATATGCAGAATTCAATCTCACAAGTGTATGTAATGTTACCACTAATAATACAAACATAATTTGTAAAGAAAATCCATATCAATAAATATTTTCAAAATATTTTTCTAAATATGATATTTTGTAGTCTGACCAATCTTCCAAACTTATAACCTGAAAATCAATATTCACTGACAAGAAGTTTAAACATAGATAAATCTCAAGCTCACTTACCTGAAAAAGAGAGCCCATGACCCAAGTAGTAAGATAAGCAGCTTGAAGGAAAAGCTAATAAGAAGGCCATCACATTCTGAGTCACACTTGAGATGATCATTCTTCAGCTTGATTACGTTTAGTCGAGGGATTAATACCATAGCAATTGGACTGAAATAAAGAGGAAAATAAATCATATGATATCAAAATACTAGCACACAATAAAATGACCAAATAAGAAAAATAATCATACTAATAATGGTTTCTTTGTATAACTACTCACTATCCTTTGGGGGTCAAAAGAAAGAGAACCCTCTATGCCCAAATCACAAAGGAGAATAACTCTCAAGAGGGTTTTCATATAAACAAAGATATTAAATAAACAGAATCTAGGTTTATAATTGAATTAATTCAAACTTTGGGTGATCAACTTCACAGGATTTTTTAATATATAAATAACCTGATTTGGCTTGAACTACTTATATCTTTATTTAGAATCTATGTTAGGGTTCAGTGAAAAATGAACAAGGTTCTGGATTGTATAATGGTATTTAGCAATACTGACTGGATCAAAGCAGGTTCATTCTAATACAAACATGCTAGCCAAATGGAACATACATATCAATAGTCATACATTTATCTATTAAAAGTATAAAATTATGATATATAACGCAGCTAAATCAGATATTCTGATGAAAAGGTTCACTGCTCAGAGATATTAAGACTATGGTCATACATTTATTAAACTATTAAAAGTATAAAATTATGATATATAAACGTAGCTAAATCAGATATTCCGATGAAAAGGTTCATGGCTCAGAGATATTAAGACTATGGTCATACATTTATTAAACTATTAAAAGTATAAAATTATGATATATAACGCAACTAAATCAGATATTCCAATGAAAAGGTTCACTGCTCAGAGATATTAAGACTACTATGTATAAGTCGATACGTACCTTAGGAATGCCAAAAATGCCACCAGGGCGCATAAGGCTGACCCAGCATAACGTTGGCAGGTAAATGTCACACCCGTCTCTTGGTCACGTCCGATTATAGTTACATCCTGAGAACAAAAATTCTGCTTAGCCTTAGAGAGATTGACAAACAAATTCATGTTCGTTTTTGTGAGAGTATTATTATCATTAAAAGAGAGAGAATTACATGGGATTTATTGCTAAAAGGTACCCAAATAAAAACAAATAAGCAATTACACATTCTTTTTAAAACTAAAACTGAAAAATAACTTGGTTTCAAATGATATATTACCAAGATAATTTTTGGAAATATAAATACAGAACAATATTAGCAGGTGTATCAAATTAACAGACTACACAAAATAGTAAAATAAAAAAATTTCATATTAGCAAGCTATAAAATGCCAAAGAAAGCAATTGACAGTGGTGATTTTGATATTTTTAAGCCAAATAACTTAATCTGAGATACATTATATTTCTAAAAAAATCAAAAGCAAATGTAGAAACACCAGAAATCTATTACTGTTTTTTTTTTTTTTTTTTTCAGAAGATCGAGATGTACAATCACTATTGACCTTAGGAAGTTCTAAAAAACCCTATACATAAACATCTTTGGAGGAAAGATAAGTCATGACCCTTTGAAGTAAAAAAATAATATAATTTAATTCCTTAACTTTATTATTTAATTCAAAATGATCAAACAAGTCACAAAGACTGGCGTAAAGGTAAGGGCATACCCGATGAAGTATCACAGGTACTTACCTGGAATGACTCTGATCGCACTGATGTGTTTCCAGTGATAGCAGTTGTGTTGTCACCCCAGTTGTCATCTTGGGGGAGGATCTGCACCTCGATGACCTCCCCCCCCATCCCACCGTCGCCTCCGACGCCGGCTGTCATCTCACTGACCCGCCTGGTGGAGGAGCATGACAAGACTGAATGCAAAAATGTCTTTTTATAATTTACAAACAGTTGTAAAAGAAAATGGTATTTTTGGGAAGATAGAAATTTATATAAAAATTGAATCTGATGTTAGCTAAGTAATGAAAATTAAAAGAAAAACAGCTAAAATTTAGTTATAATGGTAACAAGGAGGATGACAAGATTGAATGCAAAAAATGTCTTTTTAAATTTACAAACAGTTGTAAAAGAAAATGGTATTTTTGGAAAGATAGAAATTCATATAAAAATTGAATCTGATGTTAGCTAAACAATGAAAATTAAAAGAAAAACAGCTAAAATTTAGTTATAATGGTAACAAGGAGGATGACAAGACTGAATGCAAAAATGTCTTTTTAAATTTACAAACAGTTGTAAAAGAAAATGGTATTTTTGGAAAGATAGAAATTCATATAAAAAATGAATCTGATGTTAGCTAAGCAATAAAAATTAAAAGAAAAACAGCTAAAATTTAGTTATAATGGTAACAAGGAGGATGTCAAGACTGAATGCAAAAATGTCTTTTTTTTAATATACAAACAGTTGTAAAAGAAAATTGTATTTCTGGAAATATAGAAATTCATATAAAAATTGAATCTGATGTTAGCTAAGCAATGAAAATTAAAAGAAAAGCGGCTAAAATTTAGTTATAATGGTAAGAGGGCAAGTTCTGAATAGTCACATGTATATGCAAATAACTCAAAACTTACAAAAAAGGAAGATATGTTCTAAATTCAGATGGCACTAACGTTTGCCAGTGGTTCTTTAAAGGTGATCAAATCATATTCTATATTTCATTAAAGTCTCACTATATAGCAAATAATAATAATAATAATAATAATAATAATAATAATAATAATAATAATAATAATAACAACATTCATACGCACACACACACACACACACACACACACACACATATATATATATATATATATATATATATATATATATATATATATATGTATATCCTTCTATACCTTTTGCATGACAATCTTCTATCATCCAAGTTTACCTACAGAAAAAGTTAGTTAAACTTTTAATCCAGTTAACGGTTAATAGTTTTAAATTAGATTTAAATATTTGAGAAATGCTGTCACACAATGAAAAATGCAAACTTTTCTCATTTTTTGAAGCACAGGCAATAATAAAACAGAGAATAATTTTTTTCCAGGGGAAAGTGGCAGGCGAGTAAACCTAGTCTCTATATTGTGATATATGAGAGTTGATATCAAAATACAATAGTAATGTCTTTCGTTATAGTATTTAATCTAAATTTAATATCGGTGTCAAACTTTATAATGGATATCCATGGTAGAATTTAACTCTGCTTTCACTTTTAATGGATTATAACAAACTATTAATTCATCCACAAGCCATGAAAGAGAGACGGTCCCAACATCAAAAATTCTATATATGCCTTTGGTTTATATGACCTACTTTTTTTGAGCAAATATTTTAATTTCAATTGTTTTTCAAAAACATCATGTACACACCATGAATCACACGTCAAATCAAGATCTAATTTGGACGACATACTGAGCTTTCATTAAAATGTAGTTACATAGATGACTTGGGAAATTTGTTTAAATATTTAGACATTGTGTTTTTTCGCCATTTTTGGTTTGGTACCTAATAAATATTAATATGATATCAATACATTTTCAGTACACAAGGTTCCCCTATTTCATATAAAAGTAATAAAATCATATATATTATTGTGAAGGTGACTAGATACAGAAAAGGTGTAAGCAAGTAGTTGTGAAAATGTACGTGAATTAGCCGTAGAGTTTATCCTAAAATTTAATTTGAAGCTTAAATATTTCTCACCTTCCCCTCTTGTGGAGTGGACGAGCATTGACGTTCCTAAGGGCGACGAAGGAGTTTTTGTGCTTGGGATGATACTGCTGAAACTGCTGTTGCTGCTGCTGCTGCTGTATCGGTGTCTGGGGAGAAAAATGCCCTCCGAAGGGCAACTGCTGCGACGGGGACTGATGCTGATGAGGATGTCTCTGCAGCGATGCGTATATACTGGCGTCGGTGAATCCCGAAACGACGGAATCCTGGTCAGGTGTCCAAGCGCCCGCATACGAGGATCCCGGGGCCACCGAGAAGGACATGGACACCCGGTCCCTTCTGCGTAAAGGCTGCGGCTGCGGCGGCGGGGGCGGCGGCTGAGCAGGGGCGGCGCGGGAGGGGGAAGAAGTGGAGGCAACGACGGAAACTTGCTGGCGTTTGCATATAGGAGGCGGAGGAAGGGGACGAGGAGGTGGCCGGAAGGGACAAGTGGCGGCGGCTGAAATGGGGAGGCTACTTTTGTAACGCACTTTGGAGGCTCCTGGGGACTCGAGGGAATCTAAGCCTCAACCTTACACTCGAGGGGCACTTCAGGCCTAATAACGGTCTGCTATCTTCTCTTCAAAGTCACTGAAAATCTATTTACGTATATAACGCCTCGTATTTCTTTATACGCAATGCCTGGCACTAAGTCACTATAAGTCCACATGTATATTTATATGCATAAATATATTTGCGAAATTCAGTGAAGACTTTTAATTTCACTTCAATTTCGTGCTTTCACTGTTTTTCTCGCCTACACAGGACACTTGAAACGTCTATTTTTTTCTTCCCCCAAATTACGTAAAGTCCAATGTTCGTTTCGTTTAACTCCAGTAAAATAAAAAAGTCGATAGTACTCAAGTAAATAACAGGGCCAATGAGAAACACCTGCTTCAATCAAACGTCAAGGGCTAATTCCTATTAAACCCAAGTGTGAATGTGCCGGTGTATGTTCACTTAAATTTTCTTTATTCTTTTGTAAATGTCACTGACTATTCCAAGCGCTGCACTTCAAGAATTCACACAAGATTTATGCCAATATTCATGCAGACAAACACTCACAAACACACTGTATCTTGGATCCTTATTCAATATCACTTTGCTTCGTACCGCCTCCTACTCCCTCAGTCACCTGAAAAATAGAAAACAATAATTATTGCTACAATTAAGTTTTCTTTTCTCATGTAAAAAGCACAAATAAAACATGAAAAATCTTATGAACAATTATTATATCAACCTCATCATTAACAAGGATTAAAACAGTCGTTAATTACATTTAATTGCAGAATACAATTGGATTTTCTCAATTTTCCACATTCACCAGTCTTGATCTTACATTAAAAAACGTATTAATAATAGATACAATTATAAGGAAATATAAAGAGATACAATTATAAGGAAATATAAAGAAATACAATACAAAATTATAATAATAATAATAATAATAATAATAATAATAATAATAATAATAATAATAATAAAACTCTTTTCACATTAAAATAAAATGCTGGTTCTAAATCAATACCTACTGCCAGGATGTCTTTTACACTTACGCGCACGGAAGCATTTAATTGAAGAGAACATTTTCCAATTCAATAAAGTTACACAGTATTTGCTCATGGAAAAAATTCTGATAAACAATTTATTTATAACTAAAAAAAAAAAAAAAAAAAAAAAAAAAAAAAAAAAAAAAAAAAAAAAAAAAAAAAAAAAAAACATCAATTCTAAATTCATGTACTAAAAGCACACTATAGAAAATCTTTTCGTTATATAAAGTTTATATAGCATTTAAAATGCTTAAACGGGATGTATAAACATAACTTTGCTAATTTATCATACACTCAACAGAGCTGCTTTCAGAATTATATCGAACATATTTTAAGAAACAATAAAAATACTGAATACATGCAAATACATTGATTCCCTTCAAACTCACACATTCTAATGGAACACAAATCTACCATAAATAATGCAAGATTACCTCAAGCAAATGATCAAAACTGAGTTACCTTAATGATATTTTTTTTTTATTTTTGGAGAGTAATTTTTCGTGAGTTTCCTACACGATATCTTGAAATCAAAATTTTCATCTCAATAACTCTAGAATTACCCCCAGGTGCGTCATTCATTAAATATTCATAAACCGCGCAAACAAAATGCAAGAACCAATTATATTTGCAATTAAGGTATAAAAATGCTGACAATTTTAGAATATGGCTAATAATAATAGTAATAACTTGTTCGCATCATATAAATACACTTATCTTAATATGCGTGACTGACCTACATGAATGTTATATCAAGATGTATGTGAATGGCCGATAAATGATAATAAAAAGGAGATGGGAGCAAATACAAAGTCACACTAAGCTATCATCGAAACTCCTGACACCCCCCAACCCTCCCCAAAAGAAAAAAAAATTCTTTGCAAAATTATCAATAAAACGTAAACAAGCAAATTTACACCTAAATATAAAACGACATCACTAACAATAAATAAGGAAAAAGACCAAACTAAACCTAATCGCAAAACGAAGGAACGCTTGGTAAAGCATAAAAAGAGACGTAAATATTTACTACAGTTAAGATAAGGAAAGGCAAACTGTTCTAGTTGAATAAACAAACAAAGCAAGTAACTGGCAGTCTGGCCACACTGCATTTTGTTTACTTCTGGTGCACACCTTGTGACTCGCATAACTTAAATCCACCGGATGAAAATAAATCTGGTAGCTTTTTTCTTTACTAATATTTATTGCACTGAGAGATTTCGGTTTAGTTTTGTGATATGAAAAAAATTAGTTCATATATATATATATATATATATATATATATATATATATATATATATATATATATATATATATATATTAGCCAGAAGGTGATCCATTTTTGCTAAATGGGAAAAATTTCCTAGATTTTACTGCAAAAAAAAAATTAGTTCTTTTATTGATTCCAAGTTAGGACATCAGACAAAAGATCTTTATTACCACAAATAATTTTCAGAATTAGCAGCATTGCTTGTGGAATGCGTCATGGATTAACAAACAATACGTTTCAGTATTTTTTGAAGCAATATGAAATTACAAATGCCAACGTAAAATCAGAAAATTTCTATATTTCCTAATATTTTTGTTTCGAATGAAGCCCCTTGAAAATCCAGAGAGGAAATCTAACGTCCTTTTGGATAGAGAAATGTGTTCATCGTAAGGCAATTGCATTTCCAAAGGATATGGCATATGCGCCCATCATAAAATGTATTTTTGTATAAAAACTCTTTTGAAAATATCAAACCGAAAACCCTAGGAAAGTATTCTCAGCCTCACTCGCTTTCTTTATTCTTTACAAGAGTGACGCCCATTAATCATTATGCTAATCAATACAGTGATTGATTACTATGGCTGATTTATTCATTAACCAACTAGACGTTTTGTCATCGTAAACCCTTTATGTTTCCCCCTTCAAAGTTTCATCCAAGAGGCTTCTGAAAGGGACTAGGAAAAGGGTAAGGGATGTCTCCGTAAATTTATGTACTCTGAATATGATGCAATTCATTCTCTTCCCAATTAGAGAGTGACAGGTTATATCACAAAACGATCTTCCCATTCTGTTGCAAAAATATGATTTTTTTTTTTTTTGTGATTTGAAATAAAATATTCTAAAAAAAGAGGAAAAGGCATCAGTTAATTAATATTAATAGATCGGAATATGATGTATTTAAAACTTCAAACTTGAAAATAATGAGTCATGTTTCTGAAAAATTGATTCTTGGTTCTCTTTAAATGACACGAAAATTATAAACAAAAAAGCAAAAGCATAAAACAACAAGTAGAAGTAGGCCGAAATTAGTGAATCAATATCATTCTACGGTAAAAATTACAAAGGAAAATCTATTCACTACCTAACTTTGATTCCTCTAATAACTTTGTCAGTATGATCCTACGATATGGATGCTAATCAATGAAATTTATATGTCATATTGTATCAAGCATGTGCATGAGAGAGAGAGAGAGAGAGAGAGAGAGAGAGAGAGAGAGAGAGAGAGAGAGAGAGAGAGAGAGAGAGAGAGAGAGAGAGAGATTATGTAGATTTCCATAGGCTTTTGTCAAACTAACATGAAATGGAAGTGTGAGTATGGATACTTAAAATAAGGATTGCACGACATAAAACAAAGCAAGATAAAATTTTAAATATTATATATATCACAGCTTGTATACAGTTTTACCACAAGATGAGAATAATAAAACAACCAAAAAAAAGGTTGGGGAGACATTTATTCACCCAGACGATGAGCATAAACAATAACAACAAAAGCCTCCAATTTATCTCCTGCTGGGAAAAAAAAATCAATACCCTTTCCTTTGAATCAAAGAACACTGTCCTGACCCAAACTAACCCGATTTGTTTTAAAATGGAAAAACATTCCCTCGCGCCACAGCCTTTACAAATTTCCCCTCTAACCCCCTCGCGCAGACATCGCGATCATCTCGGCGATGGAAAGCAGATCAAAGAACTATCTCTCTCTCTCTCTCTCTCTCTCTCTCTCTCTCTCTCTCTCTCTCTCTCTCTCTCTCTCTCTCTCTCTCTCTCTCTCCATTCTTCTCCTTCAGAGCCAGGGACTACGTTCCGTCGACCAAAACAAAAAAGCCTCCTTCGCGGAGAGAAGTCCGTAAGGGTGAAGGTCCTATTCGTTGCAGGCAAGATGGCTGACTTATTGTTTATCAGGAAATAATTAAAAATCCAAAGGACCCATAAAACGCTGCACGGAAGGCGATAATGATGTAAAGGGAAAATGGTGCTGTGTTATCAAAGTGAAGACTTCAAAGCTTGATGGAGTGAAAGGACTTCCTATGAATATCTTGGCAATTACAAGCATCTGAGTTTTTCTTTACATAAAAAACGTAAAAACAAGTGAAACATGAAGCTAAAACTAAGCAAAACAGTGAATATGTGTGAAAGATTAAAATAAAATCACTATAATCAAACAATAACTACCAAATGATACATATGAAAGGGATCTTAAGACAAAATTAAGATCGGAAATGTGAAAATATGAGACAAAAATAAAAAAAAATAAAAAAAAATAAATAAAAACAAGTACAACGAACAACGAAGGTAAAAATATCTATCACCTGACAAAATACAAATACACATTTCCTTACTAAGAATAAAATAAGGAAACTCCGTAACCCGACCCAAGCATCACACAAGAAGCAATTTCGCGATGCTCGAACATACCACGAAGGACCTTCAAGTACAAACACCTCTTAAGTGCACTTTTATCTCTCTCTTACACACCCTTTTTGTTTTGGAGGGTTCTCAGGAAGTCACGTGGAATCCACTGTATTACCGGAGTGAGGGGAAAAACACTACCTGTCTGAAGAGACCTCCAGAAAGACCTCTTATTCTAATCACTAAATGTTTGACGTTTTTTTTTTTTTTTTTTTGCTTACCTGGGAATGCAAATGCTGACTCTAGAACATTTATTTCCATTGCTTTTCTATATAAAATGCTTAATTAAACATTGCATTATCAAAGGTTTCGGAGAAAAGAGTAATACTAAATATAACGTTTGTTTAAACACTAGTTACTCAGCAACGCTGTAGATGGAAATGTTTCTGGAAAAAAATTAAAGCAAAGGCTTGGCGTACCTAATCGATCTGAAATTTAGGTATCTGACTTACCAATATGAAACTAGTGAACACTTTTAGAACACCACCCTACGGTTTTGAGTATGAAAAGATGGCAAAGTATTAGTAAGAAAAAAAATAATTTCATCAACAGAATAAAAGAAAAATATCAAACTACCTCAGTTTCCGTCGAAACTCAGAAATCTCATAAGACTTATATTTGCTCCTTTGCTCCAAGCAATGTCTGAATGTTCAAATGTGCAACAGTCCTTAATAAAAAGAATTTCAACCATCGATGGCGATAAACATAATCCCTGATCGAATCGTATCATTATCTCTGATTAAAAAGCAACCCAAAATAAGACTCTGGAATTCCTTCAGTGACAAAGGAAGTAAGTAACATTACGGGTGAAGAGGGGAGACGTTGATCTCAAATTTTATCAGATAGGAAATCACTTCCAACCACGTCCCTTTTGTCTCTTCGTCAGCAAATTCTAACTGCGTCAGTCACGTCCCATCTGATTTCCCCACTAATTTCCCTCTTTGACACATTAGGCTTCTTTAGCATCTGAATCATTCCTCCAATATATAATTAGAAAATAAATGGGGAGTTATAAGGACGTTTGAAATTATTTTTCTTATATAGAAAGTATGTATATTGTTCCTATTGATAGTAATTAAAACATTCTTTACATCTGAATTAAAAAAAAAAAGAGAGAGAGAGAGAGAGAGAGAGAGAGAGAGAGAGAGAGAGAGAGAGAGAGAGAGAGAGAGAGAGAGAGACCAGAAGAGTCCTGTGCAAGTGGAAAACAACTGTAGTTTTGAAACTCAAAAGTCAGCAAAAGTTCTAATGAAAAAACCTAGCCTTTATTTTTCCACAACTAACGTACAAACAACCAAGATTCACGCGTGAGGAAACGACATCACCAACACAGACACAAACAAAAAAAAGAAATAATAATAAATCGTAAATAATAAACGCTGTTACCAACTCATTTCTGGCACGACCTCGCCTCCTTATCATGTACTGGCCCCCTGTAATCTTACCCTTGCAGTTCCTTCAATAACACATCTCGGGAATGACTCCACACAAAAGAAGAATGATTTTACACAATATCAACTTCCTCTCTGGCACACACTTCAAACCCTCAAGACATAATGGCTTCCACTGTGATCGTCCCTCGGGAAATCTTGACAGCATCTCCTGCAAGGACTCTGTAAGGAAACCCAATCTCTCCTAGTGCAAACAACGTCCTTCAAACGCGTATGCGACGAGAAACATCTCATCCTGTTCGTGTTTCGAGGACAAAGACCATTAGTTGTTCTTCACATTTATTCATGGTCATTGAGTTCTTGGCGATTATCTGTCTCAACTAGTTGGAAAAGCAAGATGCTATAAGCCTAAGAGCTCCAACAAGGAAAAATAGCCCAATGTGGAAAGGAAATAAGGAAATAGATATGTTACAAGAGAACTAATAAATAATCAAAAGTAAATATTTTAAGAACAGTAACAGCATTAGATAAGATCTTTTATATATAAACTATAAAAACTTCAAAACAAACAAGAGGAAGAGAAATAAGATAGAACAGGGTGCCCAAGTGTACCCTCAAGCAAGAGAACTCTAATCCAAGACAGTGGAAAGCCATGGTACAAAGGGTATGGCACTACCCAAGACTAGAGAACAATGGTTTAATTTTGGAGTTTCCTTCTAGAAGAGCTGCTGGATCCTAAGAAATCCTAAGAAGTGTTTCTGTGAGAAGTCTACTTTTGAGATGGAATGTACTTTATGTTTCCATTCATTCAAGTCTTAAGGATACTTTTTCACTCTCTTTCAGTTTAAAAGATAACCTATCATCTGTTTCTAAGGATACTATTTATCACTATTGCTTAGCAAGCTCCTTCTCTCTCATTTCCAAAGAAGGGAGCAGTTTCTTCAGAAACCCAGACCTTCCTCGAACTACATTTATGGACTTGTCCAGATTATGGTGTTGGAGCTTGATAAGATTATTGGCATGGCGGCGTGGAATTTACTCCTTACTGAAAAAAAACAGTAAACTACCTTCTGTAATATCAGTACTTTGAGGCTAAAAGATGCATTCGATCACAAACCCTAGAAAAGGAAGTGCCTACCCATCGTATCTCTGCGATTTATAAGAATACTGGGGAACCTATTCAGTCAATATATGAAGGGTCGCACAAGTGTCATGAAGCTTACACCAACTTACTATTTCAAGGTGCAAAATTACTATGTTGCTCACGTATATGAATAAATAAATGCAGTAATACACATCGCTTTCCAATATACAAGTTTTAACTCTCCTCGTGAAAATGTAAGATAACACTAAAATTTAGTCTGCTTGTTCATGGTTATGATTTTATAAGCGTCATTTGTCAAAAAAAAAAAAAAAAAAAAAAAAAAAAAAAAAAAAAAAAAAAAAAAAAAAGAACAAGATGAAGAAGAAAAATAGCAATAACCGCCCATACAATTATATTGCACAACTTCCACCAGGATAACTCAGATGTCGCATAAAATCCTTTGTACGGTATCAAAGTCTCTCAATATGTGATAATTGGGTAACAATTCTCCCTCATGAATAAAAAGAAAAAATGCACTAGCCACAAGAGGCTTAACGAATTTCTAACATCAAAGATAATGATGATGGATTAAAGCCCCCATATTCGAGCGCACGTACACAGTTGCTACTGTACTAATTATGATTTGGACCTCGCCTTTGCAATCCAATTAACCATCCATTTGATCGTATTGACTGATTCAGGTGACAGGTTTACACCTGGCCCTTTTCATGGTGCAGTGTTGTCCGTCCGGTCTTTGTTCTCTCATCTATCCTTTTAACCAATCGCCTTCAGAAGCACACTTGTTCCTGTCACTCATGCTAGCAATTAAAATTTCAACCATGTCAAACCCTCTCTCGACGATCTTACTTATTATTCATTGAACATGTCTAAATTACCGAGTTCAAAATTCAAAGTCTGAATTAACACTAAAATCTTCTTCTCTCGCTGTCACAAATTCCTTCCAAGTTACCATTTAACTTCTAAATTGATCTAATTTAATCATAATTCCAAAATATAATGCACTGAGTTATAATAGGAAGAACATTGTTGTTGTCTGATTAGTAACGTCTCTGCCTGGTGTTTGCCAGTCAGGGGTTCGAGTCCCGCTTTCGTTAGTGTCATTAGTGTCTGCAACCTTGCCATCCTTGTGAGCTAAGGTTGGGGGGTATAGGCGAGCCTATAGGTCTATCTGCTGAGTCATCAGCAGCCATTGCCTGGCCCTCCCTGGTCCTAGCTTGGATGAAGAGGGTGCTTGGGCGCTGATCATATGCGATATAGTCAGTCTCTAGGGCATTGATCTTCTTGGTAAGGCAATGTCACTGTCCCTTGCCTCTACCATTCATGAGTGGCCTTTAAACCTTTAAACAAGTCGCCCAAAGTTCTTAATATCTTCACCGTTTACCAGTGAGACTTTTATGTCCTTGCACGCAAGAACATCATCTTATCATTTTTTCGTATTAAAAAAAACATGAATTTCCTTCCACCTTATCACTAATCGAGATCTTGCCTCAGAGCCAGACTGAGGGCAAAACACAATAACAGACCTAGAGCAAGATTTACCATTTTGAACGAATTGGTTCCCTCTCACACAAGAGAATAAAAACAGGGAGAGAATTATCATTCTAAACGTAAAAAAAGGTAAATAATAGTAGAGAATACAGGCACAGGACAGTTCTCCATAATATGCCAACAAGAAAAATGAATAAAAAAAAAAGAACCTAAAACGTGGAAAAGGATAATTGGATCTAAGCGTACACAATTAAGTATCCATAATAAAATAAAGAATAAAAACCAATACAAAACGTGAATCACGATCATTTCCCGTTCACTTGAACGAATGAACAAAGGATAATCGTTATTCAAAAGACATGTAAATAACAGCGGCGAAAACACAGATAAACAAAATTTACTGCAGTAGCAACACCAACCGTCAGGGTGAGGCACTTCGAAAACAAACAAACACGCAGTCTAAACACCTGCACTATCGCACATACTAACTTCCAAGACGAAATATATACCTGAATATCACTCGGCAAGTATTGTATTTCTCCCAAACAAATTTCCCAACGCATGAGGTTGGACACGATGAATTTCCGCATTTTTAACCAAAGGTAAAAGCTAAAAATGTCTGAAAGCAATCGATTACTGCAGAAAAGGTACAAGCAGGATTTTACATATTTTTGTCCATGGTGATCAAGCTTAGTTTTATAAGAATGCTTCTTACAACGATGCAATTCGGTAGACGTTAGGCTTCGAAAATACTTCGGTGCAACACGTGGTTTGAAACAAAAAATATAAATGCTTATAATAATGTTAGTGAAATACTAAAATTTAAAACAAACACTAGCACTCGGGCATTGCTTTACATATAAGGGTTTCAAAAACATTCAAATACACGTGAAACAGATGATGCTCTTTGATTAATCTCAAAATATTGAAGTTTTGAAAATTATAAAAATAAGTTTGAACGTGAACATTCCACAGGTGTTTCTTTGTGAGTTTTAATTGTACATGTCTAAAGTAATGGCAATTTTTTCAAGCCGAGTTATAAAATCATATGCATCTTCAATGAGTACAAAACTAAAGTAATCAGGATATTTCACTTTAGTAAAAAAAAAAAAAGAGCAACGCACAAATGAATTAAATGTCCCAAAAATTATCTGAGCAACGCACAAATGAATCAAATGTCCCCAAAATTATCTGAGCAACGCACAAATGAATTAAATGTCCTAAATATTATCTGAGCAACGCACAAATGAATTAATGTCCCAAAAATTATCTGAGCAACGCACAAATGAATTAAATGTCCCAAAAATTATCTGAGTAACGCACAAATGAATTAAATGTCCCAAAAATTATCTGAGTAACGCACAAATAAATTAAACACACAAAAATTATCTAAGAATATTTATTCGGCAGAGTAAAGAACTTAATAGGCAGTAATCATCTTCCACAAACAACGTTGAGTTAAAGCTTCTCTACTAAGAATGAGAAAACAAACAAACGAAGCCACATACACTTTTTCGAAACTACGCTGAGAATTTCAACTATGCCTACAAAATCCTGATCGCGACGAAAGGCACTTCATAAGAATGCGATGCAGGAAAGTAACTTTTGGTTAAGTAAGGATAAAATCAAACATTTTCAATCACTTTCTTGGAAGCACTGTTATAAAACTCACAACTATGCTTTAAACTCAATGCTACAAATATAGTGGCATTGACGTTCGCATTAATGAAGTCTAAGTTTCATTTATTTCAGTTGATATGTCCTAAAGAAAGGTGATTCATAAGAAAAAAAAATTAAGCTTCTAGCAACTTGATATAGTACTTCATCGTCTCCAGGAAGATAAGTTTTTCAAATCGTGCCATTTATCACCAATCTAAACAAATAATGTGGAAAGAATACAATTGAATTTCGTTAAAAATTTTCATTTTCACAAAGCCTAATAACATCAAATTGTAAATGCTTAAAACTTTTCCTGATCTAATAGTATAATAATATCACACCGCAGTAAAATTTTCCTAAATTTTTATTCTATTCCATTTTGGTAAAATAGAAAAAAAATAAAAAACTCCTCTCTCAAGGTATAACTTTCAACAGAAACATTTTCTACGTAGTCATATCTCGGTAAATGCATTAAAAGATGATAATGCATTGAAAGTCTTTAATTTCATAAAAAAAAAAAAATAAGATTCTCACATTACCTTTGAAATGTGATGATGAAAAACTATTTCGTGTTGTGTTTATGAAACTACCAAAAATTAACAATCATTACAATCGATTATACTTTGATTCCTTTTAGTAATTAATTTTCTTTAAGAACAAACTGGTGACACTTTTGTAGTCCAGACATAAATTTCAAGTCCTCTGAAATTTTATGAAACAGTAAGTACATCTTCACCAAAGTCTAGAAACTGCAACTTTATATGAATTTCTAGTTCTTATAAAGATAATGAAATGGCATAATTTCCAATAAATAATTATACACTATAAACATCCCTACGAAAACACAAAGAATCCTATCGCAGCATAAGTCCCCAAAGTCGAAGGAATCCACTTGCTATATTATAGGAAAATAGGACACCACTGTTCGTGAGCCACTGGACATATCAGCGCCCTTCTAAAAACTCACCACCAATCACACAACACAGCACTCACGGCCATACTGATACACCAAGCTCAATTCTCCTCTTCCTCCACCTCCTCCTTCATACCAGTTAGTGCCACGATGCCAGTGCCAGTGCCAAGCTACCCTAACCCCCGTACCCCCAAAGCCAATCAGTAACCAAGCCCACCAAACGAAAAAAAAAAAGCTCAAGTTCAGTAGACGGTCGAGCCAGTATGAGGGCTATCTGGGTTTGCCCAGCCAAGTTTTGTGTCTGACACGAGATATCGCAGGCGTAGGAGGAGGAGGAGAAAGAGGAGAAGAAGAAGAAGAAGAAGAAGAAGAAGAAAAGGAGGAGGAGGAGGAGGAAGAAGAAGAAGAAAAGGCGGAGGAGGAGGAAGAAGAAGAAGAAGAAAAGGAGGAGAAGAAGGAGAAGAAGAAGAAGAAGAAGAAGAAAAGGAGGAGGAGGCGAAGAAGAAGAAGAAGAAGAAGAAGAAGAAGAAAAGGAGGAGGAGGAGGAGGAGGAGGAGGAGGTAGACATTATGTCCCCTTTCATCTATTTCGTTCTTGTCAATTGGTTAGACAAATGACCCGATGGTAATTGCTACCTAGGTGTGAAATATAGCTGTCGGTACTTATTAATTAATGGTTACTCATCATGAATAGCATTATCAATTCATTTATACAGCATATGGTTACTTCTAAAGTAAGTTTTATTCATATTATTCATTAAATACAACATATGAAGAATCATAGTACGCTTTTACTATTATTGATATTTTCATTTGGTCATTTTAGAAACACTAAGACGTTCTTCTCAAAGATCTATTTCAACACATCCTGATACATCAACCAAATTATAAGGTAAATGAAGTCCTTCATAATGCCATCCTTCTAATATCTTTCTTAAACTCCCTGATTGAGAGAGAGAGAGAGAGAGAGAGAGGAGAGAGAGAGAGAGAGAGAGAGAGAGAGAGAGAGAGACTCATCTACCATAGTAAAAGGACAAGAACTTGAATTATTTTCCTTCAACCGAACAAAATCATAATTTGGAATTTAAACCTTTGATAAATTGTTTAAGACATTGACTACCAACAATGTTAATTCACACAGTAAACAAAAATGTAAATATATCCATAACAAAATAAAACATTATGAAAAGAATCCCGCGGAAGGCGAGCCTGTCGTCTAGTGGTGCTTGAACCCATGTAGAGAGTCCTGACTTGCAATTCTTGTTGCTCATTCAAACAAGGGCATTCTAAAAACACCCTTGGAGACAAGAACAATGAATTCACGCCCTCTGCTCCGATGCGCTACTCGAGAGGAGCAAAGTTGTCTTTGTAAGGGCCATGTCCTCGGCAGACCGTGACGTGAGCGTTTGTGTGTGTGCCTCAGACTTCAACTACGAGTAACAGAAAGACTAAATCACCCATTGCAGTAAGAGCGTATTCAGGATCTTTTTATATCAGTGAATTTAAATTGGATGATTGGAAAACCATGCATAGATAATCTTCTTATGCTGAGAATAATTGAATAATGTGAATCACGTAGATCTCTAGTGTTCCCTTTAGTTTTTAATTCCTTTATAAGCCTTTGCAGTTAAAATGGTTAGATCTCTATATTTTGTATTCGCAGTGTAATTCAATAGGCTTATAATTGATCATAAATAATTTCTCACTTATAAATGTAAAAAAAAAATAAAAAAAGAAAAGAAATTGTAATTCTTGGCTTATAATTCCTTATAAACATTCTCTCACTTTTAAATGTAAAAAAAAGCGAACCCTGGGGATGGGCTAAATCGCTTCAATAAAGCAAATGTGTATTTCGCAATTAAGTGTTATTGATTTCTTGTCAACACCAATACAGCCACGATATACAGTACTACTTCCATCATAATACCAGGGACCATATCAGATTAGGCAAACGTACAATATTCAATGCATGATCTAAATAACATTCAACCTCAATTAAAATAAAAGTTTGGATTAAATAAAATAAAAATACAATTTCCATCACGGTAAAAATTCCAAACTATAGCAGCCTAAAGCGAAAACAATAACAACAAAAACTGATTGAAGTTAAAATCAAGATCACAAGAAGAGACCGCTTTGTTTCTTTCGACACTTCTTTCAAAAGAGAAGAGTAATTTGACGTCAAGTTGGTGTCGGAGTAGCAGCACATGGTAACTCGTGGACATTTATTTTGTCTTTTACGTAACATGAGAGCATTCGAACACACATGCGAACGCACACACACACACACACGCACAGAGTGGTTCTCAAGGATACACTTTGCTATTCTTTCCCTCAACATTTCAGCAAGAGAACTTGTTCAGTGGCATTCTGTCTACTTGTTATTTATTTTCCTTCAACTCGGGGTATTTGAAAAATAGTAATTAAACAAAAGTTGGTAATTATAAAGTAGTAACAGGTAAACTATTCCAATATAGAATAAAGTTACACATATGTCTTACTATAAAAATCCTGAGCTAGTATACCTGTTATAAATATTTCCTAAACTTTGAACTTACACTTCTGGAAAGTCCGACATTGGGCAAAAGATCAATCGATTACATTGAAAAGTTCATTCAGACCAATATCCCATAACGATATTCAGTCTCAAGGAAGGTAGCTCTCTCTCTCTCTCTCTCTCTCTCTCTCTCTCTCTCTCTCTCTCTCTCCCTCTCCACGTTTGTTAACTTCATTATGATTCCCTACCCACTACCCCCGCCCCCTCATGCCCATGCAGAAAACACAATTATATCAATTTCCTGTCGGCCCCCAACTTATTCTCTTCGTTTCCCTTGGATGACACTTCATGGTTTTTTTTATGGTTTCCTATTTTTGTTTGTTCTGTGCAATACCAGCTGTAACTATTTTCTTGGGTACATGTGTTGACTCAGTTTTCACTTCAAGTTTATTCCATAATGTTTTTCCTTCTTCTCTGGTTTTTCCGTTCCGTTTTCATTTTTTTTTTACTTGCATATAGTCAAGTGCATTATGACTATGTAGGCAGTCAGGTTTTTTAATACTATACTCGGCTTTCATTTCGATTTATTTTTCGAAAAGGGAACTTTGGCTCTTTTCTCTTCCATTTTTATTCTCTCTCTCTCTCTCTCTCTCTCTCTCTCTCTCTCTCTCTCTCTCTCTCTCTCTCTCTCTCTCTCTCTCTCTCTCTCTTTACTTTCATTCCCATTTCAATTCTCAACCAGATATATTTTGCCAAATTTGCCCACGGCAGCTCGACCAAATCCCCGGAAAGAAAAAAAAAACACACACACACACAAGGAAAACATGAAACACTGAAACAAGTAAGATAACACTTCTGAAATGGCACCCACAAATTCTCTCTACTCCAATTACTGCCTCATTTGTTTTGCTTGTACATGTCCAGGGCGCTTACGAGCACTTTAGTTGTTCGACCGTAAATGTCGTGCAAAGAAAACTGGGGACCGGGGTTCGACTATGCACATAAAACCAATACAGTTGAGGTGAAGTTCAATCTTTCGGGATCGAAATCAAGTGATAAAAGAAAAAAAAAAACATCTCTCATAAAAAACGTATTGAAACCAAATATTAATGATGTGTTACTGAATTTCCATCTTTCTTTGAATTGTAAACGTTCCCTAGCGAGTGGGCCTTTAAAGTAAATATTCTAAGACTATCGTCATTACCAAAAACAAAATTTGTTACGCATTCGTTTCGAAACGCTTGATTTTCCCTGAAAAATATGAAGAAAATACAAACGTCATCTCTCCATTTTAAATTATATTTTCTTTTTTAAATGAAAAATGTCAACACCTCTACCATTTCAAAATGCTAGCAGTTATACAAAAGAAAAAAAAATAGCTAAAAGCACTACTTCCTCGTAGTTTCTGAATTTTAGAAGAATAAAAAAAGTCGTGAGGTTATGGCAACAATATTTCAAAACGTTTGCGCTTACAAAAGGATACAAACGATGAAAAAAACCAACGTTGCCAACTATACCTATGTAGGTGTGTCCGGGTCAAGGATGAGACCTCGCCTATAAGGAAGGTCTTCTTTATGCATTTCCTTACACCTGGCTGTGCTAGACAGCGTGTCTCGAATGCGCTTAGCTACGTATGAAGGGAGGGACATAGTTTATGAGCTGAAGCCTTGGCACATGGGAGAAAACCAAAATAAAAAAATGAAAAACTAGGACATGCCTTCGACTGCGTGCCCGCGTTTTCCCGTAATGCCACATAAAGATTCCATTCGGTCCCTCGCAGCTCGCTTTTCAGCACCTGTTCCCTGTGTTAAGACTTTAACCTTCTGGTTTCACATACCAGACCACCATAGAAGCTGGGCCCAAAGATAAACATGGGTGGCACACATGCAAACACACACACACGCACGCATTTCTGAACACTCGTAATGACACCTGACCCACCCAGACTGCTCGCCACCTGTACCGGATGTCTCGTACCTACTGGCAGAGGACCGAATAATAAATACCTTCACAACAATAACGAAGCAAATGGTGAAACATCTTGGATGCCGGAGGTAATGAACTCCATGTGTTTGATCGAGCCAAGGATGCTGCAGTATCATTCATTCCCGAAAAAAGGGGGATTAAAGGCAAGCCAAGAGGGGAAGAATAGATACTTACCTCACTGATATATTTTACTATTCTACTTACATGAATGAGGACATAGTCAAACAAACACACACAGATATACAGTATGCACATATAATACATACATAAACACTCACACACACACACACATATATATATACATACATACATACAGTATATATATATATATATATATATATATATATATATATATATATATATATATATATATATATATATATATATATATATATATATATATATATATGCGTGTCTATGCAAGGTGAATAATATTCTAGACGCAAAACCATAGCTCATATACATGAACCAAGTCTTTATAACTTCACATGTCAACCTTTAAAGGTGTGAACTACTTGCTTGGTAATGGTTTTGTATGTAGTCTACTATGTATGAGAGAGAGAGAGAGAGAGAGAGAGAGAGAGAGAGAGAGAGAGAGAGAGAGAGAGAGAGAGAGAGAGAGAGCATAGTTTACGTTTGCTTCCAAGTATCTATACAGAAAAGTCCAAACCAAAACACACTTAGCAACATCCCCGTGCATTAGCTTCAACGCACGACCAGTCTCAAACTTACGCGAGAGTTTAAGAATGTTGAAATGGCCGCACACTTCCTAAATTCCACTTGGGACCTGAATACTATTACCTCAGGAGTTGGACCGCAAACTTGGTTTCGGGAATAAACAATCCGAAGAGACACTACTGTACATCAAGGCGAAAAAATGGAGAAAATCCTTTTTCTTTATAGATCTGCGTAAGTATTAAAATAATAGTACGGGAAATTTATATCATTATTTTAACTAGTTTGTGCGTGTATCCGTAAACGTATGAGAAGTTTTGTATGCAGTTATGAGCAGCAAAGGCAATCAGCGCGGGTTTAAAGGCCACTAATGAATGAGTGACATGCCCTAGCTATAACAAGACAATCCCCTACAGACTGACCATATATACGTATAGCTAACAAGACAATCCCCTACAGACTGACCATATATACGTATAGCTAACAAGACAATCCCCTACAATCTGACCATATATACGTATAGCTAACAAGACAATCCCCTACAGACTGACCATATATACGTATAGCTAACAAGACAATCCCCTACAGACTGACCATGTATACGTATAGCTAACAAGACAATCCCCTACAGACTGACCATATATACGTATAGCTAACAAGACAATCCCCTACAGACTGACCATGTATACGTATAGCTAACAAGACAATCCCCTACAGACTGACCATATATACGTATAGCTAACAAGACAATCCCCTACAGACTGACCATATATACGTATAGCTAACAAGACAATCCCCTACAATCTGACCATATATACGTATAGCTAACAAGACAATCCCCTACAGACTGACCATATATACGTATAGCTAACAAGACAATCCCCTACAATCTGACCATATATACGTATAGCTAACAAGACAATCCCCTACAGACTGACCATATATACGTATAGCTAACAAGACAATCCCCTACAAACTGACCATATATACGTATAGCTAACAAGACAATCCCCTACAGACTGACCATATATACGTATAGCTAACAAGACAATCCCCTACAATCTGACCATATATACGTATAGCTAACAAGACAATCCCCTACAGACTGACCATATATACGTATAGCTAACAAGACAATCCCCTACAATCTGACCATATATACGTATAGCTAACAAGACAATCCCCTACAGACTGACCATATATACGTATAGCTAACAAGACAATCCCCTACAATCTGACCATATATACGTATAGCTAACAAGACAATCCCCTACAGACTGACCATATATACGTATAGCTAACAAGACAATCCCCTACAGACTGACCATATATACGTATAGCTAACAAGACAATCCCCTACAGACTGACCATATATACGTATGATCAGCTCCCAAGTATTATTTCCACCCAAGCTATTTCCAGGGAGGGCCAGGCAATGGCTGCTGATGACTCATCACGTAGACATATAGACTCCCCCAAACCCCACATCGTTAGCACACAAGGATGGTGAGGCTGCAAACACTACAAGAAACTATCGAGCTTAAGCGGTACTCGAACCTCGGTCCAGTTATCACTAGGGAAGAACGTTTCAAATAGGCCACTGTAATCCCTGGGAATATTTTATGTTACATAGTTACACGAACCGAAAATAATATTTACGACTGGCAGGACATCCTGTATAGACTACGTCCTTGATTCCTTCCTCAAAGCAAAAAAATATAACCCAGCCACGGTAGCCATAAATAAGTAACCATAAAAATCTTGCCCATAATAACTTTTCCCATCTATGTCGGACTGCCTTCTTGTTTGCATTATAGTAAATTTCAAAATTTTAATAAGGGAATTTTAATCAATTTATCGTATCCTTTTTCTATATACCAGATTACCTAGAAAAGTAAAATAAAATATTTGACTTTATATCAAAGTAAAATTAATTGCTGAATTAATAAAAAATTAATTGATAACTTAATCAATAAAAGCAACTTGAATACCATAATAATATTGCATTAAGGGATACTTGTTAAGAATTTGATGTTATTGCTATTATCAATCTTACGGGCTTTGACGAAGCAAGGAGCCGCAGACTTCATCTCATCTAATGATATATTTCGTTACCAAACAATGTTTTGTTTTTGTGATGTCTCTGTTACTAAGAATCGGCTGAATGTCGCGACAGAGCACAAACAAAGTCTGAAAGTTTTTTGTGTAATCTTACGCTAAGAGAGTTAACGCTTGCACTTGATATCTATAACAAACCAGCTGATTTAAGAAATATTTCAAGGATATAAAAGTGATAAGGGGAATCTTTAGAATACATTTCGATGAGGATCAATCGTCGAGGCCCTTCCGTTTTGATAGAGGACAAATGTTTAGACGGAGACACATACACACTTTTTTTCATCTTCTTAATTTGCTGTCTCTCCAAGTTGTCATACGTAGCGGTAGACTAATATCTAGGAATCTAATTCGCCGGTTAGGTGAACAGAAGCATGATCCATTTTTAAGAAAGCGCCCATATGGTCTGCCTTGTCCAGTCCGAAATTCGAACGCTAAAGCTACACCACAATTGAGAGAGAGAGAGAGAGAGAGAGAGAGAGAGAGAGAGAGAGAGAGAGAGAGAGAGAGAGAGGTGAGTATAAAATGGGATGGTACAAATAATGGGCAGTACAATATAGACAAAGGCTACCTCTACAAATCCTTTCTTATGCACTGTTAAATCAGTCAAAATGCCATGCTTTAATCCTGAGGTATAAATTGAAGACTAAGTCATGGTAAAAACGACAAACAAATCAACCTGCTACTAGTTTCTCTTCTGTTCCTCTTTGAATATAATTCCTCTCATGCAAGTTACCAAATGAGTATGGGATCGCATTGGCCACAATGCAAACATTACCAAAGACTTCCTAAACTGCAGTTAAAAAAATGCAACCACCAATGAGACATTTCTCTCTCTCTCTCTCTCTCTCTCTCTCTCTCTCTCTCTCTCTCTCTCTCTCTCTCTCTCTCTCTCTCTCCTTCTTAGATATCCAAGTCCTTTCTTTCCAATATACCTTTCACATTATCTATCCAGCCCTTTATAAGCCTTGCTCTCCTACCTCTGAATTACGGACATTTTTGACTAGCCTTATATTGCCCTTTTATCAAATATGATCAAACAACATTAAAATAATCTGATCCATTATTTCCCCTCTGCTAACGCTCTTATCCCCTCTGCGTATCTTTCCTTTTCTCTCTATATCAATTATGATTACATAATACGATATTTTTTGCGTATTTAAATATTATGTAATCATATAATATTTAAATACGCAAAAAATATCGAATAATTTTCTGTGAAGTAAGTCTAATTTGTCTTTTAATTTAATCAAAATGTTATAGTGATTAGGATATTCCTAGCCTCTTGTCTTAGTAAACATGCATTCATCTCATATTCGTCCTACATTCTCTTCTTTTTCTCCGTCTTCATCATCTTAGTCATCAGTCTCTTTATAAGTATATTTGCATTTTATTATTTCTCAACAACATTTCTCCACCCTCCCTTGTTCCTCTCGTTCTCCTACTATTTCTTTCCTTTATAAACAACCCGATGTTCTGCATATCCTATTGTTCTCCTTATCCTATTCTTTCTTCGGACGTCATCTTTTCAACTCCCCCACTCACACTTCTATTCCCCCATCCTTCCCAATGGCATCCCTTTTTATATTTTAAAGTTCTTCTCTTCCTCGTATCCTCCACCACTCCTTCAACATCCTTTCTCCACCACCAACACAACCACAACATCCTCCATTAGTTCTACGGGTCCCGGATGCAGACAATTACGCCTATAAAATTCATCTTGAAAAGCCATAAAATATTTCACCAGAATTCCACGCCAAAACCTTTTCCTTTTTGAATTTCACGCACTAAATCATTCTTTAAAGCAAAGGGAGTTTAAATTTACATACAAATACTTCTGTAAGAATTTTACGCCTTGCAAAAATGAAATATGTATACTGAAAGCACTCTGTGTAATATTTTCTTCCCCAAACCTGGTTAAGATTCCAATAAAAGTGGAATACCTTTATTCGTGGAAAAATAAAATATGAGAATATAAAATAAAAATATATATAACAGAAAACGGTTAAAAATAAGAGGAAATCTAAAAGGTACCTAAAATATATAAAATTCTTACGGTAAACGGTTGGCAAAAAATGGTAAGACATAGTTTTCATATCAACAAGAAGACAGGACGTTTTTCTTAAGCAATGTACCAAGACGTTCCGACTTGACTCAAACAACTTTGCGGTTGTCGTTTACAAATGTAAGGAGGGTGATATGTTCCTCCGAAAAAGAAAATAATATAAAAAAGACCAGAATGCTTGAGGAAATGCATATTTTGGGTATATACACAAGTTAGAAAGTATGAACTTGCACGGGCAATTTACGAAAAAAAAAAAAAAATCAACGGGCGAAAAAATGGAAATACAACACAAAAGAATTAATTCATTTATTTAAAAAATAAATTAAAAATACAATACACAAACAATGATTTTTTTTTTACGACGATGACCTGCATTGGTACATACCGACAAGCACCACTAACCACCTCCTCTCTCTCTCTCTCTCTCTCTCTCCTCTCTCTCTCTCTTTGCTGCTCGTACTCAAGACGGGTGTTTTAGAGAGTGAGAATCCAAAATGATAATAACAATTTTGCTTCGGTCTTCGCCAACTTTCTCCAAAGAACTGATCGTATCAAGAGGTAATTCGAACCTTCAATGCCATTATTCGTTAATGGAATTCTTCGCGCTTGGTTGTCAAAGCAATATTGCAAATTCCATTGTGCGTTACCTGTCTCAAACAAAAATAATTTGGTAATGGTAATGATAGAGAATATATATATAAATATATACAATATAATATTAATATTTTATATATATATATATGTGTGTGTGTGTGTGTGTGTGCGCGTATATATACACATACATACATTCATACACACAAGCACCTGCACACATATATATACACAATATATATATATATATATATATATATAAATATATATATATATATATATATATTTATATATATATATATATATATATATTGTGTATATATGTGTGCAGGTGTCTTGTGTGTATGAATGTACACACAGGCACCTGCACACATATATATACACAATATATATATATAATATATATATATATATATGTATGTATATACATATATATATATATATATATGTATGTATATATATATATATATATATAAGTATTTATAATATGTGTATGTTTGTGTGCGAGCATATGTAGACACGGGAGGGTCAACTAAGGCGCATTTTAATTTTCGAAAGTATTCCTATAAGAGAAGGAATCATTACTTTATTATTCAAGTTATTAGTAAAAAATAAGAAGCTAAAAACCATAAAAAACGGAATTGTTTCCATTATATAAAGATTCTATTTCCAAAATAGAATGTAACCTTAGTTTACATTTTGTATAGTTTCCGTATGCAGGCCTCTAAAAAAAAGCTTTTTAATATTAAATAAATATTCATAGTCATTCATATATTCTGTACACAAATATAAAATGATACAGACCATCTTGAGATTATCCTGAGCAAGAGACTGTTCATTTCAGAGAATATCAAAATTAAATCTAAGAATATTACTAATACTTTCCATCTAAAGAGTATATACCTTTTTATGAAACGGCTTCACATTTCATAAAGCTTAAGACTGAAGTGGGCATCCTTTCACTCTCATTCCCCACTTAAGAACGGAGTCATCTGAGGGATGCCCGTCCCACAAAACCGCTTTCGGCTGTGCGGGTTAAAAGTTCAAGAAGTAGAAAAAAAGCGAAGTGATTCGACCCGACGATGGTCGTAAAATGGAAAAAGCTAGGCGCGGAACATCCCATTCTCTCTCTCTCTCTCTCTCTCTCTCTCTCTCTCTCTCTCTCTCTCTCCATATGCAAATGCACGACTAAGGCAAGTATATAACACATTTTCCTCAAAGTGGTAAGCTTTAGATTTTCCCTCTATCAAGGTGGTAATCTCTCAAACTTAGCAGTGATTCCTTACCTGAAGAAAATCTCTTTTATTCTCATACAACAGTTAAAGTTTGAAACCCTAACTTTATATATCGCATAGAACAAACACATGATCGTGTTAAAGACATTTTTAAAAATTAACTATATGTCGCTGAAAAAAAGAAAAAATTGTTATACATCATAATTTATGAGCCATAAACAAGAACACCGTATATCTTTTTAACTAATTTACGAGAGAGAGAGAGAGAGAGAGAGAGAGAGAGAGAGAGAGAGAGAGAGAGAGGCTCTTGATCTTTCTTTTGATTATAATCAGGAAGTGGCTAAGTGTTTGGCAAACGGGTGGATGGAGCAAGAGGCCTTTGCAATCCTAACATATAATGGGGGGCTGTTTCCAAACTAAACTTGTTCCCACTTGAACAGAAATTGTTGGGATTACAATATTATCAGGCATGATCAGAGGGCAAAGACTCGGCGGCAATATGAACGGGGAATGCGATATCTTCTGGCAATGTTTCGGTTTTCAGCATTCCCCTACGGCAATGAGTGCCAACACCTGGGTGCCACCATGAAGCCTTTAAGTACATCAAAGGGAATCAATTACACCTAAATGGCTTTCACAGCGGACGTGTCGGCTCAATAACACTGCTGTTAACGAACTGGCAAAGCTTCCAAACCAAAGATAGTGCAAGATACAACGCCCTCCTAACACCAGAAGAACACGCAACTTTCTCCTTATCTTTTCATAAAAATCAGCGTTCCCCTGTACTTGCTCCATTCAAAACAATCGAGAGCTTAACTCTGAAAAGCTGAAAGGGAAACGAAGCCATCTCACGTCAAAGAACAGCAAGTAAAACATCAACTAAGCTGCTGGATAAAACCCGAAGGTGGGCATTACCAAAACTTTTTTTCTTTTTCATGCGAATGCTTTTAATTCCCTAAGAAAAAGAACTATTTCGCTAATAGATTTGCGTGTATCATTCTGACAGCAGAATGTTTCCAATGCTATGAAATAATGGCACAAGCAAAAGAATTAAATAGATAAAAAAAAAAATCAACAGTAAATCACACAGCACACAGAAACATCTCAAAAGGTTGACAGCACTTTAGTGAAGATCCCAGAAATTATAGTAACACTTGATTCTTCCTCTCTTATTCTTCCAAGTGCGACACTGATTATGAAAGAGAGAGAGAGAGAGAGAGAGAGAGAGAGAGAGAGAGAGAGAGAGAGAGAGAGTGAGAGAGAGAGAATCATCTTTATCAAAAATATTTTGAAATTTACTACTGTACTTACCGGTAATCTTCTCTCCCATTATCCCTATTTTTTTGTAACATAACCAGCAATCACTAATATCAGTTAACAGATATTTTAGCAAATGTACAAACATCATACTTTTTCATGTAAGTTTAAACAAATAACTATTGGAAAAAATAAGACGCAATGAAGATATTTCAATGAGACTATATACCAATATTCCACCGTATAAAATGGGCAAATGCACAACAAAGCTATGAAGAGATAAGAAAAAATAAACAGATTAACTACTGATTATCAAAAGGAATAAATAGCAGTTGAAAATAGAAAAAAAAAATTCTATTATGGTCACGGTGCTTGCTATTAGCACTGCATCATCCACAACTCCACCCGGCAAACTTCAGGAAAAAATAAAGAAAAATAGAAGCTTACCCCGTCAATCAGCAGAAGCCAAGATAAAACATATAAAGTCTTAACCATTAAGTAAGAATATAAATATAAAATCAAACATCTCTCCGTCATCAGTACCCTAAAGTGCAACTTACTCGACCCTCCTTCGAGTTCATGAGATGACCCAACACAAAAACTGGTTGGCGACGATTGGAAAATAGCGTTGGGGAGGGGGGAAGAGAAGAGGGAGATGACGTTGGTAGGAGAATTAGGATAAAGGCGTGGGGAAGGGGAATGAGATGGAGATGGGGGTTGAGGGCATTCCAGAAGGTATATATCCTGCTATTAGGACGACAGAGGGTAATCAAGGTCTCTCTCCTTTAGGGGATTCCTAGCGACATCTCCTACCATCAACAGAGCCTACCCCTATACCCTTCCCCTTCTCCAACACAAAGGTATGTTAATTACATAAACCTTGGCAAATCTTCTACTTTCACAAGAACAAGTGAATCAACTATTTCTTGCCTGAAGAATTATTATCAAGTGGCAGGTGCGGCGGATAAATTGTGAAGTCGAAGTAGAAAAACGTCTTACTCTTGTCCATACATACACGTTTCCAATCTGCCTACGTGAACGAGGAATTACATAAGATGCCGACAAAAACGTACTATGATGGATATGAAGAAATTAAATCCCTAGCTATGGCATCTTCTTATACGGCAAATGATTGACCTAAGGTCTAGGAAGGATTTTAGAGGTATTAATCCTGCTGCGTCATACACTAAAAAACAGAATGAGTCACCTGGCATTTAGTTCTGTGCTTTGTTACAAGATACAGTGCTATACATAAACCCATCACATATCATAACCTATTTTTGTTACTATTTTCCAGTTTCCACTTCTTATTTAATTTGGTAAATTACGAAAGTTAATGCCAAAGAAAAAGAACTTTCTAACAGAACCCGAATAGAGATAAGAAATAATGAAACTCATCGAGCAGGCCGATGACCACCTGACTGCCAAAATTCGCTGTAATTATTTATATATATATATATATATATATATATAAACAATTTGCACATGGGTAAGTTATAAGTTATTCTAGCAAGCAAACACCTAAAAAAAAAGAAAAAAAAAACACACACACACACACAGTAAATTGGTTCTACCTCTTAAAGGTTAGGTTGCTGAGGCGAAGTTCTTCACTGGTGAACTTTGATATAACTTTCTTAAGGAGAAGAAGAAGAAGAAGAAGAAGAAGAAGAAGAAGGACAATGTTAGTCTACGAGATCGACTTGTATTCTTTAGCATTACGAGCTCTAAACTGAATAGCCCTCGTACTAGCTATTACCTTCGGTTCCTAGCTTTCAGTGTTACCAAGCTGTCTATTGTTGGCACTGGGATTTATTATCTCATGAAAATAGCATCCACCACGGGCATCCTGATCTCCCAAGACTGCGGATGTATACTGAATGGTTATCCTCTCGATAAATAACGTGATAGAATGACCCTGTGAGATGCGTGGTTAAGCTCAGGCTGGGGGAGGGGGGGGGGGGGTTTGAGTGGTCCTCTCTGTCCTTGCTTTTGCTAGTTTTGCAATGTAAGTTGTATATATATATATATATATATATGTATATATATATATATATATATATGTATATATTTACATATATATATATATATATATATGTGTGTGTGTGTGGTGTGTGTAAGTTCCTGATAGTTTATATCCAACTTTTCCCATAGATTACGTTTTATGAAATAAAATTCATATGATTTTGTCTCTCAAAATAGAGATTTCCTTGCAAGCTCTTGCAGATGAGCCAGCCTTCTTTTCTTAGTTTTGTCAAAAGAAGAAAAACTACCATGTGATAAATAAAAAGATAAATGATACAGTTAACAGTTCTTCATAAATATAAAAGGATGAATATCATAGCAGTGAAACAGTATGGTGAAGTTCACTCTTTGTGTCATAATACCTAAGAATATGCTCCATACACCTCAATAATATGTTTCGATACCAAGATATATTCCACATACTTCAATATAGAGGCATATGATGCTTCCATTAAATCAACGTAGGTGTAATGAATAAACTAAAAATAAGTGTATTTGACAGTTGTACTTTCTTTTACGTATATTGAAAGATCATAATGGCGTAAGTCCTAATAGAATCTAAAGTATCTAATGTATTTTCTTTTACGTATATTAAAAACTCACAAGGGCGTAAGTTCCTAATAGGAATCTAAAGTATCTAATGTATTTTCTTTTACGTATATTAAAAACTCACAAGGGCGTAAGTTCCTAATAGGAATCTAAAGTATCTAATGTATTTTCTTTTACGTATATTAAAAACTCACAAGGGCGTAAGTTCCTAATAGGAATCTAAAGTATCTAATGTATTTTCTTTTACGTATATTAAAAACTCACAAGGGCGTAAGTTCCTAATAGGAATCTAAAGTATCTAATGTATTTTCTTTTACGTATATTAAAAACTCACAAGGGCGTAAGTTCCTAATAGGAATCTATAGTATCTAATGTATTTTCTTTTACGTATATCAAAAACTCACAAGGGCGTAAGTTCCTGATAGGAATCTATAGTATCTAACTCAAGACCTATTACTGATATCCTTAACATTATTATTAATAGGATAAGAACTTAATTATAAATATAAGTCCAAAGTAAATCATCCTTTCTCCCAGTCGAGTAACATCTCATATATAACAGCAAATTCTTTCATGAAGTAATTTCTATCAACTCCGCACAAACGACCCGGGGAGCCTTACATTCACCTAAATATAATGTTATATCATCAACCTTTTGGGGGAAATTGTTTTCGCATTAGCGAAGCATGTTTAGCTTGCATGTAATCATCATTAGGATGCCATTATTACCTACGTGCAATTACCTACCATTCATCTCAAAAAGGTTTTGTGTATATTTCAGCAAATGAGATTAAAGGAATCTCTTCTTTTCCAAAAACAATTCTAAAAACATTTAACTCTGCCTCGACTAATATAATGATGAAGGAAGATTTTCATTTAGATAATTATGTGCTTCAACGAAAAGTTTGAATTCTTACAAATAGTTTAGTAAAGATCAAGAAAATTAGTTCCCTCTCATATGGATAAGAGAGTTTTTTTTTGTTTAGAAGCAAAAAAAATTAATAAGAAAAATAATTATTAGATATCTTACGTTGGAAGCAAACTTCTAACATGCATGCATGCTTCATGACTCTCTCTCTCTCTCTCTCTCTCTCTCTCTCTCTCTCTCTCTCTTATCATTATTATTATTATTATCTTTTTTATCTATTATTAATTAATTTTAAGACAGCATGTTTTTTTTTCTAAACAATTAATTCCTCTCTCTCTCTCTCTCTCTCTCTCTCTCTCTCATCTCTCTCTCTCTCTCTCCAGAAACGGAGACTAATTGGCTGCTTTCATATAGGGCAATCAAAGCAGACGAATACAATGACACGATTTCACCCAATGACGCACAGAATCTAGAAGTGAAAACTTTTGATCTTCAGTGATTTATGGACCACTAGATATGATACGGGAAAATAAAAATAAAACTAAAATTCACATGAAACCCATGAACCAAGACCTGGGAACCGACATACAAATGAATGACATTCTTTCAAGATTCTTGGTAAAGAAGGTAGTTTTAAATACGCTTCGATCAATTCCGTGAAATGAAATAATTACAAAGTGCATGGAAAGACTCTAGGTTATTAGTGAAAAATTACAAAATCACTGACTTTCTAATTTTTCGATATCTCAGGAATTAAAAAAAAATGTGGTAAAAGACCCAAAAAAATACAATAGCCCTTTCTTTTCCACTATGAATTAATTTTTAGATATCTCAGGAATTTCGAAAAAAAGGTATACAAGACCGAAATAAATACAATAGTTCTTTCTTTTTCTGGAGAACAGACAAAACATTAATTTAAAAAGAATAGATGAATGAAAGAATGTTGAAAAATTAATGAAACACTCGTAAAATGAATGAAATTCAAAACAGATTGTACTGAATAATAATCCCATCAAATCCCTTTATTATATTATTTATTCTGAAAACGTTGCTCAAACTACTATAAAGAAAAATCACCAGCAACAATTCGCAAGGCTATGGCCTTAAAAGCTAGGACCCACTACATAGCATTAGAGCCACAAGAAATACAAAACCGGATTCTGTATAGAGCAGACTAAATTACTGCATTCCTCGCAAACAAAGAAGCACTTAATGAACCAGGAGAGAGAGAGAGAGAGAGAGAGAGAGAGAGAGAGAGAGAGAGAGAGAGAGAATTTTTTTTCTGCCAAAAATATTCGATACTGAGTTATTCTTCAGCAAAGCATGAAAAAGAGTTTTCAAAAAGTATGAGAGAGAGAGAGAGAGAGAGAGAGAGAGAGAGAGAGATTTTCTGCCAAAAAATATTCGATACTGAGTTATTCTTCAGCAAAGCATGAATAAGAAAGTTTTCAAAAAGTATGAGAGAGAGAGAGAGAGAGAGAGAGAGAGAGAGAGAGAGAGAGAGTTTTCCGACAAAAAGTATTCGAGACGGAGTTATTCTTCAGCGAAGCATAAAAAAGTTTTCAAAAAGTATGTGAACTTACAAGAGAGAGAGAGAGAGAGAGAGAGAGAGAGAGAGAGAGATCAAATACCTAAGTGTCCCTTGATCAACCTCATTATGCTGTTGAACAGCAGCTCAACATTAATGGCTGATTATTGATCCAAACATAGTTTCCTCGCAAACAAAACGGGGGCACACGATCCAGGGATCCAGGATTGCCACTCCTTATTAGAAAACATGACGGGCTATTCATGAGCGCTATTGTTCTATTAATGACCTGTCAAGCCGCTTGCTAACTCCATTATTAAGGGCTGCACTCGCAGGAGGCCAATTGCGTATCTCGACCCGTATTTAAACAAGTAGTTTATTTCCTGTCAGGACAGACATAACTACAACTTTGTCAGATGTATAATGAGATCACAGAGATACTTTTTCTTCCCAAATGAAATTAATCTCTTTGATATATATATATATATATATATAGATAGATAGATACATATATATATATATATATATATACATATATATATGTATATATATGTATATATATGTATTTATATGTATATATGTATATATATATGTATATATATATATATATATATAAAAGATACATTATGAATGTTATATGTGAAACCGAAATTTAAGAAATTCCTTGGTCCTTTGAAAGGTATTAATTTAGTTTATATTTTTCGGGGAGTACTCCAAAATACTATTATGTTTGCGTAAGTATTTATAACCTTTGACAATTAATGTTCTCTTATAGATAGGAAAACACGGCTTTTACAAAATAACTTGAAGTATTAATTCACTATTTAACCAGAAATTTGGGAATTTCCATTTACGACTATTTCTTCATATAACAAAATTTTCATTGAATATTAGATGGAAATTGCCTTCATAAAATTACAACTAACCAAAGCGAATAAGTATTTCAGAGTTACCATTAAGAAAGCAACAATAAAACAGTAAAACTTAATACTCCAAAATATAAAAACACATATCATTTAATCATACTTGAGGTGTGAAATAATTATATATCCTACTCACAACTCCACTCATGGCACCCTGGAATACGTAGTACCACAATATACCTGCAAAGAAAAAAAAACAATATTAAATAATCATACCAAATATATAGGTATACATAACATCAACACGTGTCTCGTTTCATAGCTTATCTGTCTTCTATCTTACTCATTTAACTTTGTATCTTACTCATTTAACTTTGTTGTTTATCTTTATCTTAATATTTTTTAATTTTTTCCCAGCTACTTTTCCCAAGCTTAGATGCATGACATATTTTCCCTGTGAGTCAGAGCTTGACTTAAAATAATAATAATAATAATAATAATAATAATAATAATAATAATAATAATAATAATAATAATAATAATAATACATAAGTCAACATAAAATACTGCAATCTAAAAACCAAAAAAGAATAAAATAAACAACGAAATATCTAAAAAAAGAAATAGATGGATAAAACATTTTATTGCCCATTTCTCTGTGCGGTAGAGCCAAGTAAATAATAACAACAATCAGCATTTAATAAAGTAACCCTGACATTGCGTTAGACATCACGAACTGGTTGACAATGACAGTCATAATAACCTGTCTAAGTGACCAATCCCTGCGAAGTAAAAGCATCATGGGAAATGCAATGAAATAAAGATAATAAGATAAATGAAAGAAAATAAACGGGAGACAAAGTGAGAAAATGGACAGTGGGGTGCAGGTTTGAGAGATAAATATAGGTGGAAATTATATAAATAAATAAATAAATATATTTATATATATATATAAATATATATATATACTGTATATATATATATATATATATATACATATATATATATATACACACACACACACATATATATATATATATATATATAAATAATGGCAGAAATTGACAGGTATGATGGAAAGCGTATTCTCATTTAGAATATAAAACTCTTGTTATGATACTGATCATCTGTATTTACATCTGTATTTACGAGACGTTTCGTCGAGTCTTATTTTCAGATTGGAAATGTTGCCAGGAAGTCACAGAACGCGCCATAAATATTTTGATTAGCATCATAACATGAGATAATATATATATATATATATATATGTGTGTGTGTGTGTGTGTGTGCACTTCGAAGCTACTGGATTACGTGTTTACATATATATATATATATATATATACATATATATATATGTATATATATACATATATATATATATATATATATCTATATATTTATATATATATATATTTTATATTTATATATATATATATATATATATGTGTGTGTGTGTGTATACATATATACATGACACGAAATAAATAGCTTAGAGAGAGAGAGAGAGAGAGAGAGAGAGAGAGAGAGAGAGAGAGAGAGAGGACTTCATACACGTGCAGAGATAGCTTCATCAAATAAAATCCCTTAAACGGAATATTATACATCCAAATTGAAATCTTTTTTCAACCAAGAAGTGGTTTTGTAGTCGTTATGACATTATCTACTCGCTAATACGTTTCCCCATAAATCAAATCTACATACACTTATAATAGCATCACAACATAGATCAGTTGGTAACAGTTTGTTAAGCGTGTTGCATAAGATTTTTCTTAATTCTGACCACCCTTTGCATTCAGATTTTTCCGGACATAACCATCCTGCTCGTAATGCTAGGTATGCAGTTAATTCTAATAGCCATGCTTTTTACGTCAAGAGGCTCAATACTATACAGTATTCTAAAAATTTTATTCCAGCTGTGACAAGGTTGTGGAATGATCTTCCTGACAGGTAGTTGAATCGGTGGAGAAACTCGAGAGTTCAAACTTGCAACGAATGTTTTTATAGTCCATTCATGAAAGATCTATTTTAATGTTAATATTCTTAAAATCTTGTCGTTTATTTATTACCCCAAATTTCCTCTCAACACTGAGGTTTTCTTTCCTGTTGTAGCCCTTGGACTTATAGCATCCTACTTTTAGTTTAGCTAATAATAATAATAATAATAATAATAATAATAATAATAATAATAATAATAATAATAAAGTGTTGTTTATACCTTTCAAGCATGACGCAACCTTTGCTCTCTCCTCATCTCCACCAAACTAAATTGCTGATATCATTACGAAGTCTTTAAGCATAACGACAATCTTCGCTATTGTGAAATGAAACCCTGAGGCACTGCTTAATGAGGCAAAATCTTGCTGGAGCAATTACGCACAGGAGGTTAATGAGAATAGGACTTGAAATAACCCAAACTCATTAATCAAGTTGCAATTACGACGATGATACTTTTAGGGAAACAAATACACTAACGTTTAGCTTCATTTAGGGTTAGTGACGATCAAAATAGTTTTAACACCGAGCTATACTCGTTTCTATTTTCGGGGGTAGGAGTGCAGAGAATGATGTATATTTATTAGAATAAAAATAAATCAGCTTAGGTTCGTTTGAAGGTAAGCTCCAGTCTTCGGTACCTATAAAGGTTTAAAGGCCGCTCATGAATGGCAGAGGCTAGGGACAGTGACATTGCCCAATCAAGGACGACAATGCCTTGAGACTGACCATATGTGCATATGATCAGCGCCCAAGCCCCCTCTCCACCCAAGCTGGGATCAAGGAGTGCCAGGCAATGTCTGCTGATGACTCAGAAGATGGACCTATAGACTCCCCCAACCCCCATCCTTAGCTCACAAGGATAGTGAGGTTGCAGCGACCAAAGGAACTAACGAGCTTGAGGGGGACTCGAACCCGTCTGGCGTTCACCAGCCCGTTATTTGAGAATCCAGCTCACTCCTTATTCTTATTATCAGCAGGATATGCCATAAGTAAACAAGCCTTTGCCCCCCCCCCCAAAAAAAAAAAAAAAGTAATCTTAGCAAGTCCGCTGATCCATGCACTTAGCAAATAAGAAACGCATAGCCCTTGACTAATATGGCAGTTACGTCTTCATCATATCTTTTCTCAGCCTCTCTCTCTATGCTAACTGATTTTCTTGTAGTGAGCAGACATTGCAAGAATAAATGCCAAATTAGTAAAATCAAAAAGAAAAAAAAATCATGATTTTTCCATAAACATTCACTCTATAATAATTCAAAGGAAGATATATATTAGAAACCAATGAAATGAGAATGACCGTTTAACAATTAAATCTAACTATTTTTTGACAAGTATTTGAAAACGATTAACTGTATCAGTATTTAAAAAAGGTTATGTTGTCTCAAATATTACAGTAACTAACACTTGCCTGTTGTTGTTGTTGTCACTATTATTTTTGTTGTTGTTGTTGTTTATTGTCATTATCAGTATAATTATCAATATAATTACTGTTGTTGTTGTTATTACCATTATTATCAATATTATTATCAGTTGTTGTTCTTGCTATTGTTGTTAATATTATTACTAATCCATATGCAACGTTAACTTTTGTTAGGTAGTCTTACATATTTCAGTAACTAACGCATTCTCTAGTATCTCATTAATGCCAGTAGTTCTAGAAAAAGAAATATACCATCTAATGATAAAATGCTGCATGACGAGGCAGGGTTTAGCCACTATGTATTAACACAGGGACATTGCCCCTCTCTGTACAACATTCGTCCCCCATTACAAATAAAATTGACTTTAGTCAGGGTTTCTTAAGCATTTCATTAACTATCATTTACTCTAGCCTGGTTTTCTTAGACATAATTGAGTTTAGGTAGGGTGGCATAACTACAGGTATATTTCTAAATTCGATACGTTCTAGTAGCTGACACCTGTTCCATATCAGACAGGGACAAGAAGATACTTCACATCAAAATGGTTTCAAACACAAATTATCTTGGGCCAGATAATAAAGTAGAAGAAGTCCTGCACGTAGGCGTAGGAGTGGGCGAAAGGTCAATTACATTACCTGGATTCCTCGCTAATGTTTTTAAACCACAGATGTCCCGAGGAGTTTATCAGAAAGATTACTTTTATCTCCACGGTCATATTTTGCTCATAGGAAAAATAATATAATTTAACTGATTCAAACTCATTAGAACACGAATACAAAACAACAAACTCCAAAAAAATCGTTAGGCGATACTTATGATAGAACATATGGTGTGTGATTGCATGCCATTTAAGATTTAACGCGCGGTTGCTCTAGGCGAAGCATAAAAGCAGCTGTGTTGAGAATATCCTATTCTTAAATCAGTAATATCAGAGTAGTCTATACTATTGAACTACAAGGCAAATGCACACACATACACATACACACACACACACACACACACACACACACACACACACATATATATATATATATATATATATATATATATATATATATATATATATATATATATATATATATTTGTAACCAGCAGTTGCTATTTCACTGCAGGACAAAGGCCTTCCACTCCCTTCTGTTTATGGTCTTTATATGTCAGTCTATATCCCCAAATTTTCTAAGCTCGGTATTCCATCGTCTTCTAATCCTTATACTGCTTCGTTTGCAATCTCTAGGGACTCATTCTGTAACTCTTCTTGTCTGTTTTTCTATGCATATATATACATATATATATATATATATATATATATATATATATATATATATATATATATATATATGTATGTATATGTATATATATATATATATACACACACACACACATATATATATATACAGTATATATATATATATATATATATATATATATATATATATATATATATATATATATATATATATATATATATATGTATATATATAATGTGCTCAGTTCCACTCTTCCACTCATAAGCCAAATCTAGATGTTTCTAAATCAACAAACATGGAGCAAAGCATACGAGGTCAATCTAACAAAATAGAAATGCCACTTCGATAATTGCGGAAATCGAATAAGAAACACGCTAACTGCTTCTTCTGGACGACTCTCAACGTCAAAACACGAAACACACGAAGAGAAAAATGTTTAACCTCTGCTACTGGTGTTGCGATGGACACCTCTTCAAAAACAATGCCTTTTCTTTAACGTCTCTTAGAAAAACAAACCTTCCCTCCCACGCTCAATCTCACTTCACCAAATACAATAAAACTAATCTTATGAGTTCTGTCTCTCTCTCTTGGGATGGCAAGGTCATAAAGGTCGAATGAAAATAAATTCGCGTAGTCTCTAAACTTGTTTTTAATACTTTTTTTTCAGTTTTTCTATCAACTTGATTTTCTAATTGTGATTATAAAAAATGTATGTAATTGTGATTATAAAAATGTAAAGTACATAATTTTCAATAGGAAATATAAATATGAAATTTTTTGAAAAATCTGCTCCCTCCTTCATAATAAAAAGAAAGACAGGGAGCGATAACCTCCAGCCAATATATCTCATCGAGCGTGAGATCTGTCCTTGTCCTGGGAGGGAACAGAGTGCTTTCCCGAAGTTCTGCCTAGACGACATTGCTGGCATAGTCACGGCTGATGCTAGGTATTGCATTCTAAATATCTTGCACGGGAGGAGAAAGTTTATTTCGGTTTTAAAACCTTGCTCTTTGAAACAAAACCGTCTTCTTTATCCTTGGAAAAATAGCCTACCAGGGGTTCTAGCACGACTAATGCCGAGCTAGACGGGGTAGACCCAATGAAACCGTTAGCGGTGAAGTAACTGCATAATGCAAAGGAGAAAACGCCCTTGCGGAGCAATTATTATATCCGGGTATAGCCCCGACTGCGAAGATTGAAGGTTAATTGGAATGATCCGTTAACTCCAGGTGATAATCTACCCCAGCGATTAAGAAAGCCAATAATAGCCTACCTGAGGATCTGGCATCGAAATCAAAGGAGACAGAGGACAAGGACTGCACTACTTGGCACTCTACTCCCTGAACCTAATAGTCTCCTCAGTAATGGTAACCCTCCCAGCAAAAGAAGAGATGTGGGGGTATGCTTTTTGGGGTGGACACCTCAAATTGGGTATGAAAGCAAGGGGGGAGGGAGGGGGGACAAGCAAGATCTAATCTGATAGTTTCCGGGATATTGCATTTCAGTTCGGTAACTATGTCAGGACTGGAGTTAGATTACAGAAATTTCAGCCCAGATCAGTTACGGTTTTGATGGTCAAGTATACGAAAGATCAAACACAGTCTGAATTGCTTTGAAGAAAAATAAATAAAGAAGGTCCTTGGGGAAAACCAGAGAGACACCGATAACTACCAAACAAAGCTGAGATAATTTCAGACTCTAAGTCATCCCAAGGTGCTACTCCAAAAAAGAAAAAAAATAATAATAATCATAAAGTGAACCTCTAAAGCAAACTCTTAAAAGTCACATCTCAAGACAAGGGAATTGACATAACCGCCTGGGTACATCCCTCTCAAGTGACAGGCTTTTTGCAAGGGACCTGTCGGGGGCACGTCTTCAAACATTTACCTAACTATGTTTACCGTAGGAGAATATTCAATAATATTAGTGAGACCTGTATACAAACTCCACCTTTCCCAAAATAAACACCGAGGCTTCCCGGGAAGTCGGATAAAAACAGTGTAGACGTGACTGAATTAATGCACATATATTTCCCAGGATTTCATGATGGCTAAAGAAGTGACACACTTTTCGGGAAGACGAAGCAAAACCTCTCTCTCTCTCTCTCTCTCCTCTCTCTCTCTCTCTCTCTCTCTCTCTCTCTCTCTCTCTCTCTCTCTCTTGGAGAGACTTGATAAGGAGGGTGGGACAATTTCGGAGTTAATACAGGTAAACTGAAAAAGGTAATGAATGCAAATAAAATAATAATACAAAAATAATTGCAGCTCTGAAGCAGAGAGCCAAATGTACCTCTCTCTCTCTCTCTCTCTCTCTCTCTCTCTCTCTCTCTCTCTCTCTCTCTCTCTCTCTCTCTCTCTCTCTCTCTCCTCACTGTTTGACATTATAAACACCCCTAAGAGTAACTCTAGGGGATCACAAGCTTATCCCCCTGGGATTTTAGTGCCTTACCACAGGACGATGCTCTGAGTCACTGGAATAGGACTCATAAAAAAGCCAGCCTAGAGAGTCTAAGTTTTCGACCAGATGGGATAGCAAAGGAGACATTACAATTCCCATTTAGTCCACCGAGAGGTGTTTTTTCTAAGAACATATACCAATGGGTTAGGAAATCTAGTGTCTTTTTTCTAGCCCAGTCTAGAAATAAAGGAGATATAATGAGCAGAAAACTAAACTGTAAATGATGTGGAATGATCTTCCTAATTGGGTAATTGAATCAGTAAAACTTCAAAAGTTCAAAGTTGGAGCAAATGTTTTTATGTTGAACAGGCTGACATGAGTCTTTTTATAGTTTATATGTGACATATCTGTTTCTGACGTTGTTAATAGTTTATATAGGACATATCTGTTTTGACGTTGTTACTGTTTTTAGAATGATTTATTGTTAAATTATTCTCATCATTTATTTATTTCCTTATTTCCTTTCCTCACTGGGCTATTTTTCCTTATTGGAGCCCTTGAGTTTATAGCATCTTGCTTTTCCAACTAGGGTTGTAGCTTGGCTAGTAATAATAATAATAATAATAATGCGATAATCTCCTTTTAAACAAAAAAAGGGTAATGAGATTCACGAAATGCAGGGGATCCGACAAAATATAAATACACATTTCATCTATCAACATACTTACCGGTCCATAGACCTGATTAATCAAGTTATTCCCAAGACTTTCTTTAATGGTATTTTCCGTTATTCATATGATTGTCTCCGATGGTTTGAATTCAATATGAAATGAAAACATGAAAAATATGCATAGCTTTTCCGTAAATACTAACCTGATATACACTATTAAGAGGTCTACTACAACACGTAATTTTTTAAAGCTATATTTTTCCGGAATCAAAAAGATAAGGCAGGAGATTCCAACTTTGAATAGAACAGAAAAATAAATAATAAGATGAATATGAGTAAAAATTTGAAATAATTTCATCATCGGAAGGAAAAAACAACTCACACAATTAAGACGTCTATTACAACACGCATTTTTTTAAATTTATATTTTTCCAGAATCAAAAAGATAAGGCAGGAGATTCCAACTTTGAATAGAACAGAAAAATAAATAAATAAATGAATATAAAAAAATTGAAATAATTTCATCATCGGAAGGAAAAAACTAAACTTATCTAGGATACAGGTGACTTCTAAGAGGGGGCTAATCTACGACAAGGTCCTTTAAATTCGAGGCTGAGATAGTATTCTAATCTCCAGCTTCTCGCTAGACTTGCGTGCCTCTACGGCATCCGCTACTTACTGCTTTTTCGTTACAGACTTTGCTCAAACTGTAAACAATGACTGAGAGATCTTGAAGATTTCTTTTTAGAGAAATTCGAAGTGAATGATACCAAGGTAACGGACAAGAAACAATTAGATCTTAAGAGTCCCTTTAG
>NC_090762.1:8278633-8291133 GCF_036898095.1 Palaemon carinicauda | reverse complement strand
ACAAAGGGATACCAGAGCAGCTGCAGAGTCTGAAAGAAAATTATGTCTTCGGGATTTCAGGCGACATCAAAACCATTCTCTTTCCCCTACATTTTAAAGACAGAAGAAGAGGAGGGAGAGGAGGAGGAGGGAGAGGAGGAGGAGGAGAGGCAGCACGCTATAGAAAATTCCTTCCACGTCTTCTCAGAAAAGAATAGCGAAGATGGGTCGGCAACGATGAGAGTTGTAAAAACGAGAGAGAGAGAGAGAGAGAGAGAGAGAGAGAGAGAGAGAGAGAGAGAGAGAGAGAGATTGGTTACAATGAAAGTCAGGCAAGACAAGGCGATGGTCAATTTCTCTTTGAACTGAGCTTTACTGGTTGGATGAACCTATAGATAACAGACAATAGACATACGTTACACCTTATACTTTATTATCCTAAAGTATAAGTGAAAGCGTACTCTTGAATCAATAACTCGAAAGTAAAAGAATATGTCTGTTTATAAATATTCTTTACAAACACACTGACATAGATGAGACCATTTTGTAGATGGGCTATACAATATTCATTCACATGCACACACACAGAGCAATGCATGTGAACAGACCTGCGTGCACTGTAAACACACAAACACACATACACAGAAAACATAATAAACAAGAACGAGAAACAAAGCAATTAAAACGTCAATTACAGCCCCAATAAAACAGGCCATAAAAAGGCTATAAGAAGCCTACCGAAGTAGAATCTAAGCCAGTCGAGATCAGCCCGGAGACCTCTCCCCCGAATCCCATAGGATCTTGCCCTCCACCCTAACCCATCTAGTCCTCTCCAAATCCCATAGTTAGAAGCTCGTTTGTTGAATGTTAGACGCAGGGAAGTCGTTTCAGAAGAGTAAATATCCATCTTTTGCGAAAACATTGGGTGCTCAGCTATGGCTAAAAGTAAAGCTAGTCGCCGTAACCATCAACAAGTCGCCATAATCATCGGCCGTATAGTTCATGGGGAACATAAGGAGAACCATTAGCTCCCGCGTATACAACCTAATTGGCTTAATGCTTATCCGTTTGTTTATATTGGTAGCATAAGACTCGCTGTTGTCATCTTAGGCGTCACAGGTGTGCCTCATGCCCCTTAAATCCTAAATAGTTGGAACCAGGGCTCCGTCGCCATAAACATCTCTAGATTCCTCGTATCCTTTCTTTACAAAATAGAAATTAATCAAATTTTTTATATGAATGCAAGTGAAAATGATACTAAATGACCTTATCTATTCTAAATGACCGTATGTGTTCTAGTTATAAGGAATCAAAATCAAATCATGAATGGGGATGGAAAGAATGGTTCGGTTTAACTAAGAAGGAAGCCAGGAACCATCTCTAAAAATAAACGATTAAATAAATACAAAGTGAAATATGAAAAACAGAAGAATGAATAGAATACCAAATGCTGTACCACCGAGAGAAGGGAGCGAGGTCAATGTCGATGAACCTGCAATCTGGGGATTATTGATTTCCTTTGCTGCCTTCGGTCTTTCAACAGATCCAGATGGTTTAAATGAAAATCTTATCAAGTCTGGCCAAGGATCAATTAAGGGATCGACCAACGGCTTTTCCCGACTGACATTCGAAGTTGAAAATGATCGTAATTGTCTAAAAGTATCAGGAACTGTTCAGAGCAATTCCAATTGCTCCGTCAACTTCCTCCCCAACAACAGGTGCAAAGGAAATGCCTTTCCTGAAATACCAACACCAATTACGTAATTTCGTGCGCTGAGCTTCTTCCCAAATCCAATAATGTTCGACCTGTATCCTATTTGTAATGGTATATCACTTTTTCCTTTCACCTGTCCGGTTAGAATCTTCAGCCAAATGAAGTCCATACCATAAGAAAAAACTGATTGATTTGAGGTTTTCTGGCATCCTGACATCTAAGGTCATTGACGCCGACTTAATGACAAAAAATAATCTGAAGGAATTTGGGGCATTTATTGAATTAGTCAAGGGTCCTCATTTAAGAGGACGTGAATGCTGTACCTGACTGTAAGTTGATTGCAGTAGTTCGTAGCTAGATTATAAAAGGTAATAAGGCTAGCAACCTCATCTTAGAATACGGGATACTTACTGTGAACAAACAGGTTATCTCTTCGAGAGAAATCCCTTAAAGTGGTATAGATGCATAGGTCTGGGTAATAAAATTCATATATATATATATATATATATATATATATATATATATATATATATATACATATATATATATATATATATATATATATATATACATATATATATATATATATATATATATATATATATATATACATATATATATATATATATATATATATATATATATATATATATATATATATATATATATATATATATATTCATTTGAGTCCGTGAATTATACTGGGCTGAAAGGCCTCAATATCCAGGACTGTTTTTATTAATATCAATATTAATATCATTATTATTATTATTATCATTATTATTACTTGCTAATCTACAACCCTAGTTGGTAAAGCAGGATGCTATAAGCGCAAGGGCTCCAACATGGAAAATAACTCGGTGAAGAAAGGAAGTAAGGAAGTATACTACAAGAGAAGTTTAAAAATAATATCAAAATAAATCTTCAAAATAACAAAAGGAAGAGAACTAAGGTAGGATAGTGTGCTCGAGTGTACCCTCAATCAAAAGAACTCTATCCCAAGACATTGGAAGACCGTGGAAAAGAGGCAAATAAGGTAGAATAGTGTGCTCGAGTGTACCCTCAAGCAAAAGAACTCTACTTCAAGACATTGGAAAACCGTGGAAAAGAGGCTATAAAACAAAGAAATGAGAATCTTAACTGAGCCAAAATTAAAAATAACATCTCCCGAACATCGAACACTATCAACATCAGCATCACCAACAGTCCAAAACTTGACTTCTCCCACACAAACCGAACCATTTATGGCTTTTCTATTCATCTAAACAAACGCTTTGCTTAGGATAAAACATTTTGCAGGATGCACGGACCACTGCGCATCCTGTGAATAAAGTTAATAGATGAGACGTTGTATCCAAGGAAACTATCGTGTCTGACAGAATCTCAAGATTTCGGGGTCCATAAAAGTAATAAAAATTATGCATTGTGTACACAGGTAAGCTCCACACTATGAAAACAAGACACGTCTTGCCAACTGTAGCTTAAAGGATAGTTCATAGTTAAATCACACAGGCTGCTGCTTCCTTCACAAATTTGAAAAAAAAAAAAAAAAAAAAAAAAAAAAAAAAAAAAAAAAAAAAAAAAAAAAAAAAAAAGCTCATGGTACCCGAACCTAAATGTTACTTACTTACACTTACTGGAAACTTACAACCTGAACCCATATAGTTAAGCTATTTCATTAGCATATACAAAAGCAAAATACACTTACAAAGCTTGAGGCAAATAAAAAAAAAAAAATCATGTAATGGGGAAAGGAAACAATCACTGAAACGTATAATGAATATTCGAATACAAACATAAGCGTTTACAAGTCTCCACAAATAAGATATTATATATAAAAGCCGTAAAGTTGCCACTGCTATACTAAACGTGTAATCGCCTTTCAAGGCTACTAACTTTTATAATAATTGTGATATTTATAACCAAATGCACGAACGAACATATATGAACAAAGACACACATTTTAAATATATATATATATATATATATATATATATATATATATATATATATATATGTGTGTGTGTGTGTGTGTGTGTGTGTGTGTGTGTGTGTGTAGTACACACAGACATATATGTGTATGTGTTTATATATGTATATACAGTATACATACATGAGGTAAAGCATTTTGGCAACAAGCTGACACTAGACAGACAAGCCAACGGCAGCAGTTGAATTTATGATTATGCGTCGAGGATAAACAAGACAGGTGGCAAGTGGGTGGGTTTGCAACCTCTGGGAGATTACAATCCAGGGGGGAGGGGTGGTGGGTGGGTGAAGGGTGGGAATGGGGGAATAACTGGAGGAGGGTGGAGGAGTCCCCAGGATGGGTGAGGGTCATTTTGGGTGAGGGTGACCACTGAAGGAGAACGAAAGAGAGGCGATGAGCCACGGTAAAAAAAAAATACGTGGAAAAAGTATAAGCTGACATGTATTAATATTAAATAATTCAAAGTTGGAGCAAATGTTTTTATGTTGACCAGGATGACATGAGTCTTTTTATAGTTTATATATGACATATCTGTTTTTGACGTTGTTAATAGTTTATATAGGACATAGCTGTTTTGACATTGTTACTGTTTTAGAATGATTTATTGTTAACTTGTTCTCATCATTTATTTATTTCCTTATTTCCTTTCCTCAATATGCTATTTTTCCCTGTTGGAGCCCTTGGGCTTATAGCATCTTGCTTTTCCAACTAGGGTTGTAGCTTGGCTAGTAGTAGTAATAATAATAATAATAATAATAATAATAATTATAATAATAATAATTAATAGGAATAATTATAAATAATTTCATTAAATGACATTTCAATTTTATAAAAAGGGGAACTGTTATAAAATGAATTATGAAAAAAAAATGATGATATCAACAAGCCTTAGCTATAACCTATGGTGATATCAAAAATTATACTAGTAACCATATTAACCAAAAATTATACTAGAGACCATATTAATAAAAAATTATACTAAAGACCATACTAACCAAAAATTATACTAGAGACCATACTAACCAAAAATTATACTAGAGACCATACTAACCAAAATTATACTAGAAACCATATTAACCAAAAATTATATATACTAGAGACCATACTAACCAAAAATTATACTAGAGACCATACTAACCAAAAATTATACTAGAAACCATATTAACCAAAAATTATACTAGAGACCATACTGACCAAAAATTATACTAGAGACCATATTAACCAAAAATTATACTAGAGACCATACTAACCAAAAATTATACTAGAGACCATATTAACCAAAAATTATACTAGAGACCATACTGACCAAAAATTATACTAGAGACCATACTGACCAAAAATTATACTAGAGACCATATTAACCAAAAATTATACTAGAGACCATATTAACCAAAAATTATACTAGAAACCATACTGACCAAAAATTATACTAGAGACCATACTGACCAAAAATGATACTAGAGACCATACTGACCAAAAAGGATACTAGAGACCATACTAACCAAAAATTATACTAGAGACCTTACTAACCAAAAATTATACTAGAGACCATACTAACCAAAAATTATACTAGAGACCATACTGACCAAAAATTATACTAGAGACCATACTGACCAAAAATGATACTAGAGACCATACTAACCAAAAATTATACTAGAGACCTTACTAACCAAAAATTATACTAGAGACCATACTAACCAAAAATTATACTAGAGACCATACTAACCAAAAATTATACTAGAGACCATACTGACCAAAAATTATACTAGAGACCATACTAACCAAAAATTATACTAGAGACCATACTGACCAAAAATGATACTAGAGACCATACTAACCAAAAATTATACTAGAGACCTTACTAACCAAAAATTATACTAGAGACCATACTAACCAAAAATTATACTAGAGACCATACTAACCAAAAATTATACTAGAGACCATATTAACTTTCAATGGCTAATGTAACCTTTCGTCGAAAATTTTTTAATGAAATTTATTCTTGAGACTTCTTTTTAGGCTAACAGATATAATATATTGTCCACTTTCGATTGTATCTAAGATACTATTTTACTAGCTTTCCCCTGCAGATTGATTACCACTAAAAGGAAATGGATACAATAACAAGGATAAGGATAGGGAAGTGGGGAATATGGGATAAGGAAGAGTACCCCTGGATACAATCCAGTTTATAGCAGGTACTCGGGATGGGAAGGAATAAGGAAAAGGGGAGAAAGAGGAGTACAGGAGGAGAATAAAAGAGAGGGGCAGACCCTCGTGCGATGTTAAGATGAAAATGGATAATAAATGTCAACAATAACAATTTTATTAAGGACTACAATTACAAAGGCAAACGACAGGTAATGAATGGTAGGCTCTCAATTACAAAAATTACTGTACCATATAAATTAAATCAAAACTGCCTTTAATGTGTTTCTCTATTAGTTACGCTGACAGGAATACTTTTGATTTCCTTTTAAAGGTAAACTTAAAGTAATTCTTTAAGGCCAACTGCACATTTTTGTAAATTATTAATATTTTGTAGCTTTAATATTTGAACGTTTATATAACAAGGGGTGTGTGCATTTATACATATTCGAGAGCATTAGTTTGCTGATAGAAAGGCAAAGATGCAAAAGATTAATATCTAGCAACAAATAATCCATTGCCATATAAAAATAAAGAATAAAAAACAAATTTCTCAATCCAAAAACAATACTGCACAAATGAAATTAAATATATCACTAGATAAAAAAAAGTCTAAAAAAAAAAAATAATTCGATTAGCTAAATTACACAGGATTAAATAAACGCCCTTTACTTGATACTCAAACGGAATACTTTTAGCTATACGACAAAACCAATATTTTTACAATGTTATTCTTCGTGAGATTAGGAGAACACGTATTTACATCAATGAATGAATTCCGTCATTAGTTTCTCTTCCTCTTGTTTTGTTAAAGTTTTTAAAGTTTATATAGGAAATATTTATTGCAATGTTTTCACTGTTCTTAAAATATTTTATTTTTCCTTGTTTCCTTTCCTCACTGGGCTATTTTCCCTGTTGGGGCCCCTGGGCTTATAGCATCCTGCTTTTCCAACTAGGGTTGTAGCTTAGCATTTAATAATAATAATAGTAATAATAATAATAATAATAATAATAATAATGATAGTCATCACAGCCATGACATTGTACACAGACCTTCAGAATTTTATTTCTATTTCCGTATTAAACAATATAAATAAAACCCAATTATTAAAAAAAAAAAAAAAAAAAAAAAAAAAAAAAAAAAAAAAAAAAGACGCTAAAATTGGAAAAAGTTTCATAATGGGCGGAACAACTTCTGTCAACGGGAACTGACAGAAGAGGCACCATAATACAAATGATGACCGCCCGCACGTGTGCTTTATTCTTATGGATAAAACTACAATGAAGCCAATGTTACCTTGCGATGGGACGCTCGCAAGTATAACGGTATCACTTGGCTCTCTCTCTCTCTCTCTCTCTCTCTCTCTCTCTCTCATGTTGATAGGCTACCTTCCATCCTAGAGTAAACAAAAACAAGAATACATAGCTCCACTCATCCGCTTTCTTGTTTAATACAACTAAATAAAAATGCACAGAACTTAAATAAAAATCACTATTTCCACACCCGTTCTCTCTCTCTCTCTCTCTCTCTCTCTCTCTCTCTCTCTCTCTCTCTCTCTCTCTCTCTCTCACACACACACACAAACACACCTTACTAAGATAAATTAAAATTTGAGCAAAGCAACGAGGTAAACATCGAACACATAAATAAAAAAAATAGAAATTTACCCACCAATGTCTCCCACCACCAAAACAGTCCAACACTATCATCTCCCCCACCACACTCGGATTATAGTAGGGGACGAGGGAAGGGGGGATATGATGATAGAGTGGAAGGGGAGAAGGTGGTGGAGGGAGAAGACCGTTCAAGAGGTGACTGAACGAGACTGGACTCATGGCCTGGAAGATGATTATGATCATCGCCTCGAGAAAAATGAGTGCATGGAAAGACGTCTTGCCTCCCCTGGTGGAGTACTACTGTAGGGGGTAGGAGAGGAAGCGTGCATACAAAGGAACGACGAATGCATAAATCTCTGCATAAATTTCTCTCACAGAAGAAAATATGGAGGTGATGAAAAGGAGAGACTTAGCTGGATATATGTGAGACTGGCTGAGGCAAAGATGAAAATGTGGATCTTGAATACATTATGGATGGTAATGTTCTGCATAATGAGAGAGAGAGAGAGAGAGAGAGAGAGAGAGAGAGAGAGAGAGAGAGAGAGAGAGAGAGAGAGAGAAGATAAACATACAAATGAACGAGGTCTCGTGGGACGAGGATAAAATGTGGTGCTCAAAATACAAGAAGGCAAGAGAACAGGACCCGAGCCAAGGGAGATGGCACACAGACAAAATGCACTTACTTGACCGCATGCAAGATGCACCTTTAGAGACCAGAAAACAGAAAAACAACAATAAAATCAACATTAACCAGACTGAATGAGCTCTAGGCGCGTTGCTCAAATTGGGTAGATATCAGCGTTGTCAACCCACCAGTACTCCTGGCTACGACTAATTGTGACTGACGAATATCTTGCTAAATATAGCATAACTCATGGCTAGAGAGAGAGAGAGAGAGAGAGAGAGAGAGAGAGAGAGAGAGAGAGAGAGAGAGAGAGAGAGAGAGAGAGAGAACCAATGAATATTTCCATTTCGGTGGACTTGCTTGATGAGGTACTACACTTTTCATATGCCCACACCCTTCGACTAACAGCCAGATACTTAATCTAGTGCTTTAAGAGATCGAATATATATGCCCTATGTGATTAGCTTGAGTTATACCACTTACTCCACCAGGCCAGAGAGAACATTAGCATCGGAAACAATCAAAATGAGGAAGAGAGAAGTAGAGTATAATACATAGGCAATGAGGTTCCCGTAAAAGGGGAAAAATACAGAAGTTATGCAAAACAAACAATCCAATTTAAGAATGAATGAGACATGCAACCATCCAAACAAGATAATGACACTGATACACAAATATGGCTAGTGACTTGCCGCGCCTGCATGTAGTAAAGACACAAGCAAACGGAAGAGAGAAAAAGAGATGTAGAAGGTCATCGTACACGACGATGGACTCCATCAAACCGCAAGCACTTGCATGCAAGCATGTACGAACAAAAAAGCCACATTTGACTGAGCTCGATGTTTTTTTTTATTCTTTTTAAAGGGTTAATGAAAGAGTGCATAAAACTTTTCCACCTCCAAACTATGGACAAAACCTGATTATTACTAATGATGTAATAATTAAAATTCATCTCTACTACTATTACTATTAAAATTTATTATCAGCACACCTGAGATCAATGTTTTTTTTTTCCATTCTTTTAAATGGTAACTAAAGAATGTATAAAACTTTACCGCCTCCCACAAACTATGGAAAAAAAAATATCACTAATGATGTAATCATTGAAATTCATTGTTATTACTATTGCTATTAAAATTTATTATAAGCCCACCTGACTGAGGTCGATGTTTTTTTTTTTTTATCTTTTTAAAAGGTTAATAAAGAATGCCTAAAAATCTTTGCCATCTCCCACAAAATATGTGAAAAAATTAATTATTAATAATGATGTAATTATTGAAATTCATTGCTACTACTATTATTATTAAAAATTATTATAAGCACACTTGACTGAGGTCGATGTTTATTTTTTCCTTTTTTTTTCTTTAAATGGTTACTAAAGAAAGTATAAAACTTTACCACCTCCCACAAAATATGTGAAAAAATTAATTATTAATAATGATGTAATTATTGAAATTCATTGCTATTACTATTACTATTAAAATTCATTATAGGCACACCTGACTGAGGTCGATGCCTTATTTTATTCTTTTTAAAAGGTTAATAAAGAATGTCTAAATCTTTGCCACCTCCCACAAACTATGGGGAAAAAATAATTATTCCTAATGATGTAATTATTGAAATTCATGGCAACTACTACTACTATTATCAAAATTTATTATAAGCACACTTGACTGAGGTCGATGTTTATTTTTTCATTTTTTCTTTAAATGGTTACTAAAGAATGTATAAGACTTTGCCACCTCTTACAAACTATGGAAAAAAAATTATCACTAATGATGCAATTATTGAAATTAATCGCTACTACTATTACTACTGAAATTTATTATAAGCACACCTGACTGTGGACGATTTTTTTTAAATAGTTACTAAAGAATGTGTAAAACTAGGCCACCTTCCCACAACCTATGGAAAACTTAATTATCACTAATGATGTAAATATTGAAATTAATCGCTACTACTATAACTATTAAGATTTATTATCATTATTACTATCGTTCATATGAATACTAAAAATTCAAAAAAGTATGATTCAACTTTGTATATCCTCAATTACTTATTTTATCGTATATCTTATTCATTACAAATGAAGAAAATTACGTAACAATGAATGAAAACATAAATATCCCAAGCGTGTCACAACAAATGGCATATTCTAAAACAAACCATCTCCAAATAAGCAAAAAATTAACAATAATATTATTCTGAAATATATTTCCATTCACAAGAGCCTTCGATATGACATACTTTGCTTCTTCAAAGTTGGCTAGGCCAACCGGTATCTCACCCGTCCCAGTGGAAAGCAGAAATGACATATAAATGACCCTTGACATCATAATGATATACATCATAATAAAAAAGGGCTGGGAAAAAAGCTGAGGCTCTGAAAGGGACAATGGACCGACAAATTCTACTCCAACCGGGCACCACAAAAAAAAAAGTATATATATATATATATATATATATATATATATATATATATATATATATATATATATATATATATATATATATATATTTATATAAAAAAGTGCTGCGACTAGGTTGGGCCGAATCTAAAGGTCAACAATAGTCATCTCATTCCCTTAAAAAAAAAAAATATATATATTTATATAAAAAAGTGCTGCGACTAGGTTGGGCCGAATCTAAAGGTCAACAACAGTCATCTCCTTCCCTTTAACCCTTACCATACCTAGGATAGCTATCAGGCAAGGATCTGTGTTAATATAATTCCATCAAATTCTAACCTAACCAACTAAACAGCACGAAAGCCTTGTGATGCGTAACTCAATAAAGAAAAGAAACTGAATGTTATTGCAAATCTACATACATCTTTTGTCTTCTTGACTGTATATAATCTGAACATATGATCAAACTGTCATAATCGTTTAACTTATCGTGGTATTCAGTTTTCTGAGAGAGGTAAGTGAGGATTACCTCGCCGAGGAGGCCCTCCCCTTTTGCTCACGCCCCTATCCATCTCTCTACCCCAGCTGCAACCCACGACAGCAGAGTAACTTGGTATCTAAACTATTGCTTAAAGCAGACAATAGTTTTGGGTAACACACCCACATCTATCTCTCCTCGTACGGTTCGGTAATGAAAGGCTGGTTCTTCATTTTGTAAACTGAATGCGCAACAGAGAGAGAGAGAGAGAGAGAGAGAGAGAGAGAGAGAGAGAGAGAGAGAGAGAGAGTCTCAAGGACCTACCCGATCCAACCATTTGGTTACTGATACGTGCCTACCCTTTCAAGTAGAAAAAAATGCGATTTATATCAAAGCCAAAAAAACCTTTAAAGTTTCAAGACATTCATGATTATATCACTTTGCATAAGGAATCCGAAAAATAATCTTAATAAATGAGAAATATACAGAAGACTTTTCAAACAGGTAAGATCCATTGGCTAAAGGTAAATAAAACTCGTTTAAGCGACCCATGGATTCCCTGTCTCCTTACCCAAGTGGGCTATTTAGATAAGCAGTTCGAGGCACATCTCTGATAAGAGCGATAAACGTCAGTCTCCCGAATTTCAAGTTTTTTTTTCTCTCTTTACGCAATAGCTGGGCTAACAAACGTTATAGACTGATTACTGTTCCAAATCCTCAGAGGGTTTTACAATGAGATACTCATCGAACTTTGACGTTATAGTTAATTCTTAGGGGTCATTCCTATGCAACTTGAAAATAAGAGTATTGTATATACCATAATAAAGTTGATTTGCTATGGGTAATAAGAATGCAATTTGCAAATAAAGTATTTCATATAACTTGATGAGATGAATTTTATGATGTTGGGCTTATTCAATTCTAGAACAACATATTTTTTGCCATGATGTACTTGCTGTTTATTTGTTTGCTGATTCCTATGTAAATCACTTATGAAATAGACTATATTATTATTATTATTATTATTATTATTATTATTATTATTATTATTATCATCATCATCATTATTATTGTTGTTATTATTATTATTATTATTACTATTATGATTATTATTATTATTATTACTTGCTAAGCTACAACCATAGATGGAAAAGCAGGATGTTATAAGCCAAGGGCCACAACAAGGAAAATAACCCAGTGAGGAGAGAAAATAAAGAAATATAAAATATTTTAAGAACAGTATATGTTAATGAAAGAGACTTTTTAAGAATAATAAGCAAATAAAATATTCTGCATGTCATAAAATAGTATCTTTTCTTTTTGATTCATCGAATAATTTATAAAATACGCAGCATACCCGGAGAAATTGAATTTCTATGGGTAGTGGAAATGCATCATGTGCATTTCTGGAAATGAAACCAGATGCTATTTGTTACGGTCAGTGACATATTGCATCCTTACGAGAAAGTAAGAGGGAGTTTAAAAGGCTATCCGTTTAAATCTGCAGAGACCACAAGACATGCAAACGAGTTTTAAACAAT
>NC_090762.1:8263633-8273633 GCF_036898095.1 Palaemon carinicauda | reverse complement strand
CTCTCTCTCTCTCTCTCTCTCTCTCTCTCTCTCTCTCTCTCTCTCTCTCTCTCTCTCTCTCTCTCTCTTTAAAAATCTCACGTACATATCTTATGGTTGCGAGGTGAGCTCGACGAAAACTGCAAAATGTAGCACGAAATAACTAAAGCTATGTGTATGAGGACATATATATCCAAATCCATAGATAGATAGATAGATTTATACGTAAATGTTTTAATGACAAAGTTACCGGTTAAACCAAAATAGCTGTACGACCGATGAAAAAACGCAAATGATATCTTTTCACAATGCCTCTGAGGAGGCAAAAGCTTCCGCTAGTCACGAAATAGTTAACTCTAGGTCTCAAAAATAGTTCCCTCAGCTATGAGAATCCACAGACTAATGCACTCCAAACTACTCTTGAGAAAAAACCTATCTACCTAAAATAATATGTTACACTTAAATTGTAGTTTTTCACATAATTTTACCTTTTTCATACAAGGATATAGCGATGGCATTCCCATAAAAAATCCTATTAAATGCTTACGTTTTCTGAAACAAATTGCCCGTTAACTCCAGATTCATAACTTCAGCAGTAGGTTTCCAAGCCCTCTTGTGAAACTAGATAATTACCATAAAAGAATAGAATATATCTCACGTCTGTATGAAGAGGAGTTGCTGGGAGACTTCTTTTGATTCAACTCTAATCGTGAACAATAAAGTATTAAATGTCTACAATATATGAGATCATGATGCTCTAAACCACCTGATGCTCTGGGGAGGTCAAAGTACATGCAGTAAATTCTAAATACAAGTAACATAACTTATAACAAAACTAAAGTCGGTTAAGGTATGATTACGACCAACTAAGAGAGCGTCCAGGGTATGATAATATATTGTCAAAGCTAGACAAAGGACATGTATGAAAAGATTTAACCATTCGCATGAAAGACCACTCAATGTCAAATTCGACAGTCCTAATTTCTACCATTATGTTTAATAGTAAAAATAACAGTATAGGAAACAATATGTTTTTCTGTGGACATCTGAGATTAATGGGACACTGGATAACACCTGTCGTCCTCAAGACAGATATCGCTCACCCCAAAAACATGTTATATACCTCAAATGATACCCGTTATGACATTTGCAATCTCTATGATGGATTGGTGCCCAGTCATGAGTATTTTTCGTATGATTCCAAGAACTTTTTATCAATTTCACTCGAATGAAAACCATTAAACCGGAAACTAATAAAATTACGCTAGAAAATATGTGGTGCATGAGAAAAAAAAAAACACACACTACTCGCAGCAAAACAATTTCGGGAAATGTCAAGAATATCTTTAAAAAACCACTCCCAGCAATCAACCTTTTAAGCCGATACAATTCAGGGTATCATGATCATATGATGATGCCCCGCCCAGAAATAACTCTCATCTCAAAATAATCGCATCCAAGACACCTCCCATATCCAACCCACACCCCCACCCCTGCCCACCCACCACACTCCACTCCACCTGTCCTAATATCTGCCGCATCACAAGGCAATTGAGTTCTAGGCAATGAGGTCTTCCAGCAGGATGTGGGCACTTATCGCCAGCCGCCACACAGAGCTTTGGCCCAAGTCGAATACCCAAGGCCATCTCATTCCATTAGCATTAAAGCGAACCGCTAAGGGTCGCTAGCGCGAACTTTGAAAATGATTCCCATACGACAGGAAATATTATTATTCTCTCTCTCTCTCTCTCTCTCTCTCTCTCTCTCTCTCTCTCTCTCTCTCTCTCTCTCTACAGAACACGGTTTGTTTCTGCTTCTCTTTGACCCTTAACTTTTAAGTGAACGTTTTTTTTATTGACAAGAATTTCTATGTTTATTGTATTCCAATTTTCATAGTTCAAGTTATCTCTCTCTCTCTCTCTCTCTCTCTCTCTCTCTCTCTCTCTCTCTCAATAAACGCATGGTGTTGAAAAGGTCTTTGTCGGTGTTACGCTATGAAGAAAGTTCATGGTACTTGGCATCAATGAATATTTGGGCGCACCCAAATAGAACTTGAACAGTTCAACTGCATAACAACCTTTCTTTTATGAGCCCTTACTCTATTTTCCTTTACAGATAGGCGGACGGGACTGGCAACCGAATTCCCTCCATTTATCTCATGATAAAAGAATTTTCAGAAAGGAAAAAGGCGACAGAAATATCAATAACACATGTTCATAAAAATAATGATAATAATAATAATAATAATAATAATAATAATAATAATAATAATAATAATTATAATAATAGTAAAACAGAAACAAGTGGAAAACTATGAATAATGGATATTGCATAAGACTGTAAATCCAAATAAGAGACAGCTTTAAACTGGCGTTTAGAAAAAGTATGACTTTCAAAGCAATATCTTGATATTGCATAATTAAATAACCATAAAGTAAAACACATAACTACCAAATGAATAATAAAAATCTTCAGGACGGCTTGAAAACGTGACAGGACAAATGACCTTAAAAGGGTCGAAAAGATGTACTTGGTGCCAAAAGCACGAGGGTGAACTCATGCAAATGTGACAACTTCCCTGTGCAAAAATAACTTCGTTGATTCACCCCAGGAGTGAATCAGCAGCCACATATATATATATAAATATAAGCACAGAGACAGACACAAAGCAAGAGTCATCTTAAAACAGGTGCCAAGATGATGTCAAGATTAAAGGACTGGCATTAACTATAGCGCTTCCATTCAGGAAAGAAAAAGTTTTGACGGAAGTCGTTTGTCACGTACTTGACAATCCTGGCGATACCATCTATGGAATGCGTTTAATTTGAGAGAGAGAGAGAGAGAGAGAGAGAGAGAGAGAGAGAGAGAGAGAGAGAGTCAAAGTCAAAGTCGAAAACCTTTATTCCATTATAAAATGGTTATTCTGTTACATAATATAAATTATTTACATAAAATTCACAATAATTGGATTGTAAAAATCTAGGATATATATACATTCAAGTAAAAACTTTAAAAATATTGCTTAAGTTTCTTTTTGAATAAATCAGAACTAACATTTATACATTTTCTTATTTCCAGAGGTAGTTTGTTCCAGCAAGCTGGGCCCCTTTATTGCCATTGAGCGTGAACCCAAATCCGTTCGATAGCTGTCTACATATAGATTTTCATTCTGCCTGGTTAATGCATTCCTACAATTACCAACTGTAGGAAATGTGTATAGCCAGTTGGGATATTCTTTTCTCAAACTTTTAAAAACAAAAACACAAACATCGTACATACACTTTTCTTTTAATTTTACCCACTTTAATTGCTGGAGGGTTGGGGTGATGTGATCGTGTTTTTTCACCCCAATAACGGCTACTCTACCTGCAAAGTTTTGGATTTTTTGAGCTTTTTCCATGTGCATATCATTAGTTGACCCCCATATCTTGATACAGTAGTTTATTACACTCAAGACCAGACTTTCCATAATCAAAGCACGAGTAGTATCATCAAAGTAATCTTTTACTCTACTTAGATACATTAGAATGCCACTCACTTTTCTACTCAGCTCGTCAATGTGAGTACTGAATGTCATGTACCAGTCCATGTGTAGACCTAGATTTTTCACATGTTGACTTATCTTTAGAGAGAGAGTTACTAATCCTTTCTCATATGTATTCGAAATAAAACCAAGTCATGGGATGACGCCTGTCAAAAAACCCTTTACATTTCTTATAATCCCACTAAGTTATTTCCTCTGGTCTGACGACGGTGGGAAATTCGTAGACGCAGGTGCGTGACCAGCTTCCCGGTCTATGGTTTATAACTGGATTAAGGGAATGGAGGAATGGACGGTGAGGGACCGCAAGGATAGTAAATCCAGGTATGGATGGTCAAAAGGGGAGGGAAGACGAACAAGAATTTGGGGTGATAAAAGGCGCTTCTTCGTAATCTTCCCCTAACTCTCTCTCTCTCTCTCTCTCTCTCTCTCTCTCTCTCTCTCTCTCTCTCTCAATGAAAATCTAAATGTAGACAGCTATCGAACGGATTTAAGTTCGCGCTCAATGACAATAAGGGGCCCAGCTTGCTGGAATAAACTACCTCTGGAAATAAGAAAATGTAAAAATGTTAGTTCTAATTTATTCAAAAAGTTACTAAAGCAATATTTTTGTTAAATTTTACTTGAATGTATATATATCCTATATTTTTACAATACAATTATTGTGAATTTCATGTATATAATTTATATTGTTATGTAATAGAATAACCATTTTATAATGAAATAAAGGTTTTTGATTTTTGACTTTGACTTTGACTCTAAAATTGGTAAAATAATGAAACAAATAAAAATATTAAGAATGAAAAAGTTAACGATGTAATTACAAAATCTTTAAGTTCATTCTGATCACCTATGAACGTACGAATTAGAAGAAATATGGCACATAAATAACTTCGATTCTATTTGCATCTGCCTTTCTCAATCAAGAAAAAAAAATGGGTAAGACATTCAATGGAATTCATGTTGGGAAGCTGTGCAATATGCAACTTAGTGAAAGGCGCCCTTGCCATTTAGATAGTGATTCCTTTTCCGGGCAAAAGCCAAATACATTTCCTGACTAGTATATTATGCAACTTTTATCTTTCTCCGTTGTACTGAACAAAGGGAAAACGGTTTTGATGTTTTCATTTTCTACGTTTTCACACACACACACATCCATATATACTTACACACACATATATATATTATATATATATATATATATATATATATATATATATATATATATAATATATATATATACATATATATATATATATATATATATATATATATATATATATATATATATATATATATATATATATATATATATATATATATACTGTGTGTATATATATATAAATATATATAAATATATATATATATATATATATATATAAATATATATATATATATATATATATATATATATATATATATATATATATATATATATATATATATGATGCTTTTAACTTATTGAACTAATTATTTTTGCTTAGTTACTTAATCGTAAATTTGAATGTTAATTTAGAGACACCTGTCATCTAATACACACACACACACACACACACACACACACACACACACACACACACACACACACACACAACACATATATATTATATATATATATATACATATATATATATATATATATAATATATATATATATATATATATATATATATATATATATATATAAGAAGACAGGTGTCTCTAAATTAACATTCAGATTTTACGACTAAGTAACTACGCACAAAAATTAGTTTAATAACTTGAAATCCTCTTTTAAAAATATGTTTTAAATTATGTTGATAGATCTCACATAGTCTTATGTCTAGATTAACATGTTGAAAATAATGACGCATGTCCAATATTCTTATCATATGTTAATTTCCTTTACTCATCTGCTTCATAAATAATCCTAGAAAATTCAGCAAAAATAATCCTCATTAAAGTAGTCAAATGTAATTAATACCATTAACTTGAATTACAAGTTTATTCTTTGTAAAAAAAACAAAATTATCTTCAATATCTTTCGATCTAACCCCTATACCATTTATTATATAGAGAAGTGATAAAGGGAATAATTCAATTATACTTATTACATTTAATTTCATTGGTTTTATCATAAAATAAATATTTTTTCAGAACATCTATCCGCCCATTTCACGATTTAAAATTCCTCCTGATCGATAAAACTATCACAAACTTTATCGATGAAATTAGTCAACATAAAAAATAAATTCTGCAGCTTTTACTGACAATTTCCATTCTCTATAATTGAACTAGTTAATAAAAAAAAAATCCATACATTCACCATTCCCCTTCAACCCCCACCCGCCCTCTCCTTGTCATCCACCACCCCCCAACCCCACAAAGACGACCTATAACAGGAACCAAGAAGTTTGTCTACAGAAAAACCTGGCCCCAGCACCCACTGAAAGTCTGCGTTACAAAGTAGCCACAGACAGAAGACAAGATTGTAGCCCACCAAAAGTATCGGTCAATGGCGGGTGAAAGGTCGTCAAGTTGGAGTGAACAAGTAAGCCACTTTCATCCAGAGAGAGAGGAGAGAGAGAGAGAGAGAGAGAGAGAGAGAGAGAGAGAGAGAGAGAGTTTATTATCAAATATGAATAATGATGTTTTTAAAGACCAAATATGTATATACATACTGCATGTGTATATATACATTATGTTTAGAATATATATATATATAATATATATATATATATATATATATATATATATATATATATATATATATATACACACACACATATATATTATATATATATATATATATATATATATATATATATAAATATATATATATATATATGTATATATATAATTTGTGTGTGTGTGTGTGTGCATTGGAAGGAAGGATAAAGAAATCTACTTATATAATATCATATTAACGAAAGTCTCAGACTAAAAGCAATGAAAGTTTAAAATAATATTTGCCTAATACGTATAACGATTGGAAAGTGCAAACTGAAGCCATCAAAAGTGAAAGCACTTTCCCTATTTCCAGTTAAACTGAGATGAAAACCACTCATGAATGAAAAAAAATCCATTTAGAAATATACGTCAGAGATAAAAAAAAAAAGAAAAATATACCAACCTTTTCAATACAAAAAAATTTGCTACGTTACTATAAAAGAAAAAAAATTTGCCAATTAAAAATAAACAAAATATTTGCGAATTTTACAAAATAACAACTAGAGGTAGAAATTGTCTTTGTTAGTTATTTAAAACTATTTTGAAAAAAAAAAAAACTCCAATGTTAGCCATCGGAAAATAAATATTAGCAATGTTTATCTTTCAATAACACCCCTTCCCGGATGAGTAAATAAACACGCAAACAGAATTATGTACATGTTTGTAAATTTGTAAATGCGAACACGCAGAAATAAATATGTAAATGGAAACAGTACACAGCTAAGGGATGAGCTTGGAGCTGACTGAGGGAATGCCACCATTACGTAATAGAAAAGGGATTTTAGTTGAATAAATATAGTCATGCGAGGTTCTTTACACTTAATTATTATTAACTAAAAAAGAATTATATTTATAATAAAGAATAGAGATGGAAATACGAAATTGGTTATTGCGAAATCGTTAATTTTTTTTTCTTTACATCTCGTTTTACTAAATAACATATTTTTATTTTTTTTTTTTTAGTTATTATTAACCAACAAAGAATTAGATTTATAATAAAGAATAAAGATGGAAATACGAAATTGGTTTATTTAATACGAAATTGGTTTATTGCGAAATCAATAATTTTGTTTTTTTTCCTTTACATCTCGTTTTACTACATAACATATGTTTAAATTTTTCTTGTTAGTTATCATTAACTAACAAAGAATTAGATTTATAATAAAGAATGAAGATGGAAATACGAAATTGGTTTATTGCGAAATCATTAATTTCTTTTTTCCTTTACATCTCGTTTTACTACATAACATATTTTTATTTTATTTTTTGTTAGTTATTATTAACTAACAAAGAATTAGATTTATAATAAAGAATAAAGAAACACGAAATTGGTTTATTACGAAATCATTAATTTTGTTTTTTTTCCTTTACATCTCGTTTTACTACGTAACATATGTTTATTTTTTATCTAAAGGATTCGCTTACTCAACTGGTGAATGTAACTCCTATTAGGGAATGCAGAAGTCAAAGAATTCAACGTTTATTTATCCAATTCATCTAACTTTAATTTTTTCCATTTCATGCTACTTCACCTTTAAAGTTCATTTTTTGATTATTATTTCCCTTTTCCGTACTTGGTTGATTTCTCTATTGAGCCTAAGGGGCTTTTCGCCAATAATAATAATAATAATAATAATAATAATAATAATAATAATAATAATAATAATAATAATAAAGATGATGATTCTGATGATGATGATGATGTTGATGATTCTGATGATAATGATGGATTCTTATTCTGATGATGATGAAGATAATAATAATAATTAATAATAAAGCATATCCACAAACCCCCAAAATATAATAATAATAAATAATAATAATAATAATAATAATAATAATAATAATAATAATCTTTATTTCATCAAAATCCATATACAGAATTACAATAGGGGTACAGTGACCTTACATTTTTATATAAAAACATTTCGTTTCACTCAATCTTTTTTAAAGTGTAATAACACACGACGGACTAAACTCCTTTGGAAAATTCCTCCAGCAGCCAAAGTTTGTTTCGCCTCCAGACAGCAAGACCAGAGAACATCAGCGAGCCGCTAAATTACCGAGCCGTAATAAATCACTCGGACTTTCGAATCAGATACAGGACGTCCTAGAAGTTTTTAATGGCTCTAAAAGGGTCATAACACTACTTCGGCTAACTTGGAGATGCATGAGAGAGAGAGAGAGAGAGAGAGAGAGAGAGGAGAGAGAGAGAGAGAGAGAGAGAGAGAGAGAGGAGAGAGAGTGAGGAGAGAGAGAGAATGCATTTGCATGTTTTGTGGAGTTTTTTATAAATAAGTAGTAGTTTCATTCACGACTCAGCAGTTGAAATAGATGTGTCAGTTACAGCTTTTTTTTTCTTTCTGGAGCCACCCCTAAAACGGAAAATTCCATATTTGAATAAAATGTTAAGAGAGAGAAAGAGGGGAATTTCAAAATAAGATTACACTGTTAATTACATTATCATACAAACAACCCGTCTCCTCCCATGTTAATTCAAGTTTCACTTAAGTCAAATTATTCATCAGGACTTCAGCCCATCCTTGCAGCGCATCCTTAAATACAATCAGAGCTCATCGGCAACGAGAGAAGACAGGACGGGTCTCCTTCACAGCATCCAATATTCATCACTTGTACACATTAACCCAAGGAATCCAACGCGGCGATCTCGTAGACGTAGAAGGTAGATGGGGTGGGGGGAGGGGGAGGGGGGTCAATCTGACAAGGTATTTGGTGGGGGAGGGGGCCTGGCCTCCCGAGCGACGCTTTGCAATAATTGTCAACGTTGCTCCCATAAAAAACTGAATTAAACAAGAACAAGCTCGTGGTCTCGGGAGAACGCTACTATAGGAGATCGCTTAGTATTCAAGAGCTACAGTGATCCGGTGATCTTAAAGAGGGTTTTAATATTCAGACATGGGGATTACTACAAAGAAGAAAAGTTTATCTAAATCCACTATCTACAGTGCCTTGACAGAAATAAAGATTTCTATGAAACGCTATTATGTTCTAACTATGACTCTCTTATAACTCATTTATGAAAATACACGGTATCGGGGTAAACTCAAAAAACTTGTCAATTGGAATGCGCAATCAGATTATTTTTTAAATGAAAACCATCTTTTTCAACGCCAAACTTTACTCATAATCATTTTAATTCACCTTACCTTATTTCTGAAAATTAATATTATATATTACATAGTACGCATTAATGCCACTCAAGAGAGGGCAAAGTCAGTGGCTACTAGGCTTTTGAAGTTGAATAAGGAAGAGGAGGCAGAAAGAGGGGGGTTCTTGAAAACTGGGGGAGGGGTTCAAGCGAGAAATGCTGAGGAGAGATGACACAGGAGTGAGGGGGACGGGGGGGTCTAAGTATTTGTTGGGGGAGGAAGGGGGGGGGGGTTAAACAGGGTGGATGATGATTTAGCGAGCGCAGGGAGAGGCAAACTGGAGACTAGAATGGAAGAGGTTCGAAAGTGAGAAAGAGAGGGACGGATTGATGCAGAGGGTTGAGAGACGGAAGCAGGGGAGGGGAGGGCTTGGAAGGGTGGGGAGAGGGATCATTGCAACTGACAAGTTATCCTGCAAACTGGCAGTGAACCCTAAAGAAGCCGAACAGGTAATAAGCAAGGCTTGGCCAACGGAGGAAGAATAAAAAGGATGTTTTCTGCAAGAAGAATAAGAAGGATGTTTTCTACAAAAAGAGTAAGAGGGATGTTTTCTACAAAAAAAGAGTAAGGGGGATGTTTTCTTCAAGAGGATTAAAAATAA
>NC_090762.1:8248633-8258633 GCF_036898095.1 Palaemon carinicauda | reverse complement strand
CGGATTATCATGCAACTAAACAATACACAACTATAAACATTGAAAATATACATATTCTGATACAGAACTATGAACTGGAGTTATTTACTACAAATTAAAATAATCCTTTCATAAAACCAAGAATAATGACAAAACGGCTTTCCATTTATAAAATTCATTTAAACCAACATAGAAAACAAATACAAAATGGCCTCAAATCATGCCAGGTCCTGACACCAAAAACAAACCAACCAGTGACGTAACAAGAGGACTTAAAATCACAGGAAGATAATTTAGTGCTGCAATAACTCTTGCCATCAACAAAGGGACAATGGCCCTATTTCAACATCGCTTTTATATACCTGAGGGACTGAAATAGGTGAGGTGAAAACAGACAAGAAAGAAAGTTTACATAGTAAAATCGGGTGTGGCCAAAACAACAGGGCTAGCGTGGAATGCCCTGCGCAGATTTATGCCTGGCAGCTGCACTCTCTCTCTCTCTCTCTCTCTCTCTCTCTCTCTCTCTCTCTCTCTCTCTCTCTCTCTCTCTCATCCCCGATGCACATGTCACTATGGCTTTGGCTTGAATGGAATTCTTGAGCGACCATTGCAATTATTTAGTGAATGAAACAAGCACAAGTGCGTCGACAACACACTGGTGCTTAATACAGATATTTCAGTGAGGAATTCAAATTAACCCTAAATTTTGGGTTGATGATAAAAATTACACTAATTACGTCAATATTCACTTATACATTAACTTATTTTGATAGTAATATATCTATTTTTTTTTACCTATGCAATTCGCAACATTTTATTTCAATTTGGCATTAAACTTTTATTTTGAGATCATAATAAAATTCATACTAATTGTATCACAAATATAAAATGGGAATGGAAAGAACACCAAATACTAATGTAACTCAAGAACGTTAATAACATACAGTAAATATATTTAAAAAAAAAAACTGAAAATATGTGAATTTCATAATCACTATAAACTATTAAACAAGAAAAAAATTAGAAAATTATATTTTACCATAAATATAATTTCAACGCCTCACAAAAAATAAAAAATAAAAATCCACGAGAAATCTAATTCAATATAATCTTATAGCAAAAACAATAATTGAAATTTGAAAAACCCAAAAATTCTATAAGAAATAATCGCAAAAACTCGTAACCATTAATAATAAAAACCCTATTACAAAGACAAAAGAGAAAGAGAAAAAAATAAATTAATTAAGTAAAGACAAGCATGACAAATCAGAGCGTATTAGACTTGCATTTAGATCCACAGAGAAGAGACACCGGCTCGTCAGGGAAGTCAGAAGAGGCAGTTATGCTAATTTCGAGATAAGAAAATAGTTTTAACTGTCATCTTTATTTTCTTTTTGCGGTGTCTCAAGCTGCACTGTATTTAATAGGTCTAAGAACATGTGATGAAAATAAAACCTCGAGGGAAAGCAACTACCGTTTTCCATATTCTGATAGCATTAGAAACTTGATACATATATATATATATATATATATATATATATATATATATATATATATATATAAACAGCCTCTCCCCTAAAAACGTGCCAGACTACCTGAAAACATCGCCCTTCTGGTGTTAATCATCCCAAAGGTCATATATATATATATATATATATATATATATATATATATATATATATATATATATATACACTGATCACAATAACAAGATGTATGAAAATACAACGTCCCACAGGCAATGGAGAATCTAAAGAATTCCTTGCCAGCTGGTTGAGCGTGAGAGAAAGAGAAGACACTCTCTACCATATGGCCTTTTCATTAGGCCTCCTATTTCAGTCTCAGCCGAATACCAAATATACTCCGTCATGTATTTTCTCAGGAGTGCCAGACCTGCTGTCTAATGAGATCAAAGAAGCCCTCAGTGGTCGGGTTTGCAGGGACTATTTACTTTCTTTAAATGCCCATAAAGTTCAACCTTGTGTCTTTTGGCTTCTGTTTCTCCTTTTCCGCTTGGCGTATGACACCCACTAACATTCTCACTTGGAATTCCCTCTTGCTGGTTACTTTATATATGATGTCCTGCTAGTATTCGTCAGTTAAGTCTACTCCATATTAAAAGGCCCCGTTCGTTATATTGTATAAACAAAATCAATACTTTAATTACTTTTGCTCATATTCTTATCCTTTTCCGGACAATATGGCCAAAAGAAACGAAAAATCCCAAGTATGTATTACAGCGAGGCATCTATATTATTTTCACTCTCCGCGTAACAAGATAAACTATAGTCAATATATGTGTAACTTAGATGTAATACACTTCAAATAAAAATTATTTCTATCGTATTTCCAAACAACTGCATTAAACCCGTTCTTTATTTACTCAAACTGAGAAAGTATTGCCTTTACTATATATCATGAATAATTCGAATGAAATACTTTCACATCCTTTCTGGGAATTCTCTACCTAATAAAAAAAATAAAATAAAATTAAAAAAAAAAAAAATTCCTTTCAGAAATGAATGATAAAATAACATTTGACCCTACATAACTCTTAGCAATTCTTTAGGTTTAGGGGTGAATTACAGTTCGGGCTGTGGTCAATATAGAACATCATATATATAAACTGGTTCTCAAGTTACGGTCTCCAGATGGCGTTAATGTGCTATTAACACCTCGAGAGTTATTGCGAGGTTATTTCTCTTCGAATTTCTTTTATATTTCCCCCCAGAAAATGACGTGTAAGACTAAGGCAGAGGAAACTTCCCTTACATAAACTGTCTGTCCTGAGTTAGTGAGAGCTCCCTTTCATAAACTCTCTCCAAGATCGTTCTTTGGATTTTCCAACAGTTGGTGATAGTCGTATTTCATTTAAGAAACTTGGTAAATATATCTTTCAAGCTTATAACTCGCTGCAAAGTGGCATTTAAGCATGAAATATCCCAACTTATTGAAAAACTCAGCCACAAAGTTTGTTTATGAGAATATTCAAGCATTGTTTCCCAAATTCGATATTTTCTTAGGCATTAAAGCATGAAATATCCCCTTATTGAAATATTCAGCCATAAAACTTGGTTATGATAATAAAAAAAAAAAAAAAAAAAAAAAATTCCCACATTCGATATTTCTTTAAGTTTTCTGTAGGAAAGGCAAAACCTAAAATGGTCTTATCTATAGTATTACAAAAATGATTAATTGGCTCATGTAAATATGAAACCTACCTATTATATTGTAATATTTTTTCTTTATCTAAACGTAGACTATGGCACTATGCAAGGTGGGAACATCCTTTACTGTATCTTACATGAATACACCAGTTTCAAACTGTTTGTCACGCAGAAAGATATGTATTTCCTAGTAATGTTCCCACAAATATGTGAATGGTAGTTACTAGCCAGTCAAAAGCTTGTGCCAATCTGAGCACTTTTTGATGATCCCTAAAACGCATCTGAATTTAAATAATATACTGCATTTTATGTTCCGGAACTGATACTGAAACTCATAGCAAAAGGTTTGGTTAGTTGATACTGTAGAACGTTCGGACCTTATCTGACTGTCAGCCCCCAAGCAAAAGATTCAAATCTCTTTAGATTTGATGTTTCAACTGTAATACCTACGATACCAAGAGGACCTTAATATGTGAATATTAGTTCGAATGGAATTTTTTTTTATTATATCTAATCAAATAGGAAATATCTTTTTTTTTTTTTTTTTTTTTTTGAAAGATCTTGTTATTCAATTAGATCGTGTAAGGATCTAAAGCAAAGAACTAGATTTCTAGATAGACCAATCTAGGATCTTAAACATGATACTTTACTTTCTATTGTCATTAGAGTATATACATTTTTCTTTAGCACAAAACTAGTTTTCTAGAATTATTTGCGTACAAAACTTAGGTTCTATTATTATAATGAACAGTAATTCAGAAAGAAGTCTATATGCATTTACATCTAAGGAAGAAACATTACAAATTGCCATGAAATGAATAAATAATAACTACAATGGAAGAGGAAAAGGAAAGCTTCCCAAAATAGCCTATACAACACCTCACAGCTTAAAAGGGCATACATCATGACTCAGTTCAGAAGAAAAAGAGCAAAATCTAACTATTTATTTCCACTTCCATGTGCAACGAAATGACTAATCCTTAGCCTTTATTTACCTTCTTGCGAAAGGGACTCTTTTTATGGTAAACAAAATCCCTGCTGTAATTATATATATATATATATATATATATATATATATATATATATATATATATATATATATATATATATATATATATATATATCTATATATCTATATATCTATATATATATATATATATATATATATATATCTATATATATATATCTATATATATATATATATATATATATATATACACATTCAAAATGGAGTTGGTTAATATATATATATATATATATATATATATATATATATATATATATATATATATATATATATGTATATATATATATATATATATATATATATATATATATATATATATATATATATATATATATATATATTAACCAACTCCATTTTGAATGTTAAATTTCCGATGGTTTGAAATAAAGAGTATCACTGACATGGGGAACATATCACTGCATTACTTCGTAACTGATTTGTTGATAAAAGCTGGACTATTTTCAACACCACTTGTAGTAGTAGTAGTAGTAGTAGTAGTAGTAGTAGTAGTAAAAAAAAAAAAAAAAAAAAAAAAAAAAAAAAAAACTTCATATGAACGGTTAGGCGTAAGTGTTAAAGGGCCTGTTGTGGACCTTTGGAATAAACCAACTGACTGAGGTGACTTCCTTACCTCAAGTTATCCTGCCTTGAGAAATTAAAATTTCACAGTCAGTCCAAGCCCAGACATAAGGAGAGCACTGAGTTGACGAGCGGCTTTGAAAATTACAAGTTACAGGAACTTGCACCGAGGTCAAACCGAAAACTAACAAAGTATTTAACCCGTCACTTTTATTAAATGACTTCCCGACATCACGCACACCTGAGAGAGAGAGAGAGAGAGAGAGAGAGAGAGAGAGAGAGAGAGAGAGAGAGATGCGGATGAAAGAGGTGTGGATCTTACACCTATACTAACAAAAGGATTAATACTGTGATTTTATTTGGAATATACTTATTAAACCCCCTCCTACTCATTTTTTTGTATAAACTATCAGTATATCAAATTAATTTCAATGAAAATGTTTATTCAATGAAAGCAAAACTTGCATCAAGTCTACAAAACAATTTCACTGTCATGCATTGCTTTTCTTTCATTTATAAAGTCTATATATCTTACGAAAAAAAAAAAACGATAGGAGATATCCGTAATAAAAAAAAATAAATTAGAAATTCATTTGGAATAACACATGAAACAATAACAAGATCCTACGTTGCATGCATCACTTGATATCGATTGATTGATTATGACATATCTGGCCTTCTGACACTAAGGTCATTGACGCCGAGCATCACTTAATATGACAAGCTAAATACCCGACGAACCTTTAATGCAACAAATAAATAAACATACATAAACCAGTAGCAAATTCTATTAACTTATCAATATACTCTTTATAGCCAAAAACGCGGCCCACGTGACGAAAATGTGCTTAATCGAAAGCCAGAACTTCCAGAAGAATCTCGCAGTGGATTATAAAAACACGTCTGGGATGGTGTGTAGCAACATGCTCCGAGCCATAGATGGGGGGAAAATGCTCAACTCGAAAATTATCGGAATGGGAATCTCCTTCCAGACGAATGCTCTCAGGACCATAATGCGCCCCACCAGATCACGCAAAATTGTTATTAGCTTATATTTCTTGTTGGGTAATTTTTTTTTTTTTTTTTTTTTTTTTTTTTTTTTTTTTTTTTTTTTTTTTTTTTTTTTATGATTTCGGCTGCATTTTTTTTTATCATGAAATGCAGGTTTTTGTTCTTTTGGTAAAACTTTTATTTATTTTTTTCAACTAACCTTTGTCTTCTTACAAAAGCGTTAAAGGGTGAATGTGGCAGTGGCAGTTTTTCCTCTCGGGAGCCCTTGACACTTAGGGAAAACGTCCTCTTATGTATTAACACACCTGCATAGTTAAGATGCTCGGGTCTATAAAAATAAAGTATATAGGCTAGAATTAATATGAAAAGCAGCATTTATCCTCTAAAAACACATCATACAAACTTATACACATACCTAAGAGAGCATTTCTCCATACACGCATCACCTACAATAATACAAATATGAACAACACGAAAAAAATATATTTCCTTTGAAGGTATCCATACTGTACTTTTTATCGGTACCTTAATTTTTTTTATATTATGATTTTTTTTTGGGGGGGATATAAAAACAGAAGAAATTAAAACATGAGGAGAACTAATCTTAAATCTGGCATAGTTTACCAACCAACCTCCTAAAAAAAAAAAAAAAAAAAAAAAAAAAAAAAACTACTGATACATCGACGTCTGGGCCAGCAAACCCGCCAATCTTTGCTTGTATGCGAGTGCGCAAAAAAGAGGGGGGGGGGAGGAGGGCCACAACGTCGCCATAACAACGTTAGTACTTCGCAGAAATCGTAAAGTGGAATCCACACGTCGTAAGATACGCGAAAGGATGGTTGTTGTTCTTTCGTTGTCAGATGCTTTCTTCCCTGAGATGATACAAGGGAACAGAAAGGTCTGGTAAATAACAGGAGCATGTGTTCTCCTCTCTCTCTCTCTCTCTCTCTCTCTCTCTCTCTCTCTCTCTCTCTCTCTCTCTCTCTCTCTCTCTCTCTTTCTTCTTCTTCTTCTTCACACACACACACATACATACATACATACATACATACATATATATATATATATATATATATATATATATATATATATACATATATATATATATATATATATATATATATACATATATATATATATATATATATATATATACATATATATATATATATATATATATATATATTCTGTAGAGAGAGAGAGAGAGACAGAGAGAGAGAGAGAGAGAGAGAGAGAGAGAGAGAGAGAGAGAGAGAGACGTTCCCTTCTCTTAATATTTCCTACTTCGTTTCAAAGAACAGAATGCAAACCTTCAACCGAAATTCTATGATACTCTTCTGAAAGATGAGTTACACAAACGACACGCAGGTTACGGAAGAATATGTCCCATTCAAATTCTCTTCATTCATAAAAAGAATAGGTATTAACATAAGTGATGCGGAAACAGTACAATCATTTTGTATTAATATAATCCTTTACTATTTAAGTGAGATCGATCAATCTTCCATTATAAAGATAATCTATTTTGAATTATAAGAGCATCTTTTAACAGTTATTTGCAGAGGAAAAAAACTGTATTCTTGAATATTAAACAATAAATTATATATATGATCCAGTAATATACACCCTGCAGCACTCCCAATAATCATTTGACCAAAAAAAAACCTTAATAATAATTAAGATCAATCATAAATACAGCTAATATTCACAGCTCAATTTCAAAACAAAAGACGAAAACAAAACAATCTATCTCCATTATATCAAACAAAAACAAAAGAAGAAAATAAGTATAAAAATTTAAAAGAAAAGAAATAATCGAGTCCTCCTCTTATACAACGTTAAGAGAATGTGATGTCGATCGTTTAAAATCGAAGGAAGATCTTGTAAATCTTCATGTGGTATCTTCTTATGTGGCGCAGAGCCAGCAGGTTGCGTGCATGCATGAGTACGTGTTTGTATGTACACATGTGCGTGCGTAGGTGTGTGTACGTGCGAGGATGAGGTTGGTTGCGACGTCGTTGGGTCGGTAACCTCCTATAACCTTGTCTCTCGTAAATCTTATAAATATTGATCACTCTATATTACAGGCCAACTATGAACTCTAAAATAGTTGCTATTATATAAATTGCCATTTTCTTTCATTAAACTACAATAAATTACCAGTTCTTTTTTTCTATCTTTTCTAAGTTTACGAACCTGTTGTTTTTCAAGCACTGTAGTCCCAGATTAATGTCTGACACCCTATAAATAATAAAATTTGAATTTCAATTTAAAAATTCAACCAAATACATATTCATCCCCCCTTAATCAATATCATCAATTTCTTCAAGTATACCTGTACGTCTTATTAGTATAAAGAACAAACGTAATTTTATAATATCTTAACTAATACAATGGCCATTAGCGTTGGCAATAATATATGGCATTAATACAACCATATATACAAGTTGTTAATAGCAGTATAAAATGAATCATAACAACAGGAAAATCAAACAAACCTTAATGTGTGCAAAATGGTCTTATATAATACACACGCATACACACATACATATATATATATAATATATATATATATATATATATATATATATATATATATATATATATATATATATATATATATATATAATATATATATATACATATATACATAAATATATATATATATATATATATATATATATACATATATATATACCTGTATATACACATATATATACATATATATATATATATATATATATATATATATATATATATATATATATATATATAGCAATAGATATACATAGGTATGGATATATATTGTGTGAATGCTTGTTTGTTTAAGTATGTATACATTAATGTGCGTGCAGGTGTCTTTAACCCCTTACTTTATCTCTTGAAGCTCAAGAATATACTAATGTAGCACAAATGTATTTGCATTCAAGCGAACATTATTTTTTTTTTTTTAGCAGAGGGCAAGAATAACTGGTCTGCATGCTCAGTCATCCTCGGTAATGCCAGGTAAACTAGAGCGTTGCTTTGGAATGTCTTTCGGTATGATTTCCCTAGAAATCATTACAGGTAAGATCATACACAGACTAATTTACATTAACTTATAAACGAATATAAAAGATTCGAGATACTAAAACATTTGGGAAAAATACTTGATCCATTTTACAAAAATAAATACAGACGATTAAGAACTTGAATTTTCCCTCGACTACTATGCATTTCTTGGCCGTGTCCAATTGATTTTCGCTGATAAAATCCTACCAAAACATCGGATATGGGTCACATGTTGGAAATAGGTATTTGAAGCCACAGCCTAATTGGCAAAAATATGCAATAATGTCTAATGTAAATAATAAAGGCACTTACCAGAGTAAATCTAAGAAATTGAAAGGGTAACTTTGCCAAATTTAGACGCACCCAGAGAGAGACTATGTAGACGTCATTGCTGAAGGCCCTCCCACTCATTGATAGACACATTATAGACACTCCAGTCGTATAGCCATTTTATGAATGAAGACATACAAACAGCTACCCTATACATCTCTCTCTCTCTCTCTCTCTCTCTCTCTCTCTCTCTCTCTCTCTCTCTCTCTCTCTCTCTCTCTCTCTCTCTCTCTCTATATATATATATATATATATAATATAGATATATATATATAGTATAAGGAGATAAGTAGAATAGGTAAATTGTTAAATATGGTTGATGAAGCTAGTCAGTGAGATAGTTTGCAGTCAAGAAAAAATCTGACATCTCTTATTCTTATTGTGAAAATTTAGAAATACATTAACATAAACAAAATATTTTTATATATAATTTTTTTTCCAAACTCGTCATTCAAGTATGACCCCTATAAAATTTAATTTAGGCTTCCTGTCTGAATCATTTGGTGTTTGTGCATGATCTGTTATCATGCTGCAAAGACAACGCAGCACGAAAGCAGTTTTGCAGCCGCGAGGACAATTTGCCAGGCCTGCCATAAGTGAAGCACCAGACAGCAGTCACGTAGAAACAGATTGACTTTGACGTATGAAAGCTCTGCTGTCCTCCTCCTGTTATCGGCGTGTTTACTATTGTGAATGGAAAGTTTACTGGGTATTAAGTTTGTTTGTCTTAGTTCACGTCACAACTAGCCTCTCTCGTGTTGCGTCTAAATTTACCTACGTTACCCTTTCAATTTCTTATATTTACTCTGGTAAGTGCCTTTATTATTCACATTAGACATTACTGCACATTTTTGCC
>NC_090762.1:8234414-8244414 GCF_036898095.1 Palaemon carinicauda | reverse complement strand
TTTAACAGATATAACAACGGCCCTTCTCGTTGTATTACTACGGGCTGCCCAACGGCAAGAGCCCGTGTCTTACACAAGGTAAGGCAATCTATACAGACAGACAGACGTTGTATTACCCCCATCGTCACAGTAACGGATCTGACGAAGAGAAACTCAAAAACAACTTCCGGTACAACGACTCCTAAATAATCGGCCATCATGTCCGGCTAGTGATCACCACCTTCATAATCATCCTTTTGGCTTGATAGGGAGCGACGTCCTCAACGAACTGGAAGGATGAGTCCATCGAGCAGAGAATCCGTGAACTTTTTAGATTAATATAAGATTGGATAATCATATATTTTTGTTTATTACGATATTTTAATTATGCTATTTTTCTATTTTTATTAAAAATGTTTTTTTTTTTTTTTTCATTCTGTTTTCCAACTTTTTATAGGCTTTCGGTCTCAGTATCCCATTATTGTTTACCTACACGCGTAATATCGAATGTAATTGAAATCAAAGTCAATATCTACGGCTTCATTATTATTTTTATTCACAATTTATATAGAAATTTTAGTTTATTTTTCTTAAAAATTTTCAATATGGCGTTTAATTAAGATTGGTTATTTATATCTTCATACAAACTCTCAAGTTTAACACCAAATTTGAGTCAAAGTGTGCCTACATTTTGTTGAAACTATTAAGACAGTGTTTTCTGTTGGATTATTCCTCTATTTTGCTGCATATCTTCAAAGTTTATAATAAGATTTTGATCAGAGCATTACTTCATTTCTCTCTTTACACTGAACAATAAATCTATATATATATATATATATATACCTATATATATATATATATATATATAAATATATATATATATATATATATATATATTGTAGAGCAGTCAAACTTTGATTTTTCAATCCTCCCTCAAGATCATGTAACAAAAAAGGTCGATAAACATACGCTGTGTATTATTTAATATGAAATTAACCTCATCAAACATATGATCCGAATCCTCTTCCTATTAATGAAGGATAAAACCCTAAATTCTCATGGTCAGCGCCATTTGAAAAACAACTGGTGCTGCTAGGTACCGAATGTGCTGACAATGTTACTGAGGAGAAATCGCTGCTACAGCAAAGACAGTCTACTAAGAGATGACTTTTCCTATCTTTGAGTAAACTCTTTTATTGTTGCAACCTGCAACAATTTATTCAAGTAAAAGGTTCTAGAGATATTTCAAAAAATCATAATTGCTGATGATGGAATCTAACACTAGATTTTTTTCGTTATTCATCTATGAGGGAAACCCTTGGGCTTACAGCATCCTGCTTTTCCAACTAGGGTTGTAGCTTAGCTAATAATAATAATAATAATAATAATAATAATAATAATAATAATAATAAAGCATATAAAATACAATTTATAAAGAGCACTGCAGCATAATTTAGTAATCAAACAGTGATTTATAGAGGCAATACTCTATTCAATATTACAAATGCATCATAAACACCGCCTCTTATCAAAATTCTCCTCAACGATTCTCTCACAGGTACCCAGTCCTAAAGCAATTACGTCAAGCAGCACGAACGCGTGCTGCATACAACGACCGTCCTTGAGCTGTTAATAACGTCAAGACGTACTCTTTAGAGAAGTGCACCTGGTCATACATACTAGAAATTAATCAAGAAGCGTCTCTTAAGCTGTACAATGAATACCAATTTGCCTTAGAGCAAAGCAAAGGAAATTATAAACCATGCATTCACTAGCATCTTTCTGAAGGATACTATCATACTATCCTGAACCTTGGAATGAGAACTCTTTCTGAAGGCTTTTGGGACAATGAATACCAATTTGCCTTAGAGCAAAGCAAAGGAAATTATAAACCATGCATTCACTAGCATCTTTCTGAAGGATACTATCATACTATCCTGACCCTTGGAATGAGGACTCTTTCTGTAGGTTTTTAGGACAAGGAATACAAATTTGCTTTGGAGCAAAGCAAAGGAAATTATAAAACCATGCATTCACTAGCATCTTTCTGAAGGATACTATCATACTATCCTGAACCGTGGAATGAGAACTCTTTCTGAAGGTTTTTAGGACAACGAATACAAATTTGCCTTAGAGCAAAGCAAAGGAAATTATAAACCATGCATTCACTAGCATCTTTCTGAAGGATACTATCATACTATCCTGAACCTTGGAATGAGGACTCTTTCTGTAGGCTTATAGATTCCCATAAGAGGATTACCTCAACGAAGCTCTACAACGTTCTGGAGTAAATTTTGACGGAGTCACAAATACGAGCTCTTTTTTTTCAGTTATCTCCTTAACTCGGACTGGGAGTCGCAAAAATCAGTTAAAAACTATAAGTGCTTAATTCTTTGAAAAGGTAAAGCAAAGGATGCTTATATGTTAATTGGGTTTACATTAACGCTCAACTTTTTCCTCGAGAGAGAGAGAGAGAGAGAGAGAGAGAGAGAGAGAGAGAGAGAGGGAGAGCTTGGCAGTCACTTCAGGTTATACATACATACATTTCGCATACATAATACATATATGTCTTCAGTCCTTCAACACCTATATACTTAAATTCTTCTAATCGGAAAAGAAAAGAAAGACGCACATAATCGACAGCAAAACGGAGACCCAATGAAATCCCTGACAGACCTTATTTGACTATTGGCATGTGGCGTTCTGGTCACAGAAGTCGCTGGAGTCATAACCCGACTCTATAAATACGAGAGTCGGCATCATCATTCATCTCTTGAGATGAAAGAGATTACTTCCTCCTTGCTAATATGCATCTCACGCACCACGCCCTTAGAAGACTCGCTCAACTGTCATTTAAAAATCAAACAAACACACACACTTGCAAAGATGACTAACACATCAAATGAACCGTTGGACTATATACGTTTGACACTCTCTCTCTCTCTCTCTCCCTCTCTCTCTCTCTCTCTCTCTCTCTCTCTCTCCACTGATAGGCATCTTTCTGAATTATTTCCTTCCCTCTAGCCAGGTCCATTTATATTGCGTACGAGACGCATCAAAGTAAAATGGGGAGCCAAAAAACCATGGCATTTGCAGGTGCCACGCCTCTTGCAAGGGGAACTACTCTTTGATCTGGGCAATTCTTGTCTTGTGAATCGAGGGGAAAAAGGAGGATGACGGAGTAAAAAAAAAGGGGGATGTTATTAAGGGTCATTTAATGTAATAACCCTAACCTACAGCTTGAAGGTTTTTTATGGATAACACGTGACATTTGTTTTCCCTACATAGTTTAATATTATACAGAGGTTTAATCAGCGTAGCAACAACAAATGCAGACTTTTTCTGGTCCACTGCAGGACAAAGACCTCACAAAAGTCTAATTCGTGTGTGGGGTTTGGCCATTTTCATCACTATACTGGCTAATGCCGATTGGTGTTGGTGGGAGAATTTTTTTCAGATCGCTGACAGTAAACCAATCTAGTATGGGGTAGCCATGATTAGTACAGCTGTGCTAATCATGACGATACTCAAACCCTTTCACCACGTTAAAGTATCCCACTCATAAACGTAATAACATTCACCAATAAATAGAAAAATATTACATTATTCTATATTCCATTATTAGATTGTTGAATCGACATATCTTCAGAAGTTCAAATGTTTTTTTGTTGAACAAGTTGACATAAGTCCGTTGGAACCCTTGGGCTTGCAAAGGATAAAATGTAGATTTTATTATAAAATTAAATTTGAATTGATATGAATTTATAAACGCATCAAAGTACAAACACATAGACAAATCCTGGCAATCGGGTATATGTCTCAAACAAAAGCTATTCAATAGTATGACACTACTATCAAAATCAAAACACCATTATCACCTGCTTTAATAGTCGTCAAACTCCATCTTTTACAGTATAAATATATGGCATAGAATATGGTGAATAAACTTATACGAAATAACAGTTAATCTCTTATCTATATATTTCTATCCTCATAATGACAAAATATATATCCATGATTAATCATCAATCCCTCAATAAAAAAAAAAAAAAAAATCATCCAATATAATGTCCAATACTTGACTTAAATCTGAACTAAGCAGTTTGGTATGACAAAGCCCAAGATTAAAAAAAAAACTGTTCAAACGTTTTTCACATGATATACATTACCTAATGTCAATTAATAAAAAAAAAAATCATAATACGGCACACTTAGCGTAAATGTTCAGTACAATATGTACATTAAGTGGATTTTCAATTAGGCCTAGTTGAATGTACGGCTCATTACTCGAAGGATATTACGCTAATCAAAAAAAATGTGGATTCAGATAACTTTTTCAACATTCAGATTTCTATAAGATTACAGATACAATTAGAAGTCTCCTATGACAGAAGTTAGCTCTGAGCCAAACGGGCTTTGCACAATATAAACTTTTTACTTGCGATCTGTTTCCCAAGGGAGGGTCTCAAAGGGCGACTTTTTTGGGGGCAATTTTCATTTCGTTTCTTCCACACACACACACACACACACAGAGAGAGAGAGAGAGAGAGAGAGAGAGAGAGAGAGAGAGAGGGAGAATTTATACTCAATACTTCCTCAGATCCACATTTCATATTTACTAAAGCTATCGAATTTGGATCCACCATCAGGTATAAAAGTCAGGTAGAGAGAGAGAGAGAGAGAGAGAGAGAGAGGGAGAGAGAGAGAGAGAGAGAATTTATACTCAACACTTCCTCAATCCGCATTTCATATTTACTAAAGTTATCGAATTTGGATTCAGCATCAAGTATAAAAAGTCAGGTGAAGAGAGAGAGAGAGAGAGAGAGAGAGAGGAGAGAGAGAGAGAGAGAGAATTTATACTCAACACTTCCTCAATCCGCATTTCATATTTACTAAAGTTATCGAATTTGGATTCAGCATCAAGTATAAAAGTCAGGTGAAAAGAGAGAGAGAGAGAGAGAGAGAGAGAGAGAGAGAGAGAGAGAGAGAGAATTTATACTCAACACTTCCTCCCTTCCACATTTCATATTTACTGAAGTTATCGAATTTGGATCCAGCATCAAATATAAAAGTCAGGTAGAGAGAGAGAGAGAGAGAGAGGAGAGAGAGGAGAGAGAGAGAGAGAGATATTTATACAAACACTTCCCTCCCTTCCACATTTCCTATTTGGCATAAATATCGCTAATTACATTCGCAGCATGACAATGTAAAATTTGTGGTAATAATAGACACCCTTAACAAAATTGAGAAAAGATCCCAATGCGTCATATACATAGTCATCGCAAAAGACTTATTAATTCGAAGTAAAGAATAAATTACGTGGTTTATCAATTTAACTACAATATATATTCGTTCAGTTTCATGAAATAAATCGTCAGAATAAATGATTATCATTCAGGAACAAATAACTGTAAGTAAATTTTTATATTGTTAAATTGTCAAAAAATCTAACATTCGCTTAAGGGCCAAATTTCGCAAAACTAAAAAATAAATCATATATATTATTCTGGGGATAAAATAGTACAGAATTAATGAAACCGTAATTTTTATAATGATAATACTGCTTCTTTTTTTACTAAAGATTAAATTTTCATAAATCAAAAAATAATATTGAACCCTTATATTTTTCTTCATTACGTGTTCTGCTATATCTTCATTTTCTTTCCAGTATCCTAGTCAGGTAATGAAGCTTTTCGAGGGGAAAAAAAAATCATATTTTCTCTCTTATTTCGTTAATTACACTTAAAGGTTTCTTCTGTCTATCTGTCTATCTGTCTAGACTTGGATGTCTCTGGCTTCGTAAAAAAAAAAATATGTGATATAATACGGGAGGGTTTTGACTAGTTAATCTTCATCTTACCGGGAAGAAAGCATTCAGAAAAAATTATTCTCCTCTCTCTCTCTCTCTCTCTCCTCCTCTCTCTCTCTCTCTCTCTCTCTCACCAACCTTTTTAAATGCGATCCTTATTAATTCCACAGATCAATCAAGATGATCATCCAAAGAAAATAACATCTTTAAGCAAACTTAAACAGATGCTCCTCGAACCCATCCACCATCTTAAGATCCGTTGTTCAATTTCTAAGTAGGGCCTCCCTCTGTCCTAATTAAAATTAAAATCTACTAAAACAAGGCCTGTCAAGACATAACAATGACGTTTTCTCCGAACCCCCTGGCCCGGTTCTAACATTTTGTTCCTTATCCAGCTATTCAGGAGTTAACGAGAGAAGCCCTTTTCCCTCCGACCTCTCCATCATCTCCAGTCCACCTTTGTTTCTCGCTGATGATTAATAATAAAAAAAAATATCTACATATTCAAGATGCCACTTTAGAAATTATCTTTTCGGGGGTCATATTACTAAGTAAAATCTTCTGTTTATAGGAGGAGGAGGAGGAGGAGGAGGAGAGGAGAAGGAGGAGGAAGAAGAAGAAGAAGAAGACTAGTAACAACCTTGTTGAAAAAAAAAGGAAAGAAAAGGAAGGCACACAGAGGGATCTTGAATGCTACATGATAATAAAAAGTTAATTATTTTTCTAAATTAGCTATTTAAAAATCATAGAATAATTACTTGCGTTATAATTTTAGATGCAAGGATAACTGATTTATTCTTAGAATTTGAGGATATTTAGCTATTAAAAATAACGAACTATAAAAGTTCAACAATAACATTTAAATATCATAACAAATTTTCTTACGGTAAATCAGGTCTAGTCATAAAACCTATTTATAATTTTACGTATACAAGCACAAACACACACACATAGAGATTATGATTACTCATTCAATCTCACATCAAAACTATTAGCTTACATACATCTAAACGAAATGACTATTAATTATTATTACTTTTTTACAATCACAAATGAAAAAGTGGAACAACAATCTATTTTGATTACGGATAAGCTGAATATTTTTCAGTGATTCACCCACCACGTCACCGAGTGCATATTTTTGAGATCGTTCATCTAACCTCGGCTTTGATGAGAATCACAACAATAGTCATAAAGGATGCAGATACATTAAAGCTGTTCCGAAAGATACGTCGTAGCAAGTAAATAGGTCACAATGTTATGGTGATAAATTTTATTAGTGAATAATTCACACTGACGTCAGTCTGAGCATTAGCTCTCTCATATGTACACAAACAAACGTGTCTGCATATATATATATATATATATATATATATAACAATTTCATTTTTTCTAAGTGTACCTCATTCTACATCGTCAGTAACACAAAGATTTCGAGTTCTCTTCATAAAAAAAACTTGAAAACCTATTGTTTGGGATAAATTCACACTCATTTTCAGTTAAAAATCTAATATTTGAAATTCTTTATTATCTACCGCAAAGCAGAGTTATCGAATTTAACTCGATATAAGCTTGATAGAAGTCAAAAATTCTAGAGATAGATGAATTTAAATGAAAAGATAGAGCTATAATAATCTTGAAATTCAATTCCAAAAATTAACCTTATATTAGGTAACAAATCTAAAGAATGTTAGGAAGGCCAGAATACGAGCGATGATGAGTGAATAAGTACAAGGAAGAATGGAGAAATCAAATATATGGAAACACTAAAGAAAATATGAGATGGAATAAAAATCTATCATGAGACCAAGAGATGGATAAAAATCTATCATGAGACCAAGAGATGGATAAAAATCTATCATGAGACCAAGAGATGGATAAAAATATATCATGAGACCAAGAGGTGCTAAAAAGAAGTAAATATCTTGAAGACTGTTTTTAGGTACGCTCAAGGAAAAAATCGTAATTGTCATTATTTTGTTTACCTTTTGTTATGAAGAACGAGGAAATAAGAGTGCCATAACAGATTACTTACGCTGAAACACAACCTGTTTTGCATGAAATCTTACAACTCTTATTTTGCAAATAGTAATTTATACCAAATAGACGTGTCATATACACATAAAAGATTGAGAAACATAAGAAAACTATTTAATAAAAATAAGAAATTTAGTGTACAATCAAAGTAAATTATAGCTATCAATATGTTAGAGTAGAATATTATATATATATATATATATATATATATATATTATATAAAGGTAACACAAAAAAATGGTAAAAAAACTAAATAAACGGTAGAGTAGTAAATGAGCATTGTACTCCCTACCTTACTGGCGTATGAAAGGAGTAAATATAATACCTATTCTAAATAGAAAGTATAAGCTGGGCGCACTCATTGCCCCATCGGGACATTAATCAAACTGATATGGAGATCAATAGTACGTGCCCTATGAATTAAGAGGGCATCAATTCCCTTAAGAAGATCAAGATTAGAAAGTTACCTGTATGGGTATCTGTATTTTTGTTTTGAGTCATGAACTCACCTCCCATATATAATAAAGAGCAAGAGTCTGGATATATAGGCTATATATATATAAATATATATATATATATATATATATATATGTATATATATATATATATATATATAGAGAGAGAGAGAGAGAGAGAGAGAGAGAGAGAGATACATACATATATATATGCGTGTGTATATACATATATATACATACATACATATACATGCATACATACACACACACACCCATATATATATATATATATATATATACATATATATATACATATATAACACATATATACACATATATATATATACATATATATATACACACACACACCACACATATATATAATATATATATATACATATATATATATATATATATATATATACACATATATATTCCTGTCACGCTGAGCGGCAACCATTCAGAGAGCCCAATTTTCCACAAATTACCCAAACTGCCGGTGATAATCAGGAAAGGGTAAGGGTGGAAAGGGTTGAATGTGTGTGTGCATATATAGATATCTAGCTGTATTTTTTACGGGTTACGTACACTAGCACTGCAATAATCAAGATCCTAGTTAAAACCATATAAGGGTGCTAAACGAAACTGAGACAATTTAATGAATTATTATTATTATTATTATTATTATTATTAGCTAAGCTACAACCCTAGTTGGAAAAGCAAGATGCTATAAACCAAAGGTCTCCAACAGGAAAAATAGCCTAGTGAGGAAAGGATATAAGGAAATGAATAAACGATATAAGTAATGAAAAAAATAAAATAAAATATTTGAAAAACATTAACAACATTAAAACAGATATTTGATATATAAATTATAAAGGGAGACTCTGAGTCAGTAAAGGATCTACGTATTTGTGCATACAATATATATAAAAAATGATTATGTAAATTTATATCTACGAGACATATACATGTTCGTACCCTTCTTACTGGAATAACCAAAGCAAGGAACAGAAGGCAGGGTGGTAATCCAGAGCAGCTCTGACACCATGCTATCATCATAAAACAAAACTCAAAATGAAGCATCACCGTGTTAGCCAGTAGGAACACCCTTCCCTTGCCGTTAATTAACTTTGAAATTAATTTCACTGCGATGCGTTCTCTGGGGTTCTACACAAGATACGAAAAAAAAAAAAATTTCTATAATGTTAGTGATGACAATGCTGATGAATATATCTTCGTAAAGAGATGAGATGTACTACATATATATATATATATATATATATACATATATATATATATATATATACACATATATATACATATATATATATATATATGTGTGTGTGTGTGTGCCAGTATCTAAACAAAATTGTAGTGAAGGAAATTAATAATTGCGAAACAAAGATATTTTGAACATTTTGATGAAGGAAATTAATAATTGAGAAAACAAAGATATTTTCTAAAATTTATCTACAATTCCACAACGTTTGGACACTACCATTTAAAGGTATATTAGTAAATATAAATGATACCATAAAACTATAATACATCACATTAGGTCCTTTAAGACATCATCCATCATATTTTTAAAATCAACTTGCTAATTTTAGTTATAAAGCAAAAGAAAATGCTTCAGGATGAACGCAGTCTTGCAATTATTTTCTACCAATGCTCCCCAATCGATAGTGGGACACCAAACAGAATTAATAATAGATTC
>NC_090762.1:8219414-8229414 GCF_036898095.1 Palaemon carinicauda | reverse complement strand
ATTAGGAGGAGAGCAAATCATTCTAATATTAAATACGTTGTGACGGATGAACATTTAAAGATAAATTGAAACATACAACCATTTAATATGAATATTGGAAAATGTATCTTATAAAAATTCAATGAATAAAAATATCTTAATTAATATTAAAATTTTAGTAACATTATGAGGTCCTAGTCAACCAGTTAATCGTGGCTATATCTGGGAGCCTGATGAAAAGGGTGATGATCAGGCCTGTCTTGTGCAGCAGCGTAATCTCCTCCCTATCAAGAAGACCAGGATAAACTTAGCCTTATCACTAGATAGGCACAAGGCAGGAGGAAAACCAGTTTCGTAGATTTTCGTGAAGATTCATAGGCCTTCAACTATGGAAAAGTTAAATATTATAGCTACAATATACAAGAGGCTAAGGGTAACTTTTGAAACTTCGAGTGTTGTAAATTTCTGAATTAATATATATATATATATATATATATACATATATATATATATATATATATATATAGGCCTATGTATGTATAAACATACATATATGTGTGTGTGTAGGCCTATGTATGCTTCATTTCCTCTCCTTATTTCAAGATTAACGAAAAACCAATTTTCTATTTCTTCCTATTTATAATCTAAGAAGCGATCCTCTATAGCAAAACTTAACGAAGTTTTCATGTTCGTGTTTAAAGTTTCGAAACTATAACCATTAGAAGTTATTAAAACTACTAACTTACGGTCACTTTTATCCCCAAAACTACGCAGTTCACCCCCAAACCCTAGCGTTGCTTCCTTAGTCTATCGATAGTAATAACAATGAGTCCAAGGGAACTTATAAGGGACATAAGCGTAATAATTTAAATTCGGACATAAAACAACACAATCCTGAACAAAAGTTTGAATGCACATCACAGTAATCTTGAACTCAAAAAAAAAAAAAAAAAAAAAAAAAAAAAAACGGAGAAAAAATACATCATTCATATAAGATTCAGTAGTACCATTTTTGAGTTACCATTGGAGATCTGAAACCATCAGACCTGCGGGTAATGTCTAGCTACCAAGAGAACTCTACAAGGACAAGGGCTTTACCATCTGCCGCTAACACAGTTAACGATCTCAGAGTTCAAATTCAAAGAATAACGAGAGAAGCGAAAGACACATTTTCGGCCACTGAATAAAATTAGGTGGATAAACAATTAAATGAATATAAAAATTCATTCAAGTATAAACATAAATTGAAATAAACATTAAAATTGAGTTTTATTCCACATAAACAAATACGATATTTACCAAAATCACAAGGATTTCGAGAATACTGTGTAGCATTAAGCCTCGTGACGAAAGGCAAGACTAAGAATTAACTGAATGAATACCTAGTACTCTGTACATGATGTCACAGTTTGGAAACAAAATACGAATAAAAAGGACTGTTAGAATTATGAAGAATCTTATACAACATGCACAAAGAAATAACTGGACGACAATGCCAGAGATCTATATCCAGATCAGGGATTTGGAATTTAACAGACAGCAAGTTTTTGTCCAACGCATAGGTATTATTATTATTTTTCTTTTTAAGAATACGCATAAATTGGGTGCATTTAAAGTTTTCAAACATCTTTTTGAACGATGATGTTGGTGTACGTAGTATGCTTGCTATAAATATGAAACACTTATGGATATTTCAAACATCCACATTATAAAAAAGTAGCAGTAAAAGAATAGCAAAGAATTACTAGTTATTAATGCTTATAAGATATATATATATATATATATATATATATCGATGGAGGAAGAAATATCACTCCAAAATTGACGAAAGATAAATAAATACTCATTAACCATTGAGATTTAATTCAATGTCAATCATTCATCTGGAGAGAGAGAGAGAGAGAGAGAGAGAGAGAGAGAGAGAGAGAGGTTTAACGATTAAGTTCCTAATTGCTGATCCATGTCCAGGTAATCTGTACAATGCCAAAGACATTCTGTCTCTACCCCACCCCACCACAGACACTTCTCCATCTAACCACAACTCAGAAAAACATATCAAAGGGACAGGTTTTTACACTTTTAAATTATTCTGACATTTAACTGAAATTGAAATATACATACATACATACATATACCAAGGCACTTCCCCCAATTTTGGGGGGTGGCCGACATCAACAAAGAAACAAAAACAAAAAGGGATAAATACAGAACGTATATAGAAAGCGCTTAGTATAAAGATATTTCCCTTACTATACAGTAGGCTATATGCTACGCCTGATTCAAGAAATACAAAAACGTAAGCCTATTTTTTGTTTCCTAAGGAAAAAAAGTTAATTTCGCGAATAAAATCCAGGAGAGAGAGAGAGAGAGAGAGAGAGAGAGAGAGAGAGAGAGAGAGAAGTATATCATTAACATTTTGTTAATTCGATCCAAACTCAACGGCTTCCTTTTTCAAGAACTATCATAAGTCTACAGTTTTTTTCATATATATTTCATCAAATATACAAATAAATGAATAACATTTATCATGAATGCCTACACTAGAATTATGGCTAAATTTAAGTTCTCCTAAATAAGTTTAAAAGAAAGAATTCAAATTACTAATGCTTTATATCTGCCGTGTATCCCAGATATGAAGACATCAATACTGTATTACTTTCCAACATCAAACATATACGGCTTCATTTTTTTTAAGAACTGTCATATGTCTACAGATTTTTCTACGTCTTCATTTTTTAAAAGAATTGTCATATGTCTACAGATTTTTCTCATGCATATTCATCAAATATGCAAATTAATGAATAACATTTATCATGAATGCCTACACTAGAATTATGGCTAAAATTCAAGTTCCTCTAAATAAGATTAAAGAAAGAATTCAAATTACCAATGCTTTACATCTGCCGTGTATCCTAGATACGAAAACATCAATACTGTATTACTTTCCGAAATCAAACATATACAGCTACTCAAGACACTCCAGGTAAGACTAGAGTCATGTAAGTACTTTGCATGAACTGGTAGAAAGAAGTCTCTAGGTGCAGATTAATGATAGGATAAGCCGGGTAAAAGGCATATATATTGTATGCACTTAGTACTGATATGCACTAGATTAGCTGAATATAATAATGTATGCAATATGAACTGGTTATAATGTATGCAAGATGAGAAAGATTAAAAGACATGCTCTGGATAATTTCTTAATGTGCGAAAATACTTGGCAAGCTATGTATAGTGTACATACGTGAAGAAATAGAAAAAGGTAAAAATGTATACTGAAAAATAGTGTAAATATGTATATCGGAATAGTAATATATAAATTTTGACAGTTCTTGATAAATACAGAACGTATACAGAAGCGCTTAGTATAAAGATATTTCCCTTACTATACGTAGGCTATATGTACTCCCGATTCAAGAAATACAAAAATAGTTTATAGTTTCATAATCGTAAGCCTATTTTTTGTTTCCTATGGATGAAAATTAATTTCGCGAATAAAATCCAGGAGAGAGAGAGAGAGAGGAGAGAGAGAGAGAGAGAGAGAAAAAAAGTTAATTTCGCGAATAAAATCTAGGAGAGAGAGAGAGAGAGAGAGAGAGAGAGAGAGAGAGAGAAAGTTAATTTCGCGAATAAAATCCAGGAGAGAGAGAGAGAGAGAGAGAGAGAGAGAGAGAGAGAGAAGTTATCATTAACATTCCATCACTGTCGCATCTCAATAAGTGGTAGATAAAAAAAAAAAACATTCGCTCCAAGCAGGATTGCTGTCATTACAATACACGCATGCAATCAACATTTGCTAAAATGACTTCCAACACCCAGGCCTACTACCTCATATGATTGAAACCGTATTACATGATTGAAGGCGTTATGCGTTTATAAATCGTAAGTATACCAACAAAACTTAAGTAGACACAAAATAAAAATATTCATATCCACGATGCTGATGATTCAAAAATTGCCAGGTTTGACGCGAATGTACGATAAAGATTCCCTACGTCCTGATATCTCTGATTATCTATAAGTTACTATTTTGATAATATTCCAGCAACAACCGCGACTGCATTATTTATTGAAATTTACTTGTCAATTTAAATCAATAAGTTTCTTAGCAACCTTGTAGACTTTTACACCAAGTGCACACATTACATATGAGTGTTTTAGTATATATATATATATATATATGGAATGATCTTCCCAATGTGGAATGATCTTCTAATCGGGTAGTTGAATCAGTAGAACTTCAAAAGTTAAAAGCTGGAGCAAATGTTTTTAGGTTGACCAGACTGACATAAGTCTTTTTATAGTTTACCTATGACATATCTGTTTTTGACGTGTTAATAGTTTATATAGGACATATCTGTTTTGACGCTGTTACTGTTTTTAGAATCATATATTGTTAATTTATTCTCATCATATATTTATCTCTCTATTTCCTTTCCTCACTAGGCTATTTTTCCCTATTGGAGCCCTTGGGCTTATAGCATCTTGCTTTTCCAACTAGGGTTGTAGCTTGGCTAGTAATAATAATAATAATAATATATACATATATATATATATATATATATATATATACACACAGTATATATTGCTATCAGGAACTGTGCATCTATCCAAGAACAGACATATAAAACATTACTTGAATGTCATGAAACCACAACACAAATAATGATAAATGCATATCAGTTAAATAAAGTAACACTGGTGCAATATGAACAGGCATGAACAGTCGGTCTAATATTATCTCATAACTACACTAATAAGAAATGTGCCACTTAGAATTGCATCGCAACATTGTGAATTTTACACAATGGGTGGTATTTATGCATTGAACATGGTGTGAAGAATATGCTTTCTATACTTTGCTTGATTTCTTAAAAAGCTAAAATTCTAAAAAGTAGGGTAGGTCTAAAGAAAACAAAGCATAGACAATACAAAATCTACATGATAACCTTAATTAGTTTTTAAAAAATCTGTTTGTCAAGATTTGCAACATCATACTGGTCCAGAGAAAGAACCAACGCATTCCTTAATTTCACTATCTCATCATTTAAATGAACATGAAAAGCTTATCGAACCCTTTTCCTCACCTGCTTCTCATGAGGGCGGGACCAAAACATCTTGGCGGCTGAAAATCCTCCTCTCCACTACAACTGGTCCGCGGCGCCCCTGGCCGCGCTTAAACGTTTCTTTCATTATCCAACGGCTACATGTTTTCTCATTGACTCGATCTCATGTCACAAAAACCAGCTAACTCACAGACACCACCATACAAGTATCCACGGTTCCACACACGAGAGGAGAGCCTATGCTATGACAAGGATGACAGGACAAGCATGTACACACAACCTCTCGCTACACTATTCACTCATAATCTGCTGGAGATGTTCCAACAATGCCGGGACCCCATGAGTCTGGCGGGGGCTTGCGCAGACTTTTTAAAAGCGCCTCCTCACCGCCTCTTTGGCTCTTGCTATCCCGTTCTTATTTTACGTATACTAAAGTATCTTTGCTTTAAAAATGTTGTGCACTTTTTTTTGAACTTCATATAATACATTGAGTTCTATCTGCTGTCTCAAGATGACTCATAAGCATAACACAAGCGAAAACGTTTATGATAGAAACCGTTATTAATGTACCATGCTTTGCCTGAAACGGATAAAATCAATGATCATCACTCATCACACATTGTCTCGTAGCTTTGATGGTCTGCTTTAATTGCGAAATATTATCAATAAACTGCCAATACTACAGTAATTCCCTTCCGATAAACAAATATAAACATTTCAGCTAAAGGTAATTTGATCATTACACATAGGCATTTCCCGGAGACTTAAACTGTAATACCCGTCCCGGTGAATAACAATATTATATATTATCAAAATTATATCTTAACATAACAGTTTTTTGTTAATTCTCACCTCTTTATATAAATTGAATGAATTCTATTTTCCTAAAAGGTAGAACTTGTTAGTTTTTCTCGAGTTTTAGTATATTCATTTACCAGTGATTTCCTGTAACCTTAGCATCAACCAAAATCTGTACGGCCATACAGCACCAGGACGCTAGCGGGGAAACCGATACGGGAAACCTTAGAAAAAAAAAAGGAAAAAATCTTCAGGTTACAGTGACCACAAGAAAAGGGTGCAGGTCCTTTGAAACTAAACTTAAGTTGATTTACCCCTTCTGATATATATAATATAACAAGCGTCCATCTCAAGTATACAATCTTTATAGACATTATAATTTATAAACAGATATATAAATGAAAGAAAAGAAAAAACATGTACTCTCGCGTCGTGCTGATTAAAACCAAAGAAAAATGTAGTGTTGGCAAACTAAAATCCTGGTGGCAATTTCTTCCCACGGCCGGCACGGTGTAGCGGAAACTGCTGCCAAATCATCTGAAGAAATTATTCATTAAAATGATTGAATCTATAAAACCAGTTACCTAATATTAATAAAACTCGCATGATATAACTTGAGAAAATCTTCGTTCGGGGATATGAAACAATACTTCAATTGTGTTGGATTAGGGAAGATATTTAATTATTCTCATTCGTAATGTCAGTTACTGCTGCCTGCGAGTTGTTCCAGAGGACCAGAGGAAGAAGAGAGGAGCCCACTCGACGTGCCTTCAGGCTACGCTAAAGGATCTCTCTCTCTCTCTCTCTCTCTCTCTCTCTCTCTCCTGGAACTTCTTGAGGTAACCCGTCTCACGAGCACTCCTGTTTTCATACTTCGAGCACAGTTACAATTGTATCCTTTGGTTTACGAAGGAATCTAAATTTTTGAAATTCTCCAAAGCAGAATTTTTTTTTATCTTTTTATTAAAAGTTAATTACATATTCTTTACAATCACAATATTTACAGTATAATCACATTAATTGCATTTTTCTATAAACAAATCCGTCTAATTTAACAATTTACAACATCACACATCTTGATTTTAATTTTTAGTCACTCAAAAACAATAATTTATATACTTTTTGGTGAGAATTCGTGTAAAATTGTCAAATAGTTCAATTCGGATTCGAATTATCTCGGACCGAAGTAAACAACCAGGCACGCGGACCAGTGTTTTCTTATCTCAAACTCGCATCTGATTGGAATGTAATAACATTAGCCTGCAACAGCACGATTTCCCGTCTTTACCCAGCTCCCAAACCTCTTGAGACTATAACTGCTACGGGTATCCACACACTACATTCAATGGCACAGATTTTTAAGAAAACTAAAATATAGAGATTTACCCAGCTCCCAAAACCTCTTGAGACTATAACTTGCTACGGGTATCCACACACTATATTCAATGGCACAGATTTTTGAGAAAACTAAATATAGATCTTTACCCAACTCCCAAACCTCTTGAGACTATAACTTGCTACGGGTATCCACACACTACATTTCAATGGCGCAGATTTTTAAGACAACAAAAATATAGATCTTTACCCAGCTCCAAACCTCTGGAGACTATAACTTGCTACGGGTATCCACACACTTTATTCAATGGCGCAGTTTTTAAAGAAAACTAAAATATAGATAGAGGTGCAATGACACTTGTCAAAAACTGGTTTAATTTAGTTTTCTTGGCGAAATGCAATCCTGCGTTTACTGGAAAATACGAGCATGACAGTATTATTATTATTATTATTATTATTATTATTATTATCCAAGCTACAACCCTAGTTGGAAAAGCAAGATGCTATAAGCCCAGGGGCTCCAACAGGAAAAATAGCCCAGTGAGGAAAGGAAATAAGGAAATAAATAGATGAAGAGAACAAATTAACAATAAATCATTCTAAAAAAAGTAACAACGTCAAAACAGACCATGTCATATATAAACTATTAACATAAAAAACAAATATGTCATAAATAAACTATAAAAAGACTCATGTCCGTTACCAAGCAAATACTTTTCATGCACATGAACCTTGAAAAGTTGCTGGAATGGTACAAGGTATATTCGGTACCTACCCAGATATACTGGATTGATTTGAGAACTAGCCATCATACACAACCTGTCATCAGTAATCATCTGTTGGCGAAGTTTCCTAAACATTTCAAGGCTTTTGTGCTTTTGAAACTAGACTCTAAAATCATGCATTTAAATTTTTTAATCCATGCGGATATGATTTGTGACTTTGCCGTCGTGTCAAATAATAATTTGCATAATGAAATAACCTTTTTTGGATTTTTGTAAGTACTGGTACCCCTTTCTCGTGTTGGTCTTTTAAAGGGTTGCATGACCCCTCTGAAGGGTGATACTTTTAACAAACCGAAAACCTTCGAATGCATAAATTAAGCAAATCGTTACTTTTCAGAACCAGTTAGATTTTTTTCTTTAATGCATCAAAATAACTTGAAGACAAGAAAACTAGTAAGGCCACAGAACTTACATCTGATATCTTTTATAACAATTACTATGACTTATGCTGTATCTCTATCACTTACAACGTGCTAAAGATCTAAAAAAAAAAAAGAGAAAAAAAAATTCACAGAGCACACATGCGCAAATGCCCTCATATTTGGCTAGCTATAAACCATTCAGAATGTCAAATATAGTTATCCCAATGGGCGATTGAGTACTAACAGGAAGTCTCGAGGATGATCAAATAGATTTGGATAACACTTGCCAGATGTAACTATCAGACGACCTTCTTAAGATCATAAAAATTTGCATAAATTTTTGGTGGCTTCCATGGCGACAAGTCTGCAGGTCCACACCAGGCATCATCTTTATCATAGCCCGTCACCTGCTGTTAGTTTAAGGTATGTCTTGAATTATCGGGAATGCAATCAGGACCCGTTCTTTTTTTTTTTTTTTTTTTTTTCAAACTACGGTCTATAGATTAAAAAAAAGAAAGAAAAAAAAGATAAGAGGTTCGTAATCCATTTCACAGAGGAAATAGTTTCTATCGACTTTGCAGGTCATAATCTATTTTCTATTGCTATTTGAACTTCATCCTCGGCATTGCTGATATGATTCAATTCAGATTTTTTAAATCTAAGAAGCTGGAAATAGTAGAGAACTAGTTATGAAAATAAAAAGTAAAGAGGCTATTTAAATGACTAAATAAGGTATAATAATAATCACTAAAACTTCAGAATTAAAGAGGGAAGAGATTTATGAAAGTCCTACAAAGATGTTACAGAAATTATATAAAAAAAGAAAAAGACGGAATCAAATAAATTAAAAAGAAAAGAACCGATCGACTTATCAATTCTGATGTGAAATATATATATATATATATATATATGTATATATATATACAGTATATATATATTACATATATATATATATATATATATATATATACAGTATATATATATATAAATATATATATATATACTATATATATATATAAATTAACGAAACGGGGAAATAAAGTTAACGAAAAAAAATCCATTGGATGGCTTACATGAATATATTATTAAAAAAAAATCTTGTTGAAAACAACGTTCCTTAGTAAGCAGTTTTCCATAACTGAATATGTTTTATACGTTTGAAGGGAACAATAAACATTACTTAATATATTCAAATAAGATATAGAAAACAAGAAATACAACAATGATAGTGACGATTAAAATGATTGGTTACTATTACTGAGGATATGAGCATAGAAGAATTTATTTTAATTAATGTATGGGTTTGCACTCAACAAAGAAAAGAGAAATGTAGAAATTATTCTAATAACAATCAAGCGTATTTTTTTATCTTTCATTAGGAAATAAACATTTACAATCTTGCAATTTATAATATATATGCATCATAGTATATTTAAATGAATATTTTTCTTATTATACATATACTGTATTTACAATTGCAATTATTCGTCAGTGAGTAAGTATTGCAAATAGTAGAAATTATTCTAATCACGATGGAACGTATCTTTTTTTTTATCTTTTATTATGAAATACACATTTACAATCTTACAATTTATAATATATATACATCATAGTATATTTTATATGAATATTTATTTTACATATACTGTATTTACAATCACAATTATTCGTTAGT
>NC_090762.1:8201914-8211914 GCF_036898095.1 Palaemon carinicauda | reverse complement strand
TATATGCAGTACCTAACTATCAAGAATAATAATCTTCATAATAAATATAATAATTCAAAGACACCCCAACCACGATAACCATGATGAAGGCTCACAAGTCTTTGCAATATCAGGAAATGCTTTCCTGAATTCTATTAAAATAACTAGATTTCAAAGATCCACTACCACATTTCCCAGGAAGCAAAAACAACAAAAACAAACCACCGATTTGAAAAGAACCAGATTAGACACGGCGACGAGGGTATTTGAACAGAAAAGGAAAGAGCTTAAAGTTCCAAAGATGCAGGCTTTGAAAGCCCCAAGCCCTTTTGTGATCAAAAGCTGGCGGTCAAGGAGAGAGGACTACCAGAAGGAATCTCCCGAGACCCCACCGTTAATCTAAGGTCCAGAGAGTCGGTGCGTTAATCTACCTTCAGCTGCTCATGTCTTGTATTTGCTGTCCTTGCGACAACTACCAGCAGTAAATTGTCCTTATCTAAGTCGAAATCACATGGAGGAAATACCTCCGCACTAAGCTGTTACACATATTTTTGTAGAGGATTAGAGATGTTTCATTACAACAGGAAGCTGTTTGGAATCCATTGAATCGTCGGTATGAAAGACCCAACTTATATTTTCGGGGAGGACCTAAATCAAGAGGTATGTTTGTGACGTTGGCAAAACGCATTTCCTAACTATAATGAAGAAGTTGAAGGTGTTGAAAGCATTACTGTCGAAGAAAAAGGCACTGTTGACGAAGGGAAAGGCACTCAGGAAATAATTCCAGTTATCGTGATGATACCGCACTTAATCAAATGCTCGGTATTTCGCACTCAATAGCTGGTTTGCTCATGGCTTGCTCCTGTTAATCACGTAATGATTCATAGTTACTGATGATCCAAAATCATGCAAATAGATAGTGAATCGACAGCTGGTATCTGACTCCTGACTATAGCCAATTATGACACTACTTAGATAGTTAATAATATTTACAACTTTTTGAATTATTATTTTTCCTATTACCTAAATCTATTTGTCACCTAGAACATCTTTGCTGCTTGATCAACCGTCTAGAATTTATCACTGTTAACAGTATTACACATGTCGATTATTCTTATTCTTCATATTATTGATTGTACTTAATTACTTTGATGCGGGTTGTCATCTTAATGGCTCATTTGTTCTTCTTCTAAAAATACGTCAGATATTTGTCTCTTACTCATCATAAGAATATGATGCCAAAAGAACGCATTAAATACATATAAATATGCAGCCATCGAGATTACTGCAAGATAGTGGTGGAACGAAAAATTATAAGAAATATTCTGATATTTTCGGATAAATTTCGTTCATAATTACTTTTGACATGTGTTGTAATTCATTACAAAATAAATTAAAATTGAATCAAATTACTAGAAAATAAATTCATTGCATTTCGAAATATGAATTGAATCAAATTACTAGAAAATAAAATTAATTGCATTTCGAAATATGATTTAATGTTATAAAATGTTGCAATACACTCTACTCAGAAAATCAATCAAAATCTCAAAGTTCAGTTAACTTAAAGTCTTATTATCTTAGAACCATACGGAACCGATCTTTTAAAAAGTGGAGAATGAAGTGTCAAGTAAAACAAAGTCTAGAAAAAATACATGAAAGGCAAAACAATTATTTGAATACAAACACAAATATACATATATACGTGTTCAATGTAGTTAAAAATGGAGGTTAGGAAAGTGTACACCAATAATTATCTAACGCGTTAGATGAGGGTCATTATCATAACATACAATCAATGTTGCTTACAGAAATACATTCTATACTACTATCGTATACACTTGAGCCCCTAGCACGAACTGTAACAAGTTATATTACGATAGTTTTATTTTGATTCTACTTTCGACTTCAGCCCAACGCGTAATAACAACAACTCTTTTTATTATTATTATCATTATTATTATTATTAAATGCTAAGCTACAACCCTAGTTGGAAAAGCAGGATGCTATAAGCCCAGGGGCCCCAACAGGGAAAATAGCCCAGTGAGGAAAGGAAATAAGGAAAAATAAAATATTTTAGGAATAGTAACAATATTCAAATAAATATTTCCTATTTAAACTATAAAAACTTTAAGAGAATAAGAGGAAGAGGAACTAGATAGAAAAGTGTGCCCGAGTGTACCCTCAAGCAAGAGAACTCTAACCCAAGGCAGTGTAAGACCATGGTACAGAGGCTATGGCACTACCAAAGAATAGAGAACAATGGTTTGATTTTGGAGTGTCCTTCTCCTAGAAGAGCTGCTTACCACAGCTAAAGAGTCTCTTCTACCCTTACCAAGATGAAAATAGTCACTGAACAACTACAGTGCAGTAGTTAACCCCTTGGGTTTGGAACCAACATCTGTGGACAAATATCTGAGGCAAATAAGCTTCAAAGAAATACAAATAAATAAAAGACCAATGCAAACTGACACATCTTGGAGAACACATCACACTCCATCGAGCTACGAAGAGGAGCACCCCAGCAAGCGTTGCAAGGCAACCGAACGATGTTTCTCAGATAAAAGAGTTAATTTGAAGATTATATAAGTCCTGGTTGTTGAGCAGGCATCCGATGATGCTTGCAATTTGCAAGGAAATGAGGCGCTAAGCAACAATTACCGCTAACGATCTCGTTGCCACCTACTGAATGGAACCATCACCTCACATCAGCTACTGCTGCTTCTTATCCATCTGCTTTTTTTTTCATATTCACTCTCTCTCTCTCTCTCTCTCTCTCTCTCTCTCTCTCACACACACACACACATCACCTACTGTTGCTTCTTATCCATCTGCTTTCTCTCTCTCTCTCTCTCTCTCTCTCTCTCACACACATCACCTACTGTTGCTTCTTATCCATCTGCTTTTTTTTCTTATTCTCTCTCTCTCTCTCTCTTTCTCTCTCTCTCTCTCTCTCTCTCTCTCTCTCTCACCAACTTTTGCTTCTTATCCATCTGCTTTTTTTTGTTTTGTTTTAGGAAAGATATTTTCTTAATCATAAAGTCCCGACGAAAGAAGGTTTAGATAAAAATTCTAAATAAAATCGATAAATGATGGATGACAACATTGCATTTTTATATCAATCAAGGAATTTGGAAAAGTAAAACAAATGAGAAAATTCTATTTTTCAATAATTTAAATCGAATCTGATTTATTAAACTTAAACAACAGATTTAAAAGATACAGATTAAGAAAACTGTAAATAAAAACACCAACATTACAAAAGAATTAAAAGTAATAATCATGATTATTGACATCCTGAACAAAACCCAACATCCAGTGGACGAGATATATTATCGAATAGATTTTTATTTTATTTCTAAATTAGTATTAATTTATCTTATCATAATAAAATGTTCTCGAAATTAATTAAATTTTAAAATAGGGCTACAAATCTGCACATTTTTAGTATATAAATATTCCCTTGACATAACTCCCAGTCGTTTCTGTTGTTCGTTAAAGACGGGTGCACCAAAACAGGCTTCTAAAAGAAAGTAAAAAAAAAAATATGAATGAGTTTGAGAAGACAGAAGTAACGGAATAGTAAAGAACGGATTATAAAAAAAAGAAATGTAACAAAACGTCAAAAAGAAGGCGATAAATAATAGAGAAAATGTAAAAGACGGGTGGGCCAAAACAGGCTTCTAAAATAAAGTATAAAAAAAAAAATATAAATGAATTTGAGAAGACAGAAGTAACGGAAGAAGTAACGGAATAATAAAGAACGGATTAATAATAAAAAATGTAACAAAACGTCGAAAAGAAGGCTATGAATAAAAGAGAAAATGTAAAAAACGGGTGGGCCAAAACTGTCTTCTAAAATAAAGTATGAAAAAATATAAATGAATTTGAGGAGAAAGAAGTAACGGAATAATAAAGAACGGATTATTAAAAAAAAATGTAACAAAATGTCGAAAAGGAGCGATAAATAAAGGAGAAAATGCAAAACCATTTGCGCAAAAAAAAAGGAAAAAAAAAAAGAAAAAAGATGAAAAACTGGGTATAGCCATGGTGGCTGTCGTCGTAGCCATGGCGGTGGGACACGGTCTGGTTTTACAGGTTGATGATGGTGAGGGCGAGCAAAGGTGAATCGAGTACAAACATTTTAATGGCTGCATTGGAATGGAGACCTCCTGACTTTAAATGGAATATGCAAAGCACATACGTGCTCAGACTTATACACTTACGCACGCGCACATACATACATACATATATATATATATATATATATATTATACATATCATATATAATATATATATTTATATATATTATACAGTATATTATATATACATATATATATATATATATATATATTATATATGTATATATATACATATCATATATAATATATATATTTATATATATTATACAGTATATATTATATATATATATATATATATATATATATTCTATATATATATGTGTGTGTGTGTGTGTGTGTTACATAAACAACAAAACAACACGGTTCACTTCAGTCGAATAACTACCACATACATGAAGCACAACATGTTATAACAACATGAGAGTAAAACCCAGCTCTCTCGTTGGTGAGAAGAATATCCTAACCACTGAACCAGAGATTGGCGTTAATTTCTGGTTTGTGAAGATGCCAGCTCTACACCCTTTTAGAACTATAAGCACTGGTGATCAGTATGCAGGGAGTGATCCACTGCCCTACCAAACATGAACCATGCGTTATAGGAAAAGAAAAAATCATCCCTAACAAAATAATCATGTGAATTACAAAAGACCAACAGGATTGTGTCTTTAATTTGGACAGCGCTATAAAAACGCATTTAAGGTCGCAGGCGCTGGCATAGATATTACATCCAGATGATAAATATGCCTTAGCGTATTTCCATAACTGCTTCTCTACCATATAGAATGAGAAAATGTCTGTAAATATATATATATATATATATATATAATATATATATATATATATATATATTATATATATATATATATATATATAAATATATATACATATATATATATATATATATATATTTATATATATATATTTATATATATATATTTATATATATATATATATATATATATATTTCGGTCACGCTCAGCTCTCCCCGTTCCTCGGGTAGGGGGGGGGAGGAAGTAGTCATACCCTGGTGAGAGGGGTGGGTGTGTGGGCATATCGATCTATATATCTAGTCGTAATTTTTGACGGGTCGTGTACACCAGTTTACTTATAAGAAAAAATTATACAATTGTTTACTTAATTTCATATGAGAGAGAGAGAGAGAGAGAGAGAGAGAGAGAGAGAGAGACCCTACACGTTTTGGTTGGAATAACATTTGGAGCTGAAACGAACATAACAATAAAATAAGATGAAGAGAGATAAATCCAATGGAATCCCACCTACTTAAACACGATCTCATAATTCATACTCGCTTGGTTTTATATTCTCTTGGAATGCGTGATGCTTGTCACAAGTTTACGAGCATATCAAGGAATGCTTGTCGTCTATGTCGTGCTTGTAGCACAAGTCGTTTAAGCACTGAGTTCATCTGATAATGGCTATTAACATTGCTGAGATTGCTATTGTAAGTTTATTATATAGATTTCATTCTTCTGTTGATCTTCTTTTATCCCTATTATTATTATTATTATTATTATTATTATTATTATGTTGATGTCCCTTTGATTATACGGCGCCTTTCACCATAGTTTTGCACAAATTTACAATCCTGGATATGGTCCCTTCGAAAGAATTACTTCGGTACACACCAAGGCTCTCTCTCTCTCTCTCTCTCTCTCTCTCTCTCTCTCTCTCTCTCTCACACACACACAAAACTGTGTAACCTATATGTAAATTAATTTGCCCTATTATTAGTAAAAGTATTTCAATGCCCTCCTTAGAATAATAATAATAGTAATAATAGTAATAATAACAACAACAACAACAACAACAACAACAATAATAATAATAATAATAATAATAATAATAATAATAATAATAATAATGAAAGAAGATCAACAGAAGAATGAAATCTATATAATAAACTTACAATAGCCATCTCAGCAATGTTAATCGCCATTATCAGATGAAGTCCGTGCTTAAACGACTTGTGCTACACACACACACACACACACACATATATATATATATATATACATATATATATATATATATATATGTATATAAATTTATATACATATATATATATATAATGTATATATATATATATATATATATGTATATATATAGGTACATTAATTTATATATATTCCCATAAAATTTCTACTGTAAAGGAGCACTCTAATATAGTCTCCACTGCTTTATAATGCTAAGCAAGTGTCACTACGGGAACCAGTAGTTCATGTGCACGTTGGCAAACATTTACTGATAAAAAACATGATCTAAAAAGCAGGTTTTTAGACAACTTCTGGAACCCGGGACACTCTTTGACCTTCGATTAAGTGGGTACTAAAAAAGAAAAGACAGAAAAGGGACCAACTTGTTCAGTATGTGTCATAAGAACACAAACTACTATGAGTGTTCAGCTCTAAAAATGACATTCTCTTGAACCCCAAAAATATTTTCATCATATTTACTTTCCAAATGAAAAACACAACACATTCTATTGTAATTGTTTTCAACCTTTTATCTAGAAAAAAAATATATTTATTCAGCTCTTCTTAACATATTCAACTTCGTTCTAACTAAAACGGATGATTAAAAAAAAGTGACATTCCATTTCTAACTGAGAAGTAATTCTTTATAAAATTCTTCAATATAAGCTGATGTAATAATTCTAAAAAATAGAAAACTACTCCAATAAAACTGCTATTTTCTTAATACAAAATATTTTAGCAAACTTATTGGCAGAAAATGCTGTCAAATATCCACCTTAAAACCAAATGACTCCTTAACTCTTGAGCAATCATTCGACAAGAGGAGCCATTACTTTATCATCAATTCATGATGATGCCAAAGCTTCTGACAAAGGGTGGGCGTAAATCATGGAACCAGTTTCCTTATCCCGGGGATATGCATCATTTACATATCGTTGGAGATATTACGTAAAATGTTAATAACCCGTCTCTCTCTCTCTCTCTCTCTCTCTCTCTCTCTCTCTCTCTCTCTCTTTAAGATAGTACACTCATCAATGTTAAACTTGCATAAAACCTTACCTCTCTCTCTCTCTCTCTCTCTCTCTCTCTCTCTTTAAGATAGTACCCTCATCAATGTTAAACTTACATAAAAACTTACCTCTCTCTCTCTCTCTCTCTCTCTCCTCTCTCTCTCTCTCTTTAAGATAGTACCCTCATCAATGTTAAACTTGCATAAAAACTTAACATCAAGTAAAAGTTAATCGAAACTGCCCGTCATCTATTAAACGCATCATTTACATATCGTTGGAGATATTACGTAAAATGTTAATAACCTCTCTCTCTCTCTCTCTCTCTCTCTCTCTCTCTCTCTCTCCTAAATTATTGTGAATTTTATGTAAATAATTTATATTGTTATGTAACAGAATAACCATTTTATAATGGAATGAAGGTTTTTGACTTTGACTTTGACTCTCTCTCTCTTTAAGATAGTACCCTCATCAATGTTAAACTTGCATAAAAACTTAACATCAAAGTAAAAGTTAATCGAAACTGCCCGTCATCTATTAAACGCATAGGTCTCGTTAAACCAGAAGAGCAATGATGGATGGAATTAACCCTGTCTTACTAGAAAGAGAAAGTAATTCAAGCCATTTCTTTGGGACACCAAAGAGCGTCCATTAGAATGGACCAGAGTGTGAAATTAGACATGGATCCCGGAAAGAGAGAGAGAGAGAGAGAGAGAGAGAGAGAGAGAGAGAGTCAAAAGTAAATAAAATCTTTATTCCATTATAAAATGGTTATTCTGCTATATAACAATATAAATTATTTACATAAAATTCAAAATTCAAAATATTCAAAGTAAAATCTTGGATATATACTTTATACATTCAACTAAAATTATTTTTTTTTTTGCACGAGTTTCCTTTTAAATGATACAGTACTAACATTTACGCATTTTCTTATTTCAAGAGGTAGTTTATTCAAGCATTCCTACTATTACCAACTGGAGATTTTCATTCGGTCTCGTTAATGCATTCTTACTTTTACCAACTGGAGATTTTCATTCTGTCTCGTTAATGCATTCCTACTATTACCAACTGGAGAGAGAGAGAGAGAGAGAGAGAGAGAGGAGAGAGAGAGAGAGAGAGTAAATATAGTCAAAAGTCAAAAATCTTTATTCCATTATAAAATGGTTATTCTGCTACATAACAATATAAATTATTTACATAAAATTCACAATAAATGGATTGTAAAAATCTAGGATATATATACATTCAACTGAACTTTTAAAAGTATTGCTTAAGTTTCCTTTTAAATAATACAGTACTAACATTTAGGCATTTTATCATTTCAAGAGGTAGTTTATTCCAGCAAGATGGGCCCCTTGTTGCCATTGTACGTGAACCTAAATCAGTTCGATAGCTGTCTACATATAGATTTTCATTCTGTCCTGTTAATCCACTGTTACCAACTAGAGAGAGAGAGAGAGAGAGAGAGAGAGAGAGAGAGAGAGATTACTGTTAACAAAGCAGCCCTGTTCCACAGACAATCGTTCGAACAACAGTAGTACAAGATCAATAAAAATCAGCCAAATTAAACATAACTTATAAGCGGGTTTGAATCCTGACGACAGTTACAGGCTATTTCACGCTTAGACCCAAACCATTTGTTTCGACCATTCGCCATAAAACCACAATACAATCGGAGAATCGCGCAAGGATAAAAGGAGGGATGAAGTCATAAAATTCGACGCAGGTGTCCTTTGGAAGTCCTTCGGAGGGGAGGGCGGCACCAGGACCGTCTCCGGCGGGCAACAGCATCTTCAGAAGCCGATTGGATTCCCTGGACAAAATAAAGGCCTCAGTCGTGGCGGATGAGCCATCGAAAGGATCGGATCCTTTATGACTCGACCTCTTTAAAATTTGAAAGGCGTTTTGGAAGCCACAAACCCCTGGGTTTTACGTTTACGACTTCTGTATGCCCCGACTAAGACCATTCAGGCGCGTATAAAGACCACTTCTGCTCTCCTAAGCTTTTATGACGTCGTCTTAAAAGGTTATCTATGCCTCCGAAAGACTGTCTTATACGAATATCGACCAGGCTATGACCTGTGCACGTTCAATCAGCGCTTGAAGAAGGACGGCCATCCTCCGAGGGCAGGTCCCTATTGTAGGAACCACTCTGGGAAGGCTTATCCGACCTATCCATCTTCACCTGTCCTAATCCTCTACTTAGCGACTGGAATTCGATGGAAAATAGCTTGGAGATTTAGTCAATACAATACCAGATATAAGGAAGGAGTAAACAATTATGGAGGGATGTTATTGTATCAAACCAAGGGACTAACCATGAAGAAAGATAAAAACATGTCCACATACATACACATAAACATATATCTACAAGCACACACACACACACACACACACACATATATATATATATATATATATGTATATATATACATATATATAATTATATATATATATACAGTATATATATATACATATATATATATATATATATATAAGATCTAATTGTCTTCAATATTATATTTATGTATTTTCTGATTTTTAGATTTCTTTTAATTTTCTTTTGTATGAATGCACTGCCATTATGTAAGGATAATGATTTATTTGCATTCCCTTTCTGGTACTCAGCCAATGAGGAAGGCATAAGAAAAAAAATGTTATCGAGGACCGAATACATAGGGATCTAGCGGCACTGAATTTTGGCTCCCACGACCCATGGATTTTTCAGCTCCGGACTACTTCCCATCCAGTTCCTGGTTGATGGTGCTGGTTCTTATATCATACTTGTTCATTGTCCAGAACTTATCTTAATCCCTTTAAATAAAAACAAAACAACGTCCCTTGTCAGCTGCTCATGTGCCAGAGACCAAGAAAT
>NC_090762.1:8135794-8201414 GCF_036898095.1 Palaemon carinicauda | reverse complement strand
CGGATAATAGGATTATCACAAAATCATTTCAATTAAATTCAAAACAGAAAAGCGTGACTTATATCAAGTGGTACTGCACTACCATGTAAGGTAAATTCTCGATAATAGTCCAAAAATTTCTAATTCAAAAGAACAAATCATTTCAATTAAAAAAATGCATAGAAAACTGTATATGAATATTAAAATTTCAAATACTAGAATCGTTAGGATGTTTATGACGTCACCTGCAAATTACAAGACCAATATGACGTCATCGTCATTATCCTATTAGCTATGGATTTTTTTTCCTCCGCCGCTCTTTTCCCAAGTCACTATTCCTTTTAATTAATACTTGGGGAACATTGTTTATTGCGAGTAGTAACGTGATCTCCATAAAATCTAAAATCTTATACTGCTTAAATTGGAATATTTCATGGTAATGAAATTAAGACAGATCAAAGACCACTATAATTTTCACTAGTTTTAAGGTGGAATTTTATCATAAAAAATAGTCTTTTCTCACTGGTGAATACTATATAATCTAGTTACAAAAATATATTTATTGTATTTTTTCCTTGAAGGGGTCAGAGAAAAATTATAAAATAAAATAAAATAAAAAAATATATAGATCTACATATAATAAAAAAAAACAAATGAACAAATGAATGTACGAAATCTGAAATAAACAATAATATAAAACTTACAGTAGATGTATCGAGTAAAATGATAATCTCCCTTGCACAATAAAGAGCAATTGTGGCATTGACATATATATATATATATATATATATAAACGGTCACACTTAGCCCTCTCCCTCCTTCAGGTAGGTGGAGAGAGAATAGTCATACCCTGGTAAGAGGATGTGTGTGCATGCATATCTATATAAATATTTAGCCGTCATTTTTGACGGGTCACGTACACTAATAAATTATAAACCACAAATTTCCCATTCATCACATAAGCCAATTTTCATCATATATAATAATACGGATTCATCGCGAGAGAATTGTTGCGATTCTTCAGCATCTTCTTTGAGCGAATTTGACCGCAATAATCCATCTGGTCGGTAACTTTGATGGCCTGACAGGAAATCGAAAAGTTATGAAGAATGTACATGGCGGTATGTGAATGCGTTAACAACAATAATAATAATAATTATCATTATGACCATAGATTATCATTATTGTATTATTATTATTATTATTATTATTATTATTATTATTATTATTATTGTCCAAGCTACAACCCTAGTTGGAAAAGCAAAGTGCTATAAGCCCAGGGGCTCCAACAGGGAAAAAATAGCCCAGTGAGGAAAGGAAATAAGGAAATAAATAAATGAAGAGAATAAATTAACAATAAATCAATCTAAAAAAAAAGTAACAACGTCAAAACAGACATGTCATATATAAACTATTAACAACATCAAAAACAAATATGTCATGAATAAACTATAAAAAGACTCATGTCTGCCTGGTCAACAAAAAAGCATTTGCTCCAACTTTGAACTTTTGAAGTTCTACTGATTCAACCACCCGATTAGGAAGATCATTCCACAACTTGGTAACAGCTGGAATAAAACTTCTAGAGTACTGCGTAGTATTGAGCCTCATGATGGAGAAGGCCTGGCTATTAGAATTAACTGCCTGCCTAGTATTACGAACAGGATGGAATTGTCCAGGGAGATCTGAATGTAAAGGATGGTCAGAGTACTTAAAAAACAGTCCATACTGTAAGTCAAAATCCATGAAGCTTTATGTACTGCCATGACTCGGATCAAGGTACCAACATTCTGCATACTTATATAATGAGTAATGGTAAAAAGAAGCTGGTTCCTAATGAAACCAAACCTCCTTCGTTTTACAATTGGTTACATCGATACTAAATACGTAATCAATACATGAAAAAAAATTATAGCTAGACATTGTTTTTATGTAAAAAAAAATTACCTTTGTTTCTGACAACGCTACTACAAGAATGATCGTCTTTGGGTTTTGCTAAATGAAAGACCCCAAAGACCTTGGGTTGTGGTGGCCGATGTGGTAACGTCCCTGACGTGAACGTCAGACTGGGGTTCCAGTCCCGCTCAAACTCGTTAGTTTCTTTGGTCGCTGCAACCTCATCAACCTTGTGAGCTAAGGATGTGGGTTTTGGGGGAGCCTATAGATCTATCTGCTGAGTCATCAGCAGCCATTGCCTTGCCGTCCTTGGTCCTAGCTTGGGTGGAGAGGGGGCTTGGCCGCTGATCATATGTATCTATGGTCAGACTCTAGGGCAGTGGTTCCCAACCTTTTTCTGTCCTTTCCCCCCTGCACCCAGTTCAACCATCCAGATTTCCCCCTTCATGCCCCGCCCAGCCCTCATGCCCACTCGCCTGCCTCAGAAATGGGCATGTCACTCCAATTCTCCCCTTGAATATCATGTTTGAGAACTGATATGATCATATCACAATTCAATGGCTAACAACAAATTGCCGCACGTACTATGAGGACATTTTCCGCTTGTTTTAGTTAGTAGGTAGTGTAATTATTTCCCCCCTGGAAGCTTCAAATTTCCCCCCAAGGGGAAATTTCCCCCAGGTTGGGAACCACTGCTCTAGGGCATTGTCCTGCTCGATGGGGCAATGTCACTGTCCCTTGCCTCTGCCATTCATGATCGGCCTTTAAATCCTTAATAGGGATTTCGTATGTCTTGGTAAGACCTCATTAAGGCTTTCACAGCATCCGATTCATAGCGATTAAACCGCAGGATGATTCTCTCACAAAAAGATCGTGGATTTGATCTCCAAAGGTTGGAAGATGACAATTTATATTTAAGCAATCGAGCGGCTTGATTGGATGTGTTCATAGAATTAGTTGGCGGAAATGAGTTACCAGGAATTTAATGACAATTTCTCTTCTATCGGACCACGATGTTTATTGCAAGACTCTTTGCTTTGATGAATTCCAATTCTTCAGCCGATCAAACGGTATATTATTCTTATTTCTTTATTACAATGGTAATGATGATAAGGGTTAAAATAGCGTTATGTTAAAACTAAATTCTAATAAAAAGTATTTTTGTTAGGAATTTACGTCGTCATTTGATTTTTTCATTCATAAAAAAAATCTTTGTAAGAAAATTAAATAAAGAAATTGCCCGTTACTGTTGAGATTTCGAAAATATATATATCGAATTTCATTAATATTCATTTCAATACCCATATTATAATTATTTACATCATGTAAAACCGAAATAAACAGTTGCCCTTAAGTTAATGAAGACGACGAATGTTTCCGTTACAAATATATATATATATATATATATATACAGTATATATATATATATATATACTGTGTATATATATATATACAGTATATATATAATATATATATATATATATATATACTGTATATATATATATATATATATATATATCAAGATTTGTGACATCAGTTATCAATGTACCACAGACCTCTCTGCATAACGCATATATTAATAAAAATAAGTAAAAAAGATCCATATCAGCAGGTTCATCACGTACTTGTAATATATCTTTAACGTACCCATAACGTACGCTAAGGTCCGCTTACTAATACCAGTTCCAGGATATGATGCTTTTGCATACACTATAAATTTACGAGGCATATTAAGTGAACATGAGGAAAGGGGTTAAAGTCTTATCATTGCATATTTATTTAAGTGTTGGTAGTTATCAAAGGGAATCTAGCAGAAAAACACGCCTTTTAACCAATTCTTTTCATTAAACGATTTGCGAATGTTAAGATTAGTTAAAATGAGAAAAATAAAAACTTCTTTAACTATACTGAACAGTAATAACAGGGATAACATGTCTTGAAAAATAGCAAAAGTTTTCACAGACGACTTCAATTATCTTTAAGAAATAATACCTTTTCATAAATGACAATTTTACGAAAAAAAAAAAAAATTCAAAAGACATCCATTCACAATGAGTTACATATTCAGAGATGACCTGGAACTACAGATACGGCGTTCTCAAATAGGAGTTATATTTTCAGAGGTAACTTGGAGCTTAAGCCAAAGCCACATTTCCGAAAAAAGAGAACTTACCTTCTGAGAGTATACCCAGTTCAAAAACTAAGAAATAATTTTTTTTTTTTTTTACAGAAATTATAGAATTTATAATTACAAATTTCCAATAACATCTACTTTATAAAAAATATAACTTACTTTCTGAGAGTAGGGCCTATACCCAGTTTCAAAACTAAGAAATCCATTTTTTCTTTTTTTTAGAAAAGACGGAGATTAATTTTAAATCAATTCGCATTTGCAAAAAGGATGATTATAAATTTCCAATAAGATCTACAATCAAATCAAAAGATAAAGGAATGGTGTAAAACACAACCTTCCTAAAGAATGCCATAAAATGACGTCAGATACGCTCTTAATGCAACTCTGTTTATGTGTACCCAAGACCTAAAGAATAATATTACTCTTTAGATCCCGTGTGTACCCGGGGTACATGTTAAACTTAACAGCGGTTTTTGTATCTTTTTTCGCATGCTGAAACACAGACATAAAAGAATTCTACCAAACTGTCTTTTACTAAACCTATACTTTGGGAAGTTTCACAACGTGAAATATTTGTAAAAGAAATATTCATAAAAAAAAAATGTAAAAGAAACATTGATAGAAGAAATAATTGTAAATAAATATTCTGATAAAATATTTGTAAAAAAAAAAATTCATAGAGGAAATATTTATAAAAGAAATATTCTTAGAAAAGAAATATTTGTAAAAAAATATTCATAGCAGGAATAATTATAAAAGAAATATTCATAGAGGAAATATTTGTAAAAAAAAATATTCATAGAAAAAAAAAAAACATATGTAAAAGAAATATTGTCACTGAAGGAATGTGCGTCTTACCGATTTTACTGCACTGGTATTATATTGTGTAATGAGCTACGAAAAAACTCTCTCTCTCTCTCTCTCTCTCTCTCTCTCTCTCTCTCTCTCTCTCTCTCTCCATAATAGTTATGGAACAGTAAATAAAACAAGCAATATATACAGCAACCAAGAAATCTTGCAATTGAATTTAGATCTAGAATAACCTTACTTCATACAGTATAAACGTTTAACCCTCTATACAATGTTAAAAGAAAAATGAATAACCATTATCAATAATATTAAATATCAACTTCCAAATACGGGTGAAAAGTCTGTTCACAATACTGTCTTCTCACGAAGCTGCTACCCGACTTCTGACGGGCAGAGTCGGCAGACCTTTTTCTCCATATTTGTCAAAATAACCGAAAAAAAACATACTGTTAACCCCAAAACGGGAACCTTTTCCCAAATACGAACAAAACAATGCCTTGTGGTCTGATAAGGCTCAGGCGAGAAAACACTTACTGCGTTAAACCTCACAAAACCTATACAAAGAAAGGTATGCTGGTTTGGATGTATATAGGCCTTTGTAAGCCTATTCTTTTGTCAGATGTGAAAATGGCTTAATGTCATGGAATAAGCAGCTGCGAAGGAATGACTTGTTTACAACGTTACCCAGTGGATGGGAGAGTTCAAACGGCAAATACGTATGCTTCATCAGTGACTGGTAAATTATTAGTATTCTATCAATGGACGACGATTCATTATACCAAAAAGAATGGGACGTAAATCTCCTTATGCACTTGACATTAGATTGGCTATATATATATATATATATATACTGTCGATAGATAGATAGATAGATAGATAGATATATATATCTATATGTATATATATATATATACGCACACATTCAAGTGAGGGGGTCCTTGGGTACATATCTATGTACATAATTAGCTATCATTTTGACGGGTCGCGTACACTAGTATATATAAATATGCATATACATATAAATATATATATGTATATAAATATATATATATATATATGTATACAAATTATATATATATATATATATATATATAGCATACGCCCCGTCAAAAATGACGGATATATATTTAGATTGATATGCACACGCACATAACCCGCCCCCCCCCCACACACCAGAGTATAACTACTCTCTCTCCACTCTACCCGAGGGACGGAAAGAGCTAGGTGTGACTGCATGCACAAGAAATAATTGTAAAAGCTTTAAAGTAAAATCATTATTTTGATAATAAAATGAATCATGTATTTAGACCCTAATGATGATCTCAAAAGATTATTCAAAGATATGACACATAAAGTATGATAAAGTTTATGACGTTGGAAAGATATATAGGAAGAGATATAGGAGAAACTGCAAAAAAAAAAAAAAAAAAAAAAAATATCATAAGCTTTGTGCCTTACAAGGTTTTTTATAAGGGTACTACCTAAAGGCAATTACCATTATTATTATTACTAACTAAGCTACAACTTTAGTTGGAAAACCAAGATTCTATAAGCCTAAGGGCTCCAACAGGGAAAATAGCCAGTGAAGAGAGAAAGTAAGGAAACAGATGGAATAGTGTTCCAGAATGAAGGCATTCCTTCAAGCAAGAGAACTTTAACCAGAGTCTCTTCTACCCTTTCCAAGTGGATAACCCTTTGAGTGAAAAAGAATTTTTCGGTTATCTTAGTGTTGTCCGGTGTATGAGGACAGAGTGTAAAGAATATGCCAGACTATTCGGTGTAATTGTAGGCAAAAGAAAAATTAGCCGTAACCAGAGAGGGATTCAATGTAGTAGTGTCTGGCCAATCAAAGGACCCAGTAACTCGATAACTCCAACTGGGATCGCAAAAGGATTGGGCGGTGTGTTCTTGAAAACTAGAAGAAGCTATTGAATTTATTTTCTTTTATATATTCTAAGTATAATTACTGACGAACAATAACATACAGTATATATCGAGGCTTCTTTATGACGAATGACTCTTGAAATATATCAACGAATATCCGATATTAACATTTGGGTTACATTTACATTAGTGCGACAGAAAAACTATGGAAAGGGTGAACCAAGAAGGATGCTGCAGAGAAGAAGAAAAAAAATAATAAAATGGAACAGAATAGAAGATGAAAACAACTAAAAGGAAGCCCAACATGAGGGAGAAAAATTATAAGAAAGAACATTATGGAGGAAGAAGAAAATAAAAACATTGAAGAAAAGAAATATGAAAAAGGAGGAAAGGGAGAAAACAAAGGGTAGAATGAAAAGCAAACATAGGGCGAAGGAAAAAAACAATAAAGAGGAGGAGAATGCGAAAGCAGAACATAAAGACAAATAAGAAAGAAGAGCAAGGAGGAGGAAAAAGATGAACAAGGAGAATGAATAGTAGAACGTAGAGAAGACTACGAATTGGAAGAGAATTAAAAGAAAAGGCGAAGGGAGAGGAAAGAAATACAAAATAGCATAATAAACGCCACCAAACCATCAGAAGAAACTAACGGGAAGAAAGGTAGGGAGAAGTGATTGGATCCGTGAATCATCATGGCAAGGGTATTGACACATACCCCATATTCCGATAAAGGAGAGAGAGAGAGAGAGAGAGAGAGAGAGAGAGAGAGAGAGAGCGACCCTTATTTATGTACAATCATAGATTTGAGTGTCTCTTACATGGGAAAAAAATTACATGTATTCATACATAAACATATAATCAGAATACAAATGTAGAAACATAGGTACATAATACACCCGTGGGCGACCAAACACACTAACACACATATGTATACACACATACATACATTATATATATACATATACATAAATATATATATATATATATATATATATACATACATACATATACATATGTATATATATATGTATATATATATATATATATATATGAGAGAGAGAGAGAGAGAGAGAGAGAGAGAGAGAGAGAGAGTTGTGGGCTACGGATAATTAAAGAAGGATTAGACTTGATGATTTAGCGTGGTTCCTTTGATCGATATGGCAAGAGATTTATAATTAGAAGTTAATGAGACACTTGAAGAAATGTATAAATAGGAGAGAGAGAGAGAGAGAGAGAGAGAGAGAGAGAGAGAGCATTTATATATAGACACCCATAATAAACTTGTACATTCATAGACTTGAGTGTCTCTTACAAGGGGGAAAATGACAGGTATTCATACATAAACATATAATCAGAATACAAATGTACAAACACAGATACATAATACACACGTGGGCGACCAAACACACTAACACACACACACATACACATACGCACACACACATACATATATATATATATATATATATATGTGTGTGTATATATACAGTATACATGTGTATATATACAGTATGTGTGTATGCGTGAGAGAGAGAGAGAGAGAGAGAGAGAGAGAGAGAGAGAGACTCACCGGCTAACCGACCGATTTCCAAATAAATCACAGTGAAAGCAACTATCAACGTAGTAAGTAAAAGAATTTCTGGTCACGAGAAAGGCTTTGAATAGCATCGAAAACCTTCTAATTATCTAGAAACTTTTCTCCCCCTTTAACCTAACAAAAGAATAAACTAAGGAAGCCATTAGTATTGTAAAGGATCCCTTCAAGCCCTTCGGCGGAGAGAGAGAGAGAGAGAGAGAGAGAGAGAGAGAGAGAGACTCGCAGTTCCTCTTAAATTTAATGATAAATCTTTATACAGATAATCTCGCATTGCGTTATCAGATATTTTATGCAACATGATCATGGAGAGAGAGAGAGAGAGAGAGAGAGAGAGAGAGAGAGAGAGTCTCCCAGTTCCTCTTTTAAATTTAATAATAAATTTTATACACAGATAATCTGGCATTACGTTATCAGATATTTCATACAACATGATGATGTAGAGAGAAAGAGAGAGAGAGAGAGAGAGAGAGAGAGAGAGAGAGAGATACCCCCACTTCCTCTTTTAAATTTAATAATAAATTTTTACACAGATAACCTCGCATTGCGTTATCAGATATCTTATGCAATATGATGATGGAGAGAGAGAGAGAGAGAGAGAGAGAGAGAGAGAGAGAGACTCCCAGTTCCTCTTTTATATTTAATGATAAATTTTAACACATAACCCCGCATTGCGTTATCAGATATTTTATACATGATATGAGAGAGAGAGAGAGAGAGAGAGAGAGAGAGAGAGACTCCCAGTTCCTCTTTTATATTTAATGATAAATTTTAACACATAACCCCGCATTGCGTTATCAGATATTTTATACATGATATGAGAGAGAGAGAGAGAGAGAGAGAGAGAGAGAGAGAGAGAGACTCCCAGTTCCTCTTTTATATTTAATGATAAATTTTAACACATAACCCCGCATTGCGTTATCAGATATTTTATACATGATATGAGAGAGAGAGAGAGAGAGAGAGAGAGACTCCCAGTTCCTCTTTTATATTTAATGATAAATTTTAACACATAACCCCGCATTGCGTTATCAGATATTTTATACATGATATGAGAGAGAGAGAGAGAGAGAGAGAGAGAGAGAGAGAGAGACTCCCAGTTCCTCTTTTATATTTAATGATAAATTTTAACACATAACCCCGCATTGCGTTATCAGATATTTTATACATGATATGAGAGAGAGAGAGAGAGAGAGAGAGAGAGAGAGACTCCCAGTTCCTCTTTTATATTTAATGATAAATTTTAACACATAACCCCGCATTGCGTTATCAGATATTTTATACATGATATGAGAGAGAGAGAGAGAGAGAGAGAGAGAGAGAGAGAGAGACTCCCAGTTCCTCTTTTATATTTAATGATAAATTTTAACACATAACCCCGCATTGCGTTATCAGATATTTTATACATGATATGAGAGAGAGAGAGAGAGAGAGAGAGAGAGAGAGACTCCCAGTTCCTCTTTTATATTTAATGATAAATTTTAACACATAACCCCGCATTGCGTTATCAGATATTTTATACATGATATGAGAGAGAGAGAGAGAGAGAGAGAGAGAGAGAGAGAGAGACTCCCAGTTCCTCTTTTATATTTAATGATAAATTTTAACACATAACCCCGCATTGCGTTATCAGATATTTTATACATGATATGAGAGAGAGAGAGAGAGAGAGAGAGAGAGAGAGAGAGACTCCCAGTTCCTCTTTTATATTTAATGATAAATTTTAACACATAACCCCGCATTGCGTTATCAGATATTTTATACATGATATGAGAGAGAGAGAGAGAGAGAGAGAGAGAGAGAGAGAGACTCCCAGTTCCTCTTTTATATTTAATGATAAATTTTAACACATAACCCCGCATTGCGTTATCAGATATTTTATACATGATATGAGAGAGAGAGAGAGAGAGAGAGAGAGAGAGAGAGAGTACTCTCAGCATTCATATAATATGCTCTTTGGTTATACCAAACAAGTAATTTAGTCTCAAAGTTATTTCTCATACGAAGCAAAGATACAAAAACATCAGACACCATAAATAATCTAAACATAAATGAACCAATAAAAGCCATCTAAAGCAACGAACAGAACGACTTAAGATCCCCTCAGCTGTAAACAAGCAGTGTAATAACCCTGGGACGGCTCGAACAAAGACATAAAACAAATAGAAGTAGGAGAGATACGATAACCTGAGGGCATAAAGGAACTAAACAAACGTCCAAACAGGTAAGGCGTAAACATACAACGCATATAGACGCTCGTCTAATACAAGCTACAGCATCTACTTGGCTTACTTAACCTTCCAGGGTGGTAAGCCCGTTAGACAGATGCATATAGAACAGTGTGTATATATATATATATATATATATACATACATAGTGTATATATATATATATACATATACTGTGTGTATATATATACATATATATATATATATATATATATACTGTGTATGTATATATATATATATATACATATATATGTATATATATATATATATATATATGCGTAAAAATCACAGGAAACCGTGATGCTCAGATGCAGAAGAACCACAGGGAAATTAAAATACAAATTATACGATTAAGTCCTGACTAGTTTCGTGATATCTATCACGAACACTCCACTCGTGATTTTAATTAATGTAAATGTTAACCACAATGGCGTTTAATATCGAATTCTACCTTAAAAAATATATATCCACTGGAAATTCATTTATGATAAATGCTTCTATCAAGAGAGATAGCTCGATTAGTAAGAGTCCCTCCTGGTATTGTTTCGACTAAGTAGCATAGGTTCGAATCCTTGCCTAGGCAGAAGCATTTTTCATAAATGAATTTTCAGTGTCTATACCTTACCAAAGGTAGAATTCGATATTGAATGCCATTGTGGTTGATATTTACATACACACACATATACAAACACATACTCACACACACACACACACACACACATATATATATATATATATATATACACATACATATGACTAATAGGTGTAATACCAATACCTATTTGAAAATATGTCCAGGCTAGCAGTTTGGCACGGTGGCACCTTGACATTTATTACTACTTCCTCAATATCCCTAAATCAAATTCATTTCAATTAAGTATATCAATTTCTCTGCCAGAGAACTTATCCAAAATTAAGGAGAGTAAAAAGTTGAAGGTTACTGTATATAGTATTGAGAGGTTGACGCCAGAAGTGAATAATCAATACTAGCCCAAGACCTTATCACTCAAATGTATTATTTGGTACACAAAAACACACATATATATATACATATATATATATATATATATATATATATATGTGTGTGTGTGTGTGTGTGTGTGTCTTACTTATAACTATAATCGAACAGTTTAACATGTTTTTTCAAAAAGGCCCATATTTCCTGTGTTTCATTTATGCGCCTTTTTGAAAACACACACACACACACACACACACACAAAACACACACACACACACACACATATATATATATATATATATATAATGCGTGTGCGTCTGTGTATTTTACTAATTTAAACATATACGTGAAACTTCCTATAAAAATACTTTGCAGTTAATGAAAAATATCAAACCAAATTATCCTTAAACTTCTATATCCTGTAATACCACACGAGATTTCTTAATCGATTGTATCAAATAGCTCAAAACTTTGGAATAAATCATTAATACTTAAATAACAGGAAACGTCAACTCAATTTACCATTATAAACCTACTGACCCCACAATCTATTCATCCCACTGAAAACAAAAGACAATACGGCATAAATCTACCACAATAAACCATCGTAAACAAAAGTAATTTGCCGGTCGGGCACCCACCCGCCGACATGTACCTGGTGTAAATCACAGGTAAAATGGAAAGGAGGAAGAAGACGTCTCTCAAGTGGCCATAGGGCATAGGCAGTGCGAGGATAGAATCCTGTCAGGCTATGTGTTGTGTGAGCCTTCTCTCTTCCCGCCGGCGCCATCCCTCACCCCGACCCGTCGTCACCCATGGCCGCCCGTGGGAACCTGCTACCTGATACTTGCCTCAGAGTCACCTGCACCGCGCCCTCCTCCTTCACCTCTGAGGGGACCTTGGAGGGGACTAACCCTCCCTCCCTACGTCCCTCTCACCTCACAACCGAGAGTTTCTGGTTTCCTTGCCCTTCCTTACCTTTGGCCTAAGTAAATTTTCCAGAAGAATTTTAAAACCTCATTTACTTTGCATTTTAATTAGCTATTGTTATTCTCTTGTACACTGGGGGATGTAGTAGTAACTATTGTCTTGTTTGTCTTGTATTCATTTGAGTCACCCCTACAATATTTGCTATTCTTTAATACGATCGTAAACATTAAAGATTAACACCATTCTTCAATGTATTCTAAAATAGCAGCTAAGCATCGTTGGTTCGTCTAAGGAAAATTATTTCTCAGATGATAGGAAAAATAAAAATAAAAAAATCCATGGTATAAATGCATGGCCTATTCTTAAAGAAAGTAACATTTTCACAACTTCACCCTAAAAATCAGTACACACACACACACACGTACACATTGTCCGGACAGTATTTCCGGACGGGGGTACTGATAAATGTGTAAGCCAGGTACGAACCATCATAAAAAGATATGCATGCACATAGCCTACATACAATACCACCGATACGCGGTCACAGCACCACCGCTATCAAACGATCTTTCCCTGTTCCTTATCTGATTAGGCTATCAAGGCTTCTTCGTTTGTCAAGTCACCGGATCTCTCTCTCTCTCTCTCTCTCTCTCTCTCTCACAAACACTAACACACACACACACACACACACATATATATATATATATATATATGTGTGTATATACACAGACACACACACACACACATATATATATATATATATATATATATATATATATATACATATATATATATATATATGTGTGTGTGTGTGTGTGTGTGTGTGTCGTCTTCCCCTTGGAAGGGATGGTACATGATGAAAGCGTTCAGGTTTCTAAGCGAATCTATACGGTTGGATTTGTTTTCCATCCACCCTGACAAATTTTGGAACCCATTTAAAGCTAAGTCGACTGTTGGATATAAGGCTAAAAGCGACCCGCAAACATGAAACAAAAGCCAAAGATTAAAGTCAGCTGCGTAACTTCCAAAATAGGGTGGTAGGTTGTTAAATCCCTACGGACTAGCTAATGCCCATTTCACGCTCAGGCTCGAAGCAAACAAGAAAGGGAAAACAAAGTGAGGTCTGACCACTGTAAATCAAGAAAAACAGAAGCAGGAAGAGAAACCCAAATCTTGGCGACAGAAGAAATAAAAAGCAGTTTAACTGAACTGCCTAATCTATGGATGTTACCAGTTAACGCGCAGCAAATGTGGGAATAGGTGGTCTGACAGGCGCTACAGTACACGGAAGTGACGAAATAGTACAGAGAGAGAGAGAGAGAGAGAGAGAGAGAGAGAGAGAGAGAGAGAGAGTTGTCCGTTCCCTATATTCAGTATTCACACATACTTGCTAATATCAGCTTATCCAAGTAGCGTCACAACAAAACAGCAGGTCTAGTCATCGTCGGGACTGTTATTCGCTTCACCTTGTTGCGGGAATGAACTAGACAGCTTGCTATAGTATTGATTAGAACTCCAGTCAACAATTGACGAGAGAGAGAGACCCCTGAGGGCGACCCGTGGCCCTTTCTAACCCTTGACAGGTTGACGGAAACGGACAAGCATTTCCACCGCTTCAAAAGGTAAACCGCCCTGCAGCACATGGCGGTTCAGTATTGCACTGCATCGGGTTCACGAACTCCGCATAATAATTGTTTCCCTTGACAAGGTAACGGAAAGGGTAACAAAGGCTTAGCAGAGTCCAGATTTACATTTTAGGGAAACTAAATTATTCTTTTGTGTATTTGAATTCAATATAAATATCGTTGGTTTTTTTTTTACTAAACTTGTACCTCTGGTTAATATTTTAATTGTTTTTTTTTTTGTATCCCTGTCCTATCTCTTTAATTTTTAGCACCCTACCCCACATTCACTAATACGCAATATATATATATATATATATATATACATATACATATATACATATATAGTGTATATACAGAAGCTATTATCTTTGAGTTGATTCCCCCTTGGGTCTGATCCCGAGGTAGTGAGAATTCGGTTATTAGGAATATAATACATGGCTTATATGAATATGATAAACACGTCTAAATGTGTAAAATTATCACTCATGTATATATATATATATATATATATATAAAGTATATATAATCTAACAAGATTAACGCCCACAAGTTCACCAGGCCCTTAATCAGTAACAGATTTGCTGGTGTCAAGAAAAGGTCGTGGGACTTACAGTCTTTCCCTTATAGACTACTCTTCTGGCGCCCTCTCTCTCTCTCTCTCTCTCTCTCTCTCTCTCTCTCTCTCTCTCTCTCTCTCTCTCTCTCTCTCTCTCTCTCTCTCTTTACAATTACTGGTCATTAGTAATTCAGATGTCGAATAAACTATAAATCCCCCTGCATAAACCTCCCATAATAAACACCTAATATGACCAAATAAGTCTCATCAGGACTTCGTCAAACCCACATAAATTCAAGGCGCCACACTATATTGCAACTATTTGCTGTGTTCCTGGATTTTGAAGTCATTTTTTTTTTCAAATTTATCTTCACATTATGCTTATATATACTACCACTAATAATAATAACAACAACAACAACAACAACAACAACAACAACAACAACAATAATAATAATAATCATAATAATAATAATAATAATAATAATAATAATAAACTAGAAATGAGGGCTGAAATTACCATGAGAGCAAAATATGTTTCTTCCTAGATTTATTACACACCAATCATGATGACTTAAAAAAAAGAGTTTAGCCATGTGACCACAGTAAAATCTAAGATCTTAAATAAAAAGTAAACTTATTTGACTTTTAAAAAAGTGCAGGATGAAATAAATAATAAATGACAATAATCTAACTTCGGATACGATATATAATTTCTTGATTGAGAGAGAGAGAGAGAGAGAGAGAGAGAGAGAGAGAGAGAGAGAGAGAGAGAGAGAGAGAGAGAGAGAGAGAAAGTATTAGGAAACCCGATATCTATTTGAAAAAAGGGCAATTTGGTAAAATTTGTAATCTCTTCTCAGCAAGTATTCAATTCCCATTCTACTTCTGTTAAATCATAAAAGTAACATAACTTGACACGTTTGCACATGCGTGAAATAAGCATAATTTGCTGACATGCCATTACATTGAAATAAACAATTACTAAAATATATACATAATAATATGGCATTTGAAATGAGAGAAACAAATTGCCAATAAAGACACTAAAATGCAATAAATTATTTTACAGCGAAAGGAGCAAAATTTAAGTTTTAAACATAAAATATAGCATGTTAAAAACGAATAAAGTTGATATATACTTTTACATAAACACACAAACAAACAAACACACACACACACACACACACACACACACACATATATATATATATATATATATATATATATATATATATATATATATATATATATATATGCATGTATATATGTTTGCATATATATACACATAATCTCTAAAATCACGTAAAAATTATCAAAATATAAGGAAAGATACGAAAGAAACTAAAATACGTACGAAAAGCGTACGGAACATATTTAAGAATGTGACTAAGATCCTTCGCCAATTAAGAAACGCATATAACTGTCATATATCATTAGAACCAATGTTAGTTCTAGCAGTCTTCCAATCACGTTGTATGATAAATACCGATCAGGGACATACACACACGCGCGCGCGCTTACCTTCTGATTAAGCCTTAACGAGAGATGATTTAGGAGATAAACCGATGGGTTACTACATCCCAATCGTTCCTCCCCATTATAAATGAGATGCGTTTGATGATGCCGGCGAGAGCCAAGAAGGGTATTATTTTCTTTGAGGGATTCCCCAATACAGATTATTTTATGGCTTACTCCCAACCTAGAAAGTTTTATGATGAATATCATAAGAAATTTTTATCAACTTAATCAAGAAACTTTCGCGGATGATTGGCTAATTTAGAAAGTATTATGAAGTTAAGCTAGGAAGTTTCAAGAACGTATATGAGAGTAGATTTTAGAGAGATTTATGATCCATGTTCGAGTGAAGAACGTATTATGTTTTACACATGTACCAAGTTTTACGAAGGAACTCCCAAGCTGAGAAGTTTTATGAAGCTCAAAATAAATCTAACGGATTCCTTTCCTATAAAGATATTAGAAATTACTCCCTAAAAATGTACCAGGAATATCATTTAACATTTGTAAGTCACTTCCAATGTAAACATTCAAGATAGTTTTAAAAGAAAAATTTTGAGAAACTTTTGATGCACTTTTCTGCTGGCGTGAAGTATGATGATTTACGCTAAACCTACTTCACGCATAATAAGTAATAGCTTTCGACCAAGATGACGGGGTCCTCAGAAAGGGACCTCCCTAAATTAAGACCGAAATGAAGGATTACCCATGCGACGCTTTCGTATCTAGCCTTTGTTCTTTAGATGAAAGACGGCAATTTACCTTTAAATCGACCTCGTGAATACCCAAATGGTAACACATAACTCAATCAATGGTGAAAACGATTACCCATATGAATGAATATCCTCCGCCCACCATTCACGATAGCGGCCACCCACGGCGACCCTCATTAGTGGGTGCTGTATGAGAACAAGCTTCGGGGGAACAGCCATTACAAGGCGGAAGGGGGAAGGACTAGGAGTAGGAGAGGGAGTATGAAGGGGGAGGGATCAGGGGGAACATCAGGCTTGCTTCAGGGTAAAATTGGGATGGTTCCCTCCGTAACCATTTCTTCAATACCTTTACCTCATTTATGGTCGAAATTATATCATTACAGATTAGCATCACCATTAATTTTGTTATCTGATCGGGGTAGACTGATCTTTCACTGTCCATTTTTTTTTCTTTTTAGGGCTAAGGAGAAATTAAAGCTGAGGCAGGCCAGTTTAACTATGGGTGTTCTTGTGTAAGTATATAGGGGTATGGAAAAAAGTAACCTAAAAAGGGTTATTATTTCATACCCAAATGTGGGTTGACTAGGAGCTCAGGGTGACTTTTCAACCGCTGTAGAAATGAGAGAGACGTAGTTCGAAACACACACACACAATAAAAAACCAGTTAGACGTAGTAGTAGTATTAGTAGTAGTAGTAAAAGTAGTAGTAGTAGTAGTAGTAGTAGTGAAGTTATTCTTAGACGGAGACAATACACAAATACAAAATACATGAACAGTTGGGTTAAAATCACTGCATCAATAAGGTTAAAACAGCAACAGTAATAAAAATCTGTCCTATGTAATAAAGAGCAAGTATAACTACATATCACGCCCCGTCCCTCGGTAGGGGGAGAGGGAATAGACATACCCTGGTGGAAGAGGTTATAGCTACGAAACGGGGAGGGGTAGGAAGGGTTGAATCTATGTGTATGCACGACCACGTATCTATCTAAATATGTAATATCTACCTAATAAAAAATCAAGGGGACCTACACACCATTTGTACATTTAATGCTAAGAAGAAAATCGGCCTAAAAATAAATTTCAGGGCTAAAAATAAATTTCATTACATGTAGAAAGCACTAACATTTCAAGTTTTAAAACGCCAACAGTGAAGGCAAGAAGAAATATAAGTTAATCACGTCTACAGGGACAATCACACAAGCACATGTAAATCTACATTACAAGCATTATAGTTCACCAAAAGTGGAAGGAAACGCGAGGAAGGGGGGCGGGTAGGAGTAATATTGATTAGAGTGCATGAAGGGGAATTTATGAAAGTAAAGAAAGGGATTATTGGATAACTCAAAAGTTTGCATGAGAAGCCAATGAACACCTATGCACTAACCTCTGGCTTTCGTGCTTGATTCCGTTGCATGGCAGAATGCAGAAGCACTGCATAACAGGATTACTGCACGTGTGTGTACACACACACACACATGAATGATAATTTTACACATTTAGACGTTTATCATATTCATATAAGCCATATATTATATTCCTAATAACCGAATTCTCACTACCTCGGGATCAGAGACCCAAGGGGGAATCAACTCAGACCCAAGGGGGAATCAACTCAAAGATAATAGCTTCTGTATAAACAGCATATATGTATATATATATATATATATATATATATATATATATATATATATATGTATATATATATATATATATATATATATATATATATATATATATATATATATATATATCAACAATCGATTTTACTTCCTACTCAGTTCATATATTGCACAATGGGACGGGCAATTGGCCTCTTTGTAACGTAACTTTCAGAATATATGAACTTGATTTTATCTCTAATTCATTTCAATGACCTCATTGATCCAGGTCACCCAATTCATTACGATAATGGTCATGATTCAGGTGTTCAATTTTGCTTCGTTTTTTTTTTTTTTTTTTTTTTTTTTTTTTTTTTTTTTTTTTTTTTTTTTTTTTACAGAAAGAACCAAAGGGGAATTATTGCATAGGGGTTCCGCGTTTCCTCTTCATAAAAGCTACATCATGCAAAGGGACATTTCCTTCAGTTGCCAAATTTCCGGCATTTGATCGCCAGAGATTGCATAAAACGCACATTATCCTAATGAATTATTTTCCATAAGGCGGTTTTTACCTAACAACATACACACAGATATATGTATATGTATATATACAAATACACACACACACACACACACACACACACACACACATATATATATATATATATATATATATATATATATATATATATATATATATTGCCCGCGTTAAATGCGATTAATATACATACATAATGTGGATAAATTATGTTAGATTTTATCACACCAAACAACCATATAACCTACATATTTACCGGAAATCATGCATATTAAGTAATTTTCAATTCAGAGCACAAAATCACAATATACATGTGTATGATTATATATATATATATATATATATATATATATATATATATATATATATATATATATATATATATATATATATATATGTATATATATGTATGTATATATATATATATATATATATATATATATATATATATATATATATATATATATATATATATATATATATATATAACTAGTGTACGCGACCCGTAGAAAATGACGGATAGATATTTAGCTAGATATGCACAAAACCACACCACACGCACCCCATTCTCACCAGGGTATGACTCGCCTTTGCCCGAGGAACGGGGAAAGCTGAATATGACCGAAAAAAAACATACACTGAATATATATATATATATATATATATATATATATATATATATATATATATATAGCTAGACACTATCTCTTCACCATATAGGGGGCATTACAAAAGCTGATCAAATTGTTACACCAACAACTGGAAGCCCCGCATGCAACCTTGCAAAGACCAACATCCCCACATCGCTAAATCTCTACTGACGGCCTTTACAGAGTTACCTAAATGCAGGACACACACGCCTGCATATTGTACAGCACTGGAGACGAAAACCAAACAAAACCAGGTTTTCCAGACGCATTAGAATCCATTCCTTGTCGCGTGGTTCGGGATTCGAATCGACGGAACGAGATTAAGCTACGTCGTCTAAACTGAGGGTTGCCAGAGACCTCCCGGAGCGAAAAGCTTTTAACAGCTTTTACCACGACAAGGCTGCCACAAAATACGGCGTTGTATCTTCATTACTTTTTGTTTTGGTCTTGACGTTTCCTAAATTAAGATTTATTTCTTTGACTTTTTTTCTATCAACTATTTAAATTATATATAAGATTTAATTTATAGCTAACTCAAATCATCAAAATGGACATAGGTACGCTAAATGCAAATAATAATGATAGGATTCACATGACCTTATGGTTAAAATACTCAAGAAATAAACTCCATTCGACAACTCAAGGTAATGACTGAATGTCAGTTTAATTTTTTTTTTTGAAAGCAAAAAAATATTCAGCTTATTATTACTAAACGTATTTTTTACTGAATATTTACAAAACGCCTTTTTCTATCATGAAATCGAGCATGTTCGAAATAACGCCTCTTCCAATTAAACTTTTGAAAAATATATTGTAAAACAATGGATGATTTGCGTAAAGATGCACAATTTAACTAATAAGATTTGACAATAGAGCATAGATATAAATAAAGAGAACATAGGAACAATCAACAACAATGCAATATATATATATATATATATATATATATATATATATATATATATATATATATATATATATAATATATATATATATACACACATATATATATATATATATATATATATATATATATATATATATATAGAAGATTCATCAAAAGCTTTAAAAGATATAAAAATTATAGTTCTCTTACACAGCAAATTCACCTCGTAATACTTCAATATACCTATATCATAACTAGGTAGTGTAGGCCTATGTTGTTGACACGCGTGTGCTAAAGATATCATATTGACCTTTAAAAACCTTATAATTTATGCAAAATATAATGAAAAAACCTCTTTAATGAGCCAAGAATGTCTTCCTTAATAACGTATGTTTGTATTTAGATTTAACATTATTGGTATAGGCTAAATAGGATAAAAAATCCAATTATTATTATTATTATTATTATTATTATTATTATTATTATTATTATTACTTGCTAAGCTACAGCCCTAGTTGAAAAAGCAGGATGCTATAAGCCAATGGGCCCCAACAGGGAAAATAGCCTAGTGAGGAAAGGAAAAAAAAGGAAAAATAAAACATTTCAAGAACAGGAACAACATTAAAATAAATATTTCGTATATAAACTACAAAAACTGTCACAAAACAAGAGGAAAAGAAATCAGATACAGTAGTGTGCCCGAGTGTACCCTCAAGCAAGAGAACTCTAACTCAAGACAGTGGAAGACCATGGTACAGAGGTTATGGCACTACCCAAGACTAGAGAACAATGGTTTGATTTTGGAGTGTCCTTCTCCTAGAAGAGCTGCTTACCATAGCTAAAGAGTCTCTGCTAGATATCAAGTTATACCTATCATATAAATCTTAAAGTTTTTCTTGAATTTATATTTTCACATCTGAATACAATAAGCGTTAAATTTCATTTTGTTTCAGTTCTAAAATTAGCATCGTAATTCATGATAGCTTTGTTTAATATGAATAACATATAATTTGAATAATGAAATTAAAACACTGGAATGTAGGTATTTTATTTTTTTTTACTTTCGATAAGCGCAAAGTGCTATAGCTAGTACACAAACAAACACATACACACACACATACACACACACACACACACACACACACACACACACACACACATATATATATATATATATATATATATATATATATATATATATATATATATATATATATATATATATATATATGCTCGATGAGAGAGGGAAGCAGAGAGAGGTAGGGAGTAAGGAAATAAAGTATGCAGTATATTAACTAAGAAAAGATTGAGTTATAGACCTAATATCTAGAGGGGCTTATTACTATTTTAATAAATTTCATAATTATTGTTATTATTATTGCTATTATTATCATTATACACATATTAACGTGTAAATAAAAGCATTTTGGATAAGAATCATGGATGAAGGGTCTTTCTTTACTGACAAAACAAACTTCAGTTACTCTGACAAAAGTCATTCAAGAAAATATGTACTCGATGATCGATCGATAGAAAATAAAACAACAGCAACAACTAATTCTTAAAATAACAAAATGGGTTTAAAAGATCAAATTACACCAACTCCAGCAAGCACAGACAGACGTGGATTATTTGACATTAAATAAAACTGCTGAATTTACACGGTCAACATGACTGGAGACTGCTGGTACGGTAGGAAAATGCGTGTGGTTATAATCGACGATGAGTTGTTGCCAAGACTGCCTGCCAGCCTAAAAAGGAAAGGTCGTGACTGCTGGTAAAGCTTCTCTGCATACGGGGAGGTAATATTCTTCGCAGATATAATCCTACTGCTTTTCATATCAGCAGAGAGCGTTACAAGGAGTTACACGGTTTTGGGATGTCTAAAAGAGTTTTTAGCCCATCCGCGGAGACTCCATTTGCTCTTGGGTAGAGCGGCATTGAAAGTTTTTATGATCTTGTCCTTTGTTGAACTCGTTTACAGTGCTACTGTTTAATTCTTCCGCTGGAAGTCTGTTCCGTGTATTTAATATTTTGAATGTAAAGAAACTGCCACATTGAGACTACTTTTGCTATTAAAAAATTCTTGTGATCTTGTCTAAATTATTCTTGAACTCGCTTACTTACATTACTACATCCGCTGGAAGTCCATTCCAAGTATTTGCTATTTTGTATGTAAAGAAATTACACTACTCAATATCTTTTCAATTCCAGTTCGTATCCGTTACCTCAGGACTGATTTGTGCTAAGCGTGAATAGATTGATGTAATCTACATTTGTTATTCCATTAAAAATTTTGAAAGTTTCTATTAACGGTCCCCTTAGTCGTCGAGTTTGTACAATAGATCAAATAAGTTCAAACGTTCCATTCATCCATCGAGAGAGAGAGAGAGAGAGAGAGAGAGAGAGAGAGAGAGAGAGAGAGAGAGAGAGAGAGAGAGAGAGATACTGATACATGATACTCATAACGAATCAAACCTATTTTGATTGGTTATTTGGTCTTGCATGGCAAAGCTTCGTCCTTTCACAAGTTGTCCATGTTTTAATGACTTTTTTTTTTTTGGGGGGGGGGCAACCACTATCGTCTACTATCCATCAAATACCTAACCCACTTATCCACTATTTGCGAATAACATTCGTTTAGATAACCAACCTAACCAAAATTTAAAGCCAGTGCGAGGTCCGAGAATGACATAAATAGGCCTACAACACATAGCCTATTATTATTATCATTATTATTACTTGCTAAGCTACAATCTTAGTTGGGAAAGCAGGATGCTATAAGCCCAGGGGGTCCAACAAGAAAAATAGCCGTGAGAAAAGGAAACAAGGAAAAATATTTTAAATTTGGCAACGACGGGGTACTATTGAAAACCTTAAACTGATCGGAGGTGACAGATGTCTAGAACCCGGAAATACAAAAAACAAGTGAGCATAAACATCCCAACGTCCTTTTTTTCTTTCTTTTTTTTTTTGTCTCAGACCACTTCTGGTTTATCTTATACAGTTCAAATGTTTTAATTCTATTCTCGTGTCCTTATGTAATTTGGCATAACTAATATTGATGTCAGTAGGAAAACGAAATATGCAAGCTATAATTTTCACCCCTATTTTCCGTGAACGAAAGTGTATCAACTAACACACATTGTCATCAATGTTTGTTACTTTCAGCAGCTCCTAAAAGAAAAATATCGTTGCATACTTTAAAATAAACTCTTATACTATACCTTTGGCCGTTGCACGTGAAGATCTTCATGCAAATGGGGAAACTGTAAACGTAGAATAGGCGATTTAATGTTTGTGGACATCATTCATATCTAAGGACAACCATAATGAATTAGGGTCAGGTGTCTTTCGTATTGAACCACATATCTTCGGTATTAAAAACAAACAGTACAGACTTGAACAAATACCTATTTCTGGCTACCGTGTGGTATATTTTCAACCACATTGTGCAGTATAAATGTAACAAAAATATTATGCACTCGTACTAATTGTTTCACTGTTCTCACACAATTTCAACTTCACGAATGACACATTTCACGTTAATGAGCCCTTGGTCACTTAGATCACATCAGCCTTACTTGAATCATTAAAACTAGTAGGAACGAACAAGGTGTGGCTCTTGAGTTAACTTCAAGGAATGATGCTGAATTTCTCTTCTGATTCAAGCAGTAAAGACAATACTGTTCTTGCACTCGCCATTTTACATGCTACACTACAGCTATGTAAACAAATCAGAAGTTCAGAACAACTGAAAAACTATAATCTTTGTAATAATCGAAAGCCAGAAAAAAAAATTGGTCGTTCTGAATTGAACATAAATTGAATATATTTCCTAAAATATCTTAAACATTTTCTGTACTTCCATATTTCCATATACACGATGAAATAAGAAACAAAGAATACTTAATACACGGTTTTTTTACTATGTTTACATTTTGTGGCTTATGGCACCCAGGCACCGCGAGTTTCATGAGTATCATGAATATGGTTTTGATAACAACGAGTTGAAACTTTTATTTTAAGGGCTACTTTTCTGCTTCACAGTCATTTTATCATGTGCATTCCAAGGCCTTCAGCTTTTCTCACGACAAGAGTATTGTCAAATCCACATTATCGAAACACCAAGACAAGTCTTCAGTTTCCTCTTGAAAGCCTTAATATCTCCAATGTTTCGGATGAATAGTCGGAGTTTATTGTGCAGTCTTGGTAATCTAAGTTGAGAGTGTTTTACTGTGAATATTTATTTAGTGCATAGAACAATTGGAGCCTTTGTATATCAGCGGCCAGTTCCTCACGTGTTTATTAAAAATGGACATCAACTAACCTAAACTTTCCCCGCTAACCTAACCTACAAGCCGTGCCCTTACCTTCTTACCTAACGGGGGAATAACGCCCCCTGCGACCCCATTACACTGCCGTATTTTAAGTTGAACATAATAATACATGCAGGTGGCCGCTATCATACATACACCCGGAAAAATGTTATTTAAGCTTAAGTTATGTAATAGTGTTGAGAATGCAGTGACTGGTAATAGCATCCAAAACACAGGCCTATGCAAACTTCTATCCTTGGCCAGTGCGAACTACAATGTAGCGAATGTCATATCTCATCTCACCAATATGATATGGCCTTAAGTTTTAGGTCGCAAGTTTCCAAAGAAGTCATGAACGTTCATAAACCAATACCAAAAGTTTATTGTGAAGATACCCAAGTTCATGAAATTCCCAAAAAGACAAATATACGAAGCACAAGACATTGTAAGGTAAGATTTGACGTTATTTTTTTGCTGTTTTTTAACTGGGTTTAACAAATTGTGTACTGTATAACAAATGCACTGAATACTAAGGAAATGCGTTGCTTACTATACTAGATTGGTTTAGTTACTAATATTCATTTATGAAACTTTGATATTAAATCTAGGCTAGCCAGGATGATATACTTGGTTTTATTATAATTACGGATGGGACAATTTTTCTACCATAAAACGGGTGTTTCCTATAGAAAAATGCCAGTTTTCTTCGAGAATGACACTTATTTTCGCAGCAAATAAAATTTTTTTGAAATATGTATGTGTACATATATATATATATATATATATATATATATATATATATATATATATATATATATATATATATATATATATATATATACATGATATATATCTGCTGATAATGGAGAACGCCCAGTGTGAACCCGGGGTTTTTGAGTAGGGAAAACATACTGGAAAAATGGTAAATAATGCTTAAACAAACCTTTTCTTCTCTATACATTATTTTCATGGACACATAATAAATCCATTGAAACCTGCACAAATTTTCTATATCCCATACTACTGGTATATTTTTCATTTGTTTGTTGACATTCTACGAAACGGTTGTATTGGCTCCTGTTAGTTCGTGTGTACATGCATGTTAACCAGATTACAGTAGAAGTATTGTGCGTAAATGATGCCCCCTCCCTTTTATTTTGACCAATAGAATTACTCTTTTTCTTATATGCCTTCCTGCTTGTTACCCATGGCATTCAAATATTCTACTAGAACTGACCCTTTTAATACCGTTGTTATGTATTCGTTGATGCAATACCCACGTGTATATTTCTGATTTTCACAATTTTAAAACTGTTTCCAGACCTCTTTCAAATGTTTTCTTCCTAATTACAACATTTCAGTGTATTCCCATAAAATAATATTTATTCTTTCCTTCATTTTATCCTACTATTTTTTTTTGCATTTTTGTTAGATTGGGAAAGGTTAGGTTAGGTTAGGAAAACATACGGGGGAAATGGTTTATATTTCTCATTTTCAAAAGTTTAAAATAGTTTCCAGGCCCCTTTCAAACGTTTTCTCCCTTATTACAACATTTCAATGTATTCCCATAAAATAATATTTATTCTTTAATTAATTTTGTCTTAATATTTTTTCATCATTTCTGTTAGGTCAAGTTAGTTTAGATTAGGTTCGGTTCGGTTCATTGATGTAATGCCTACGTGTATATTTCTCATTTTTACAAGTTTAAAATTTGTTTTCAGATCTATCTCTTATGGTTTCTCGAAATGTCCCGTTTGTAACTATAATTTTACCAAAATGCTTTGCTTACTTTACTAGATTGGGTTAAGTTACTGATATTCACTCATGAGACTTTGATATTAAATCTAGGCTAGCCAGGATGATATACTTTCTTTAATTTAGAATTGTGTAGTATTAGCCATTATAGTTCGTTGGGGTTAGAATGCAAACTATATTTTAAAAAGTAAACAGACCCCTGAACACCACATAACTTAAGGTTCCGTATCCTTACCTACTTGTGTAACTGGAGGGCTAAGCCCCCTTCTTACACTACAGTATCCATAGCTTATCTTGTCTAAATGAACTGCATTTACCTCAAGATGTTGTTCTACAACAGCCATTTTTTTCCACTCGCCCCTTCATTTTCAACTTCACTATCATCACAAATATGTTCCAAAGAAGGAAGTAAAATCTAAATCGAAATTCATTTTACTGTGCAATAATTTAATCTCTGTCAGCAATTGATTATAGTGAAAATATTCTCCGAACAGTGTATAACTATTGTTGCTAATGCGAAAGTAAAAAATATCCCTAAATAGAAACCCATTGGGCTTGCGTGCCCAGCATATCCATATGCCACTTGCCAGAACATAGGTGCAGTGAAATTGTTTATTTACGAGCGAAGCAAGCCATGGCGGAGCAAAAACCTTAAGAAGGATGTGAAGTGAATCATAGAGAATTGTGATACTTTAATTTTCAGCCCCTTACATGAACTATATATTTTCCCAACAGGATATTTTGTGTTTATTTTCTATTTCTGACCATTATTATTGCCTCAAATCACTCGTTTTTAGCATTCCTCCACGCAAAAAACCTGGTTTTCCGCTGGTGTCCCCCATAGGCTAATTGTCTTTATACAAGGGCTTCCAGAAACTTGTGAACGGGTGGTTTGCTCCAATAATCATTGTCAGAAACTCATAAAACACAAGGCAATGAGTAGAAAAATATATGGTTCATGTATTTGGCTAGGAATTGAAGTATCATATATTTTCCCCACCTCTAATTTTATTCATCATGTTAATAATGAAAGGTTAGGGTAGAAATGTGTGTTAGATATATAGTTTGGTAATGGGAAATAGAATGCAAGTTCATGTTCAAACAGAAGCTGGAAGGCAAAGTTACAACTAACCCCATTGTTAAGTTTGTATAATAGATGAAAATGTAATGCCGAAACACTAGCCATGGAGCTAATGTGTGTAGCAAAACATGTTTCACTTACCAGAACATGGGAACAATGAGATAATGTGAAATCGCGAGTAAACCGAGATATGGCAAAGCAAGAACCAATTGAAAATAAGTGATAAATTAGATTAATAAAATTACGGAAAAATACCAGTCCTCGGGGATAACGCATATAGGGATACATGATCTGGTTACTAGGATGTAGGTACAATGATGTAATGTTTATCTGCAAGCAAAGTAGCTACGGCAGAACAAAATCCAATAAAATAGTGTTAATTTGGCATACCAACATACAGGTAAATACAGTAATCTCTATTACGCAAGGAGGTACTTGTAGTACAGTTTGATGAACACGGCTTCGAACAACTTCATAGAACAAATCATTGAAATATCACGTTTTCTATGCGTCCAAAACTCCTGGTAACCAAAAGCTGCAGTGCTTTGATCGTGTGCTACTAATATTAGTGGGTTTTGATTACGGTACTGTACCTATTTTTATTACAATGACTTGTTTTCTGTTATGATGACTACCGGAAATGACAAAGTTTAAAAAAGTTGACGTAAATATCTTACAAGTAGACTGGTACACTGTATATTTTAAGGTGATTCAAACGAAATTGAGAGCGATACTTAGCGCAAACCAACAGGCTTTTATTTACGGCAGACATACCACTGTAACTCAAAAACTCTGGATTTCTGCCAGATATCATTATTGAAAAAATAGATTCAAAATACAGTAAGTAGCAGCCTAATATTCTACATGCTGTTGATTGCACCGTTCTATAATTTTACCATACTGTAGTCTTTACTGTAGGCAGGGATAAACTTGGGTAGACTAATAGCTTACATATAAGTATACAGTGGTACCTCTACATACGAATTTAATCCGTTCCACAACCAGCTTCGGATGTAGAAAATGTTCGGATGTAGAAACGAATTTTCCCATAAGAATACATTGAAATAGGATTAATCCGTGGTTGAGCCCAAAAACCTATGATAACTCCTTAATAAATTACTACACATAATTACACATGACAATATGCACTCTAAATTAGATAATAGACATGTAAAAAAGAATAATGATCAAGAAATAATAAATAAGAAATGGGTTTTTAGCGTCACTTTACCTTATAAAGTCCAGCACAGGTGTTGTTGGTCTTGCTATGCAAAGAGGAAACGAACGGGCGGCGAGGAGGTAGAGAGGTTGACTACGATAAATGTACACTACCGTAACTTATTCTAACTTACACTAAGTGAACTTTAACCTAACTTAGCTTATTTATTTTTTTTATTTTCATATTTTATATTTTTTTTTTACATTTTCTTTTTTTCTTTTTGATGATTAATTTTAATCACTTTCACTCTCTCCTCTTAAAATTGATTGAATTTTTTTCTCTTCACTCTTTGCCGTTTTCTTTGAACCACTTCCATCCTCTTCATCACGAGTTCGCTTTGTAGTTTTTTTTAAAGAAGCTATCGATAGAAAGTTGCTTGGTACAGCTTTTCAGAATGTTTCGAAAATAAGTTAGGGAAACATCATCAAACTGCGCAACTAGGCCTACATGACAAACCTGCAATTTCTTTGGATGGTATTTGTCGATGAAGTTCACCACGTCTTGATATTTTCCTAACACCTCTTTTATTTGCGCCGAACCTGTTGCAAGTGCACTCACACGGACGCCACGCTCATGCTTTTCAATACTTCCTTGCTTTAATTCTAAAGAAAGCATTTCCTTATTCCTTTTCTCACCACTACCACTACCACTTGCAAAACTAAGCCTTTTAGGACCCATGATTTACGTAAAATATCGTAAAAGGACGAACGTAAAAAATCACGATTAAAACACAGTTAATAGCAGAACGCACAGGGCACAACCACACAACGCCGACGAGAACAGAGGAATGTCCCAAGCCACGCTAATTGAGGGTCCCTCCGAGGTAGAAATGCTGCCTTCTATCGGCGGAAATAAGAAATACATCCGGCGCTATGAGTACCATTTACGTGCACGGGTATTGTTTACTTCGGGTGTCAAAAAGAAATTCGGGTGTAGAGTAGGAACGTGTTCGAATTGTACTTCGCGTGTCGAAAAATTTGGATACAACCGGTACGACGAAAATTGCTTACTTCGTGTGTCGAAATAAAATTTGGGTGTAGTGTTGAAAAATTGCTCGAATTTTACTTCGGATGTTGGAAAATTCGGATGTAGATACGTTCGTGTGTAGAGGTTCCACTGTATATTGATTTATATTGTAATTTTAGAAGTTATATGTGTAAGCAGTGGGATTACATATATGCTTAGACTCTACAAGAATTTTTTGAAATGGATTTGTGATAAGAATGTGTAGGTTGATTTATAGTATTTGAATTATCAGTGGAGCCATAGTAGTTTGATAGGACAGAATAGGTGTAAAATTGCAAAAGCTATTACTGAAAAAGAACACTTTAAAGGGGAAGCAAAAGCAAGAGCCCCACCTAACCTAAGCTAGGAGCCATATACTTACTTACTTACATACCAGGGGATATGTGTGCTACGCCTCCCTGCTACCCCCCTTAAACTGCCTTATCCTTAGTTCACCCTTAGACTAGGTCCTAACCCTCTGCTTGGTTCCCAACTGCCTTCATTCCTGGTACGGTGACACTAAATCATATTTCTTAGAGCATAAAACTATTATAGTATCTCCCCATAGCGAAAATTGATTTAACAAGTGATAAGAAAGTTTATGCTTATCCCAATTACACTCACCCCTTCTCGGTAAATGTATGATACAGTACTGTATTGCAGCTCAAGAATTTGACAAGATAGAAAAGGAACTATAAGACTGTAGCGTTAAATGTGGACTTTGGAATTTTACAAAGCTGTCCTAAATTTCCCTGTAAATATTATTGTAATTTTCAATTTTCCTTCATTCCATAAGGAAAATCAATGGTAGTCATCTTAATGCAAACATTTGTGCTCTTGAATTCTGTTGTGGGGAAAAATCAGATACGCCTAGTCATGTGAAGAGTAGTTTACTAAATTAATTGCTTTATCACTTAGCTTCAGGCTAGCTTTGGTGTACAGTGTTGTACTGTATTTAGCTAGTTACACGCTTTGGAGTTAATTTCATTAGTGACCCTGTTCATAGTCAGTAGGCTACATATTTTTGGATACCTGTATGTTTTAATGAATTCCTAATCTTAGTACAGTAGCAACCTCTGTACAGTAGACAGTACTATCCCATCAATCCTAACCCAACACACTGTAGAGCTCCATGTGTTACAGAAATTGGCCATGGTTTCCTTGATATACAACTATTTGCAATCAAAGTAAAATTAGACTGGTAGATTAGGTCAAAGCCCTATGTCGTGTCAAAATGTAGGTTTCATGGAGTTTTCACCTAGTAATGCTAGACATTTTGTATTATTTTTTTTTATTGAACTTTTTTATTTCTTTTAAATTATTAGTATTTTTGTGTGCAAATGCATTATCAAGATTTGTCTTGGATGGTTATATTACAAACATGATTTTGTGATGAAGGTAAAGGTAATAAAGTGATACTTGACGTGAATTCATTTGGTTGTACATAGCAAGTGTAGTGCTTCTATTTATATTAGGCCTATGTATTATTTTTTGTGACCAACCAAACTTTTCATCAGTCTTTGTAGCTTGATGAAATCTAGGCTAGTAGTGGTTAAGCCACACACACATTCTCACCCATTAGCTTAACCTAACCTAGTTAAACTTATTATAATAGCCAGTTGGTATTGGAGACAATGGCTGTGCTATCTTATGGGTTTTGTAAGTGACTGCTTTTTATTTGCTGGGCAGGCTTTGGACAGAAATACATGCTGTTGCTAACTAGTTTATTGGTAAGGAAATCTGGCGTTGAGCTGCTACTTGGAAGCAAAAAGGGAGAAGGAAATATTTACTTCAAGAAAGGTACGCGATTACAATTCAAGTGTGTTTCTGGATACTACCTTATTGCCTTATTGCCTTATTTTTTGTTTGAGTTTCCCCAGGTCCTTCAGTGTGAGGCACCTCGTATATCCACCAGAGAGTTGGTAATGCATCTTCCGGTGTATTTTGCATCTTCCAGTCTTGGATGGTCTGGGATGCATCTTAGGTATTTATCGAGCTTATTCCTAAACACATCTACGCTCACTACTGATATGTTTTCTTAGATAAGCTGGCAGCACATTAAATAGTCGCTGCATTATCGATGCTGGTGCATAGTGGATTAATGTCCTGTGCTTGGAATTTATGGTTTTTATTTACAGGAACAAAGCTATTTGATATATCTGAATAGAAAGTGTACAATAGTTATTGAATGCTAGTTTCTGTTCTTTAGAAAAAATACTGCCGTTCATGCTATCATGGGGTAGGGTATCCCGATTTGTATGGTGTTAATAGTGTCTCTGGAAATGGCATTTGCAACATTGTTGGAAAAGCCCTTCAGCTACTTGAGGATGCTGAATTATTGTTACTCGGAAGAGTACCCTGCCTTTTTTGTGAAGGCATGAATTCATGGTTGATGGTCCATTTGCACCAAGAATTGCCATCCCTTAGGCATGTGTCTAGAATGCTGTATAACATGGTAGACTGCCAGTAGTTCTTTTTCGTAGATGGAGTACTATACAGTATATCTGTTCTGCTGGAGATAGCTTCTTGCTGAAAATTGCTAGCAGCCAGCAGCCATCTTCTGTGTCCAGTTTGAGTACTGCACATATTACTGTAGGCTACTACAGTACTTGCATCTGTGTTCAGTACAAGGCTCGCATCTAATGCTCAAACTTGCAACCATTTGGCATTGAGCTATATGCTGTGAAGACATGGAGAAATGATGACATTTATTATGTCTTTATTTATTGAATTTAAGTCATCTTTGTTAAAAAAAAATCTTTGTGGCTTTGATATCCTCATTTCTGAATTACGTACTTCGTAGTTATATGACTGGTAGGGCTATGGTTTCTATATATTGTTTCCAGTTGAACTTTGTTACATTGTTGCTTTCTCTGTGAATATTCTATTAGTGAATAATTCTATATTTACGCTTGAATAATACATCCTCATCATCATCATCTCCATCTCCTGGTACGCCTATTGACGCAAAGGGCCTCTGTTAGATTTCACCAGTCGTCTTTCTCTCTTGAGCTTGGATTTAGTCAGTTGATTTAATACAATATAGGAGTACAGTATGCAGGTACTTATTTTGAAATTTGCTATATGCAAATTTTTGTCTTGCAGTTTGTGGTAGAAAGGTTTGATTCCTGAATCATTGCTTGAGGGCTGGTGTTGGCTCTAGTATTATTAATTATGCCTTAATTCATTGCAAGTGACTTACAATGTCATCTTGATAAGGGTGCAGTTTATTATTTATATCCAGCCATGGGAAAGTCCTGGAAGCAAGTGACAAGGCTAAAGCATTGTTAAATAGAAAACAGAAGTACTCCTGTGGTGTAATGGGAATTAGCTACTTTGATCACATTTCAATGTAATAACATGAGTCCTCATGGTATTGAGAATTCTCATGGTGTTAGTTATGTATTACTATATTAGGCTATACAGCTGGTAATATCCCTGCCTGGTGATCTGCTATACTGGGGTTCGAGTCCCTCTCAATCTGGATAGTTTCTTGAAGTGTCTGCAACCTCACCATCCTTGTGGGCTAAGGATGAGGGTTTGAGAGAGCCTATAGGTCTACCTTGTCACCACAACTCCTTTTATGCTTTTGAAGGGATTTATTTCAAATTTGATTTAAAGGAACTCCATTGATATAGAGGAGATTGCTAGTTTGTATGGTAGTTGCGGTGTCTGTCATGCTTACATTGTCATTGAAATTCTTCATTCACAGTGTGGTGAATTTCAGTCAAAGGTGGATCATGCTTACTATGCAGGGAAATTATCTCTTATTCTTTCAGACATCCCTTATCGTTGCAACTCCCACCTGGTAGAAAAGAATTCCTGTCAAACATGGTACGAAGGTACATCATGTCTAGATGTGTGTAAAAGGAGAGTATCCTTCTTTCTGTCCCTCAGTTGTCTATCATGCATAGCTTGTCATCATGATTCCTTTTTGGTTGAAGAGATTTCAGTCAGACTTGGAGCAAATGGAGACCATCTGAAATATACTCCTGTTTAAGAAAGTCATCTCTGTCAGTCACCCTTACCTGGTCATTGTAGCTCCATTGGGGTAGAATTAATTTTTATCAACCATCTTACTGTTCTATGGTAAACCGTCTCTGATTGATGTGGATGCTTTTTTTCCTATCCATGACTGTCTGTCACTCTTAAGCTGTCTTTAATATTTCTACTTAGTTGAAGGTATTCGGGTTAGACTTGGAAGAAATATTGACCATCATATAAATTTGCATTAAGGGTAAATTATTTATTCCATTAATGTAAATTATTTATTCCATCTGCTCGTTAGGGCATCTGCCACCTGTATTTTTTTTCTTTGCAGTTCCTTCTACATGAATAAAGGGTTTCTCTCAAACTTAGTTCAAAGGTAAACGTGTACAAGATTGAAATTTCTCCTAATGACTATTTGCATGTTTATCTTTAGACACAACTTTTACCTTGAATATATCTTTTTAACAATTAGATATAGAGGCTTCATATTTGGAATGTATATTGCACATAGGACACCAGGGTTAGTTACCTTACTTTAATCTTCTCACCAAGAATAATTGCTGCGTTTACCATGTCATTATAACTTCTACATGGTTGAGGGGATTCAAGTCAAATCATGGATGTGGATGAAGCTACAAGTTGGTCTGCATGGACATGTGTCTGTAAATCTGTCAGACTTGTATTATGGTTCTCATGAACGGTCGAAGGTATATCAGCCCATCTTGGTATAATAACAGACGGAAAACACAAGTTTATATTACGTGAAAATATCATGCCGATCCATCTCTTAATTTCCCGAATTGCAGGCCTCTTAGCGAAAAATTAGTTAGCTTTCAGTAGTGTATTTATTCAACAATTCCATCTCAATGTTAGTTTCATGCGCAGTACGCAACAAGAGTTGAAACACTCCTGGGTAGGAAATGAGTACAAATAAAGTTAAATAACTATTATATCATATTTCAGAATTTCATAGAAAATTAAATGGTAAATATTACCCAGATAGGACTATGCACCAATTGGTCTTTTTCTGTATAGTATTTGGAAAAAAATCCATGCTGTTATAATGAAGTGACTTCTGTTGCAATGGATATAGAACAACATTAGCTCTAATAAATGTTTGCCGTGCACTCTACGCTAGCTAAACTTAAGAAGGCTTTGGTCTCTTGAGAACAAGTTGTCCATTTGTTACTGTCAAGCTCAATGTAGATAATAAGCAATCACAATTGATTTATTAGTCATTAATCATAGATACAAGATTGCCCTTTGAGATAATGTGTTAAACATCTTTGTTGAACTTGCATTTTGCAGTGTACTCTGGTGTGTTTGCATTTGTTTAAAGTGTTAGCTAGTGAATTGCATTTTATTTATTTTTTATCTTTTTTTCTTCTTATTGGAGAAATAAGTTTGAGATATTTATTCCTGTGTACTAGATGACCGTAAAACAGATTGAAACGTTTGAAAAGCAAACTGTGATTTTTATTCGATTTTAATTTGTATAATATATATAGCTACATAAATCTTTGCGCTAAAATAACATTAAAACGAAAATATTTATTATACTGATCATAACCTGATAGTTTTAATGAACGGTAGGAAAATTTTGAATCGTAACTTCATACAACACAATTAAAAAAAATATGTGTTACGTTAATAAACTTAATTTTACGTTATATATAATTCATCTGCTTCCATGATGCAAACTTTGTTAGTAGTTGTTTTATGTAGCCGTTGTCTAATTAAGGATTAGCTCAAGATGTTTTCAGGCAAGATAACTATTCACGAGGTATAAGTATTGTATGTTGGCAACACTGTCAGGAAAAGCATCTCCTCCGCTCCCCCATTACTCCCAGCCTCTCACCCTAATTTATAGCCAAAGAATACGCCAGGTGGCGGGTTATTATGGTCAAAGAATTCTTGTCTTTTTTTCATACACAGCATTCTCCTTGATAAGAAAAAAAATTGGTGTTGTTGAGCATCGTTAGTCAAGTAGAGGACGTGTATTCATGCATGGGAAAGAATAAAAAAAAAAGAAGATTCATGTCTTACCATTCGTTTTTCAAGAGAAATTCAAGCAATGCAACTCACGCTCTGGTTGCCCAAGAACCTAATAAAGTGCCAGGCCTAATAAATTAAAGCACGTCCTGCCCACCCACCTGTGAAGGGAGAGAGAAAAGAAAAACTTGAAATTTGTTCTTGACTTCAGTTACATATAGATAACAGTGTAATTTTTGTACCTTTAATATATTTTAATATTTTGTCAGTCGTAATTTGAAATTCCACTTTCTTGGGCATTATTATTATTATTATTAAATGCTAAGCTACAACCCTAGTTGGAAAAGCCGGATGCTATAAGCCCAGGGGCCCCAATAGGGAAAATAGCCCAGTGAGGAAAGGAAATAAAGAAAAATTAAATGTTTTAAGTATAGTAACAATATTAAAATAAATATTTCCTATAAGAACTATAAAAAACTTTAACAAAACAAGAGCAAGAGAAACTAGATAGAAGTGTGCCCGAGTGTACCCTCAAGCAAGAGAACTCTAACCCAAGACAGTGGAAGACCATGGTACAGAGGTTATGGCACTGCCCAAGACTAGAGAACAATTGTTTGATTTTGGAGTGTATATTAAATTCTTATGCTTTGGAATAAAATTTGATTAATCCATAGATTAATGGAAATAAATGTATGGTTAAGGTATATACATTATGCCTTAGCATATTTGATTCGCAGATGCTTATGAAGGAATATTATTTGAAGTAGATAATGCTATTTATAATATAGACTAAGTGAACATTTGATATATATTTTTTTCTTTTCAACATATAGTATTGTTGCAATGTCAAGTAAATAAATAATTAAATTGACAATTCGTGGCAGTAATAAGGAATGATATAACTTTTCATATCAACTTTCGCCTAAGGATTCCCACATCAACCCTATTATTTGCTTACCTTGTAGTTTGGACCCACAGTTGCTAATATGTACCTACCATGTTGTAGTGTAGACCCACAACTACAATTGCAAGGTTATTATCGTGCCTGTACATACCCTCCCCACGACTTTTCATTTCGAACTGCAGGAGTTACATCTCTATCAGTCTCCCGCCGTATTACCATAGAGAATGCCTCTTTAAATCGCTAATTGCAGTGTTGTGAATTAAGACTGTACGTTGAAGTCCTGGCTATTAAGAAATCCCGACTCCCGAGCGCGGAATGAACAAGAGTTTTAATGCTGAAAGAGACCGTTATGGGAGACCCAAATGATACCTTGGCATAACATTCAGCATAACTTGAGAGTTATTACGAGGCTCCTAGGATACTCTTTTACGCATAACATTTATTACGTCGGTAGAAGAAAGCACGGGATCTGTCAGCCCGCCACAATAGCCTCTACAGCCGTCTCCCATTAGGGCTAGAATGACCCTACTCATTAGCGTAGTTTTGGGACCTTTTAAACATGACGAATCTGGTGAAAACGTTTGTATTTTGTTTCACCAGATTCGAGATACGTTTCTTAGTGTTTGGTTCTTGCGTCACGTGTCTGGAAGAGTTAGACGAAGTCATTTCTTGAACGAAAATGTAAGGTGAAAGGAATTCTTACAATGGCCGCAGACCTTCATACCTGGGTGGTCTTTGGAAGTCCGTGGAAGAACTCCGGCGGTATGAGTTATTGTCTAATGTTTCAAGTGTCACCATCGTTGTAATATGGGATAATTATGTCTTAATGTAAAGTGCGGTTTTTATTTGGTTATTCGCCGAAACAAGTAGTACTCTTATACACCCTCCTTTACTAAATTAATAAATTCTATCGTATCATCCTGAAATTCTCAAGAATTTTGAAACTCTTCTAACAGGAAAGTGTTCCTGTAACAAAGTTTATTATACATGAATAATTGAAGTTATTATGTTGTAGCTCTCAAAATGTCTCATATTATAGATAAGATATAAAACACGTTTAATGCTGGGACAGGCTTATTTACAAGCTCAAGTCAGAGTAATGAGAACTTAGAATCCTCTCTCTCTCTCTCTCTCTCTCTCTCTCTCTCTCTCTCTCTCTCTCTCTCTCTCTCTCTCTCTCTCTCTCTTTCTAGCTTGCTGGACAAACTACCTCTGCAAATAAGAAAATGTATAAATGTTAGTTCTGATTTATTCAAAATGAAACTTAAGCAATATTTTTAAAATTTCACTTGAATGTATATATATATACTAGATTTTTGCAATCCAATTATTGTGAATTTTATGTAAATAATTTATATTGTTATGTAGGAGAATAATCATTTTGTAATGGAATAAAGGCTTTTGACTTTGACTTTGACTCTCTCTCTCTCTCTCTCTCTCTCTCTCTCTCTCTCTCTGCGAGGAAGTTCCGAGAGGAACATTGAAATCCTAAGGGAAATGTCATGGCCTTTTTTCTCCCGTCGACTTCGTAACAGAGACTTATGGAGGGGGGAGGGGGCGGGGATAGGTCTGGTAATCCAGTTGAAGTTCGTTGCCTAAGGGCGTTAGGAGCATCACGCGGAGGGCACTTGGTCGTCTTCTGAAGGCGTATAGTCTTACGTTCTTTCAAACACATGATGACTTCTTTAAGATTTTTGTTGTTGTTGTTGAAAGGGAGAGATTAGGAACTTTTTTAATATTCAGTATGTTGTAATTTTGTTGTTGTTGTTGAAAGGGAGAGATTAGGAACTTTTTTAATATTCAGTATGTTGTAATTTTGTTGTTGTTGTTGAAAGGGAGAGATTAGGAACTTTTTTAATACTTAGTATGTTGTAATTTTGTTGTTGTTGTTGAAAGGGAGAGATTAGGAACTTTTTTAATACTTAGCATGTTCTAATTTTGTTGTGGAAATGTTATTGAATGGAAAATATTTGCTACTAATGTTTATGATTGGCTGTGGTATGAAATAGATTTTGATTGGAAAGTATTCAGATATTTTTACTTTTAGATGATGCTAGATTCTGCCGAATTGCAAATAACTGCAAATGCTAACTTAAAAAAAAAAAAAAATTCATTCCACAACGGCAGATATAATGCTTGATATAGTTGGTACCTTCATTTATTTAAGAAATAATCATTCAAGTTATTATCTGAACGCTGCTCTACCAAATATACACACTAATGTAAAGTAAACATCACTAATCAAGTTTATTTTTGTAGGTGACTTCATCAATTGTTACTGTGTCATATCCTGTGCATATTGTAATTATTTTACTTTTTTGTATACAGATTTCGTTTAATTTGGCAATACGTTCGGTGATCAGTATTGGCTAAAAATATTAATTGTTTGACAGAAGCCTTCAAGCCGGTAGGGAGAGAAATTCAATGTGTCAATAAGTGTATATGCTCTATCTCTCTCTCTCTCTCTCTCTCTCTCTCTCTCTCTCTCTCTTGTCACACACACACGAGATTCCTTCCCTCTGTTTATATGCACTGCCTTTACAAATTGCGTGAGACTCCAGGCTTCTTCTTTTTACTTGCCTTGTCAACCAATGTGGGAATGACGTATAATTTTTGTCGTATCCCGAGGTAGATTCACACTAAAGTCATCGAAATGTTTTACTATGTTGTCTTCTCATTTTTTTTAATGTTACCCTATTAATAAGAACTTATTTGTACATTTAAAAGCTAATGTTGTTGTAGCAATCCACCGTATTTAAAATCGATTTGTTTTATGTATAAATATGTGGAAATAAATCTTTCCCCAAGAGAGATCAGTTCACCAAACGTTCTTCCGGGCTCCACAAGGCACTAGAAGAGTTGGAAGACCCAGGCCTACATGACTGAGAACTATGAAACGCGAAGTAGGAGATGATGAATGGAGAAGCATTGAATGAAAAGCTCAAGGTAGAGATGACTGGCGAAATCTAACCGAGGCCCTTTGCGTTAATAGGCGTAGGAGATGATGATGAGGATTAATATGTATATATCCCATTGCTAAATGTTCGTTCCCATTTCTTGAGACTGAACATTGTCTAGTTGGACGAAGAATATCAACAGCTTAAAGGGAGGGAGAAAAAGACTACTATTGCTGACCCATTCATGCGAATATAATTTCCGTCTGGCGAGAGCATCCTGTCGAACGTTTGTGTATCGTATTAGCTAACAATAAGCCGTCATACCTGCTGGAAAATACCGGAGATTACGTCTTCATTGTACGGTTTTCAGAAATCGTTTCGCTCAGCTGGTCATCAATAGGCTGTGGAAGATTCCATTTGATTTTTTTTTTTTTTTTTTTTTTTTTTTTTTATTTATTTTTTTTTTTTTTTACTTCTGGGAATGATAGGTTCTTTCCCAGAGGAGTTAAAAAAAAAGGAGAGAAAAAATGGGTCTGGTGAATACGTTCTTGGTTATTATGATTTCTTGCGTTCTTTTCTCGTCTTGAAGATGGTTAGCCAGGTTGTTTTAGAAGCTTTGTATTTTTTGTTCTTGTTTTGGAAGCTTTGTGTTGTTTTTATTATTGCTTTGGTAGCTTTTTGGTGGTTTTGTTCTTGTTTTAGATCCTTTGTGTTGTTATTGTTCTTGTTTTAGAAGCTTTGTGTTATTTTTATTATTGTTTTAGAAGCTTTGTGTTGTTTTGTTCTTGTTTTAGAAGCTTTGTGTTGTTTTTATTACTGTTTTAGAAGCAATGTGTTATTTTGTTCTTGTTTTAGAAGCTTTGTGTTGTTTTGTTTTTGTTTTAGAAGCTTTGTGTTGTTTTTATTATTGTTTTAGAAGCTTTGTGTTATTTTGTTTTTGTTTTAGAAGCTTTATGTTGTTTTTGTTTTTGTTTTAGAAGCTTTGTGTTGTTTTTATTATTGTTTTAGAGACTTTGTGTTGTTTTGTTCTTGTTTTAGAAGCTTTGTGTTGTTTTTGTTCTCTAAAAAAAGTCTGTTTACTTTCCCTTTTAGAAACATCTAAAAATTGATTTCTTATTGCAGTGGTTACTTAGAGCTGCGTCAGATGTAGAATTTTAAAAAAGTCATTTGGAAAAATACAAAGTGAGTGAAGTATGGAAGTAGAAGAAAGTGGTTAAAATTTATTGCAGCTTGTGTTTCTTGCAGGAAAAAAGCTTTTCACTAATATACCACTACAGGGGAAACCTGCAAGTCAATATTTTTTCCTTAATCATGCTAGTATTTCCATAGGGCTGGAAAATATATAAATATTTGTTTTGGAAAAAGAAAATTTCGCATTTCCTTATTTGCAGAATATACTGTATATTCTAAGAAAAATACTTGTGTTTTATACACACACACACACACACACACATATATATATATATATATACATATACATATATATATATATGTATATATATATATATATATATATTTACATATACATATATATATATATATATATAAATATATTTATATGTATATATATATATAAATATACTATATATATACATATATATGTGTGTGTGTGTGCTCACGCGCGTGTGTGTATATATGCAATATTAATATTTTCAGATATTCACATATACACTTTAATATCGAATTCAACATTAGACTGTATTTTAGGGTAACTTGAAAAAAACATGTAGGTATGAAGCACGTTAAATTATTAGCAACTGTTTTGATTTCTATTAATGTCTAGCCTATTTGCAATGGCCGACACTATGTCCATGAACCTATTGGTCCAGAGCTCCAAAACCATTTTATTGCAATCGTATGGAGTTATCGGATATTCTTCATTTGATCTCATCATCATCATCTCTCTCTCTCTCTCTCTCTCTCTCTCTCTCTCTCTTCTCTCTCTCTCTCTCTCTCTCTCTCAATTTCATCACATCAAAACCACTTCGGTTTCAAGTTATTTTATGAACGTTAGATTAACAAGTAAAGGAATTTACTACTGAGGGTTGATATCTTCTAACCTACCTTTTGACATATTTAAAGAATTATTGTTGCTCGTTTTTAGAATTTATTCTCGTTTTCATAAATATCCCCACTATAGATTTTAACATTAGTATTGCTTTTGCGGTATTCTGTCTTATTGCTTGAAAGGACTTAACTTTGAGCAACATCTCTGTTTTAAACCTTCAAAGTTATTGGGTCGAGCGGCGTGAAGCAATATCCAGGCCTTTTGATGCTCGGGGCTCTGCTTTCCATCCTCTTGTTACTATCTAACTTTTAGCAAAACACTTGCTCCATTCGTCGTTTATGTAACCAAACTTGCCTTCTCGTAACATTTAGCTGTGCTTATTATTTCCAGCTGAGTTCCCGGACATGATTATCTTTATAAAACATTCATTTGCGAAAATCTCAGTAGCATTCATGGTAATGGGGACTCATTATCGTTACCTTAGAATTTTTAAACAGAAATTAGTTTGGGAAAATTAGTTAGTGTACCTAAACTTTTAAGGTAATGCCTTAGTTTTGAGGTAATTTGTATGGTTTCAAAGTTAATCTAAGGTAATTTCTGTTTTACCAGCTACAAACTTGAGGAAATTTGAATAGTTTTAAGGTAATCTAAGGTAAAAAGCATTAGCTTCTAAGGTAATGGTCATATTCTCAAGTATAAACGCTGGTCATGCGAGACATTCAGCTTTTTCATGCTATAAATCTCCTCGTCGGTTTATGAAGTACTTCTTATAATGAATGTCATCCCTGGCCCCAACACCAGGCTGTATAGAACAAATTGGCAAATCTGATAAATATTTATAAGTATTTGCATTTTGACCATCATTTATTTTTAGCCGAGAAGAATAATACTTATTCCTAAATCACTGAAAGTGTTGACATAATCAGTTGATATTGAATCTAGTCTTAAGATTTTATTCAGAATAAGCATCATTAGTGTGTAAACATTATCGTCGAATAAAGATTTTATTCAGAATAAGCATCATTAGTGTGTAAACATTATCGTCGAATAAAGATTTTATTCAGAATAAGCATCATTAGTGTGTAAACATTATCGTCGAATAAAGATTTTATTCAGAATAAGCATCATTAGTGTGTAAACGTTATCGTCGAATAAAGATTTTATTCAGAATAAGCATCATTAGTGTGTAAACATTATCGTCGAATAAAGATTTTATTCAGAATAAGCATCATTAGTGTGTAAACGTTATCGTCGAATAAAGATTTTATTCAGAATAAGCATCATTAGTGTGTAAACATTATCGTCGAATAAAGATTTTATTCAGAATAAGCATCATTAGTGTGTAAACTTTATCGTCGAATAACCACTGGAATCAACTGTATTAGTTGGTGGAAAACCGACTTCAAGTTAAAAATGTTTGTTTAATTTTTGTGCGGACAAAGAATCGACATTTCAATATCCAACTTAATTTACAAGTAATAGAATAAATTTAATACGTTCTTATAAAATAAGTATTGAGTAACATTGGATCTAACACATGATTACATTTTATAGTTTTAATTATTTTTATACATTTTCAAGTTTGAGAGAGAGAGAGAGAGAGAGAGAGAGAGAGAGCGAGAGCGAGAGAGAGAGAGAGTCATGGAAAAGTTATAGATGCTTTCTAACTTCTGTGAGAGAGAGAGAGAGAGAGAGAGAGAGAGAGAGAGGCGTAGAAAAGTTATAGATGCTTTCTAACTTTGGAGAGAGAGAGAGAGAGAGAGAGAGAGAGAGAGAGAGCGTAGAAAAGTTATAGACGCTTTATAACTTTGGTGAGGTGGTTATATAAGCGAGTGAAATTCGTGATAGGAATGAATTCTTATCTGGAAAACATTCCCGTTCTATTTGAGAAAATATCACAGAGGAACTTCTAGATTTGTTTCATCGATTGTATGATGGAGTAGTTTACTCCCTCTGCCTCCTTCCTCCCTTTTGGAGTATGGAGACCTTCCATTTTCAGAATTGGGGTGTTATGACATTTTTAAAGCCCCCCCCCCTCTCTCTCTCTCTCTCTCTCTCTCTCTCTCTCTCTCGTGTATATCATAAATTGAGATTTTTTATCGAAGAAGTCAAATTGATTTTTTTATGTAGTATCTAACATAAATCGTATATCGATATATATTTTGGAAAGCTGAGGATAGAATGGAGACAGTGAAGGTATTAACTTTAATCTCTCTCTCTCTCTCTCTCTCTCTCTCTCTCTCTCTCTCTCTCGTGTATATCATAAATTGAGATTTTTTATCGAAGAAGTCAAATTGATTTTTTTATGTAGTATCTAACATAAATCGTATATCGATATATATTTTGGAAAGCTGAGGATAGAATGGAGACAGTGAAGGTATTAACTTTAATCTCTCTCTCTCTCTCTCTCTCTCTCTCTCTCTCGTGTATATCATAAATTGAGATTTTTTATCGAAGAAGTCAAATTGAATTTTTTTGTAGTATCTGTAACATAAATCATATATCGTTATGTATTTTTGAAAGCTGAGGATAGAATGGAGACAGTGAAGGTGCTAACTTTAATCTCTCTCTCTCTCTCTCTCTCTCTCTCTCTCTCTCTCGTGTATATCATAAGTTGAGATTTTTATCGAAGAAGTCAAATTGCATTTCTATGTAATATCTGTAACATAAATCATATATCGATATATATATATATATATATATATAAATGAAAGCTGAGAATAGAATGGAGATAGTGAAGGTGCTCTCTCTCTCTCTCTCTCTCTCTCTCTCTCTCTCTCTCTATGTACCTAGATAACTAAGCTGACAGATAAGTGAATCCTCTCTTGTGGAAGGACCATAGAATATGTGTTGTGTGGAAGGGATAAAGGAGTGGGGATCAGGTTGAAGAAAGCGATGTCGCGTCGATGTATACAGACCTGGCGCCGAGGTGTTTAGTAGACAAACCTTGTTTTAACATTTTTTCTTGGTGTTTTTTTTTTTTTTTTTTTATTTTTTTTTTTTGAAGGCGTTCGTATCAGCAGGGACCCGTTGTTTACGTACCGAAAATGGGTCAGCCTTTTAGTTTTGTGTAATTTTTCATGTATTTTTTTTTCCTTTTTTTTGTGTTTAGGATAGTTCCTAATGATTACAAAAAGAGCACTCTGGTTTCTCTGTTGTACTTTAGATCTTCTAGAATTTTATTCTAATTATGAGTGGTTTTATGAGAAAATGCTTATTCTATATTATCATTTTATTTGGAGTTGCAGTGTCATCTCCTACAGTCCTACACCTATTGACGCAAAGGGCCTCAGTTAGATTTTGCCAGTCGTCTCCATCTTGAGCTTTTAAAGTGGATAAATAATATCACTTGAAAAGTTGAGAACAAAGGCTGAAAAATGTTTTAGTCTTTGTGAAAGGTTGATTGATTGATTGATTGATATGAAGTTTTCTGGCATCCTGACATCGAAGGTCATTGACGCCGTGTCAAAGGTTGATTTGATTTGTTTTGTAAGGAAGAGGAAATATATCAGGTCGCCAAACTCCTGTTAGTTTATGATTCAGGGAAACAAAAATGTAAATGCTCATTCTAGCATGAGGGAAGATTGTTTGAAACTGAAAGAGGTTGAATATTTACCCGGGTCTCATGTTTATCTTTCAAACTTCTGAAACGGGGAAAAAACCTAACCGGATGTTTACGTCTGCAAACTACCGGAGTTTGGTATACCGGGAAACAAAAATGGACGAATAAAAACACGCACTGCAACATGACGGAAGAGAGATAAACTGACGCAGGCCAGTGTTTAGACTTGTCAGCGATTTATTGCAGGGTCGATTATCCTTTTCCCTTTTTTTTTTAGCTTCGAAGAGAAGTGCAGTGGATAGAGGCAGGATAAAAAAAAGATATTTACATGTTTCTTGAAAAGACAGGAAAATCGAGATCACATGAAAGGGTCGTTTTGATGGTTGAGAGATCAACCTTTTTTTCCCTTTGTCGATCCACAACCCTTTTTTTTTTTTTTTTTTTTTTTTTTTTTTTCTCTCTCTCCCAAGTACATCGATGAATAACATACGCAGCGGTGTTTTATTACTTGAAGACAAAAGCACAGTCCTTTTTTTTCTCAGGTTTTATTTTTCACTATTTTGCTTTTTTTTACATTAAGAGAGAAAGTTGTTTCTTGTTTGTAAAATTGCAAAAGCTTTTACCTCAACTTCGAATAATCGTTACTGGGGCATTGACACCATCTTGCTCTCGTCTTCATTTACGTAATTACTCGCAGGGCCGAGTGGGTTGAACTTCTAAGCAATTTCGGTAATGGCGACTTTTCGCATTTTCTCCTCTGCTCGTCCTACTGTTATGCTTATGTTAATTACTGGAGGAAGGGTGTAATGAGCTCTTACACGAGGGTTCCCTCTTTATAGCAATGGTTCTTTCCAATTTGTATATTTATATTTGACTTCATATTTAAAGGTCATGTCATTTACTTGTTTAATGATATATTATCAATATTAACACTTCGTTATCATTTAACTTTAGACTGAAGAAAGTTAAATGTCTAGGGTCTGATCCGATTATTGTAATGCCTGTGATATAGGTGAACGATTGAATACGATGTGGATAATTTATGTCCTTTTCTATATTATTATTATTATTATTATTATTATTATTATTATTATTATTATTACTACATGCTAAGCTACAACCCTTGTTGGAAAAGTAGGATTCTATAAGCCCTGGGGCCCCAATAGGGAAAATAGCCTAGTGAGGAAAGGAAAAAAGGACAAATAAAATATTTTAAGAACAGTAACAACATTAGAATAAATATTTCCTTTACAAACTATAAAAACTTTAACAAAACTAGAAGAAGAGAAATTAGTGTGTGCCCGAGTGTACCCTCATGTAAGATAACTCAATGAGTTTGTAATGAATTTAGTATTATTTTTAATGAGGGGAATTTCATAGAAAATGATAAGAGGACAGACTGGTAGAGGGTTGTAGAAGATATGTTTAAAAATTAATGAATGCAGAGATTTGGGCAAATTAGAAGTTTTGGTGAAAAGCCTTCAGCCCCCTTTCGTTGCTAACACCTTAAACATTGCAAGGAAAAGTTTTTATTAAACTCATCCTAAGTTTGATAATTATCAGTTTAATTTTGGCCTTTTAAAAAAAATCCTAATTGTATATACACTATGGAAAAGATGATTGCTAGATATATAAATATATAGTGAGTGTTTGTGAATGCGGTTAAGCTATTCTACTTAATTTTCTCACAGAATTGGAGGTTTTAGATGTTACTCTCCTTTTATAAGCACCTTTTAAATGCAAGGTTATCAAATACTCAAACGAAAAAAAACATAATGATTAAGAGATTCAAGTAAACAAACATTATCATAAGGAAAAAAATTGAGCGCAGGCAAGCAATTTTGCAGTTCCATGTAAATTGCCTTGAGGTTGCTCAATCACATATCAACGATAACATGCTTTCTAGTACCTTTCCTTAACAGCTGTATATAAGTATGTTTGTATGCAATAGCTGAAAATAAACGCAAGATTTGTAAGCACTGGGTGTTAGCCAGAAATAATTATGACAAGGTCTAAGAGATGAAATGTGTAGAAAGCTGCAGGGCGATGCGATAATAGTTTGTCGTAAAGTAAGATGCAGGTTTTTATCGTGAAGGTAATTGCGTGTATGAGAGTTCCTTTTAGAAGGCTTTCATGTTTTAATGTAAGGGTTTAACTTGCAGATTATGGGGTTTATGCGACGTCTCTAAAAAGACTTGATGTCTTAGCAGTTTTATGTTACGATGCGTGGATGAAATATTCCTGGAATTAAGGAAAAATTGTAGAAGCAGGCGTTTACTATAGATGCAACTAAGTTTAATGGGGATAGATAATTGTTTGCACATGGAAGACGTTGATCGAGGAATATGCTGCCGTGGCGAAGGTCTGCACTCTCAGAGTGCTTTTCTAGTTCTTTTTAAAGATAAATAGATTTTTATATATCACAAAGGTCCTCATTCCGACATTGTCTTTTTCGCCTCTAATTCCACGAGTTTATCATTTCCTTTGCCATGGCAGTAACACCAGCGTTTAGTTTGATTTTCTAAATTTTATTAAAACATGGTTTAATATGACTATATAAAAGTAAATAACTTGAAAATGTTACTTGCTACGATCGAAAGAGTGAACACGTGGAAGAGAGAGAGAGAGAGAGAGAGAGAGAGAGAGAGAGAGAGAGGTGGGGGTGGGGGAAGTCTTTTTTAGGCTTTACATTGAAAGATTTTGATGGTACAGTAGTCTTAATGGTTGAAATACTGCTGATTCATGTCTATTGTAGGGGGATGTGAAATGTCGGCGAGAAACACCCTTGGGATAAAAAGGGAGAAATATTTTTTTTTTATTTTTGTAAAATTATTTTTTTTTAAGTTGAAGTGAAAAAAACTAATATTTTGAAAAAGGGTTAAAATAGCATTAATGGTGAAAATCATTGCATGCAGACTATGAAGTTAGAGAAAATAGAAATTATCTTCGTGAGTAATTGTATATAATTATGGCCAACTGAATTTCAAGAACATGAAGGCTAGGGAAGAACTTTTAATATATATATATATATATATATGTATGTATATATATATATATATATATAATTTATATATGTGTGTATATATGTATATATATATATATATATATATTACATTATCACCTTTAAAGTAATAAGTCCTGAACATCTTGAGAATCACTTGCATTTTTGGAAATAAGTTTGCATGGGTGTAAATAAACGAGATGCTGATGAGATTTGGCATGAGTGCACGAATTGGCATCAACTTCAGGTTTTGCATTTTTTTCGTTATTGTGTTTTTCAACCTTATCTTTTTTTAGGCTCGAAAGATTCATGCTGTATATAACATATCTTTAGATTTATATTTTTGCACATACACGCATATCATAAAATGCCTTAGCATGTATTTTTATAAAGTGTACAGTTATATGAATAATATACATTTTATATTCTTACAAATGGTCTACTGTATACATATACATGCTTACATATAACACTAGACATGTTTTCTTTATGAATTATTATCGAGTTATTGAACCACATTTCGTTGGAGTTACGCAACCTTCTTTATATCTTCAATGTTTGTTTAGGTCTTCCTCTGAATAAACACAGCATGGAGGTAGTTTCAGCTAGGCAACAAACATACATAGGAGACATTGCTTCTCCTCAACAGACGCTCAAGGGGCCAAGACGTCAATGACCAGGGGCTTCAGCGTCATTCTGGTCTGTGGAATGGTGCCAGACAATTGGGAATCGGTAAAGCCGTCAATCACCGAGTTCCTTGACATTGAAACTTTGTCACGAGGATTTCCATTTTTTAAGCGTCGTTTTGATGCTGAGTTTTTTTTTTTTTTTTTCTTTTTTTTTTTTTTTGGTTTTTGTTTTTCAGATTTGCGCCTAAGATTAAATTTTACTCACGCATATGTACTGCATTACACACACACACACACACACACACACACATATATATATATATATATATATGTATATATATATATATATATATATAATATATATATATAATATATATAATATATGTAATATGTAATATATATATTTATATATATACATTTATATTATATATTATAATTATATATATATATATATATATATAGATATATATATATATGTATATATATATATATATATATATATTGTGAGATTGATTGATTGATTTGAAACCTAGAATGATTTGATGCTCTTTGTCAAAATTGGTTCTTACTCTTCAGTGTATAGTAAATCCTTTTTCCATTTGTTCTAATTCATCGGTGTTTTGATTGAATTGTTGTTCATTTATTTTTTATTCTAATAGGGAGATGTGGAAATGATGATTTTTATGGTAATTATTAAAGAATCCATGGCTTTTAAGAAAGTATTATACAGTTCATAAAGAGTGAATAATTTCTCTTCCATTCATTTATTCTTCTAAATACATAACGAGCAACATAAGATGAAAAATAAAGAATTAAGAAATTATTTTTCAGTAGCATCAACCCAAATATAAAGTATATATTTAATTTGACTGGAAATAGATATGCACTGGGAAACTGATTGATGATGGAGAGGGATGCAGGAAGAGAATGGAAAATAATTTGACATAAAGAATCACCCAAGGAATGACTTGCGTGGCGGAAATAGAGATGACAATGAATCTTTCTATCTTTTTTTTTTCTACCTTTTTGGAAGAATAAGTGGGCTTAACGATAAATTCCCGCCGCTGGGGAAATAAACCTTTTTTTTTTATTATAAAATTGTGTTTATTATTTTAGCGAAGGCTTCCGTTTTAGACCTTAGCTTTAGTGGAAGGTTTTATGTTAATATTTACGTGTTCCCTAAGTGTATGTTGGTTGAAAGTTTCACGATAGTCGTAAAAGTATAATATATATATATATATATATATATATATAGTTTGTATGCATTAACCCACAGTTATAGATACTATGCGTATTCTTTTGGGGTTTATATATATATATATATATATATATATCAAATATACGCATGGCTCCTCTAATTCCGAATGTTAGGATACTTGCTTCACTAGCGATAGCTTCCGAATTACACTCTAGAACGAACTTAAACGCTCTAAATTGGGCGCTGATCATATGTAGGGTATATATGGCCAGGCTCTAGGACATTGTCCTGCCAGCTAAGGCAATGTGACTGTTCCTTGCCTCTGCCATTCATGAGCGGCATTTAAACCTTAGACTTTTTGTGCCTCTATAGTCATTATCAGTGATTTTATAAAAGGGCTTGGTAAACAAGGCTGCCATTTGGATAAGAAGATGTAGGACAAGCAACTTCTTCCCAAAATACTTATTGATAATCTCATGAGTTACTTCCTATGACGTCGCTGTCTATGGAGATAAGTTTGTACATTTGGACTCAGGAATACCTAGTACACCTTGCTCTGAAGAAATGCACCCATCCACACCCTTACTCTGCGGCGAGTTCCTGTTTTTAGCGCCGCCCACCACCTCTTCAATCTCTCCTTAAACTATAGTCCATTTCTTTAAGCGAGGCAGATTTGCACCGACTCGCAGCGGTGCCCTCTTTAGCTTGGAGAAGTTTTCTGATCGCTGATTGGTTAGAATTATCTTGTCCAACCAATCTGCGATCAAGAAACCTTTCCGAGCTAAAAGGGCACCCATGCGAGTCGGTGCAAATCTGCCTCGATAAAAAAAATTGACTATAGCTGTTTGGTTACTCTCCGCGAAGTAAGTGCGACAGGATGTACTTCGGAGTTTGTTGTACCAAGGACTCCTATATCCAACTGTACATGCACAGGATGTGCTTTTTCTTACGATCATGATATTCAAAATTCTGAAATCTCCTCCAGACTTATAAAGATGATGTCAGCATCATCATGATGGTGGGACTTGAAATCTGACAAAAAAGGGATGATGATGATGAAGAAAACTGGAAATTTGTCCCTCCCTCATTTGAATAGGAATATGCAAAATAATCCCGGGAGTGAGAGTTATAAGTTTTACGAATTATGAGAGAGAGAGAGAGAGAGAGAGAGAGAGAGAGAGAGAGAGATTATTTTTGCACATCATTGTAGTTAAATTGATAAGGTAATGATTCATAACTATATAATGCTTCAATATCAGTTTCATATTTGTTTTTACTTAATTGTTATTCATTTGTATATGCCTAAATTTGGTTTGTACATTGTTTAACTTTGATATATTAGTTAAAAAGATTCTGTATCAGATGATTTAGCTTACTCATTTCATGGGATTTCTCTCTCTCTCTCTCTCTCTCTCTCTCTCTCTCTCTCTCCTTACAGCAAGTGGTCTTGAGTAAACACTTACACTGGAAGACCCTTGCCCCTTGAGTTCTGGTTATAGTCAGCACAAGGTTTTGTTGGTGTCATATTTTCGTCAACTTTTTTGCTTTTGTATTTTATTGAGGTATATGAACTCGCGTAGTAGGTTTCTCGAGAAGCGATTTGCGTTACTTAAAACATCCAAATTTGTACAGCTTTATTCTTTGGGTTGTCGTGGCCTGACTGGTAACGTCTCTGCCTGGTGTTTGCCAGTTGGGGGTTCGAGTTGCGCTCAGACTCGTTAGTGCTATTAGTTTCTGCAACCTCACCATCCTTGTGAGCTAAGGTTTGGGGGTTTAGGGGAACCTATAGGTCTATCTGCTGAGTCATCAGGAGCCATTGCCTGGCCCTCCCTGGTCCTAGCTTGGGTGGAGAGGGGGCTTGGCGCTGATCATATATGGTCAGTCTCTAGGGCATTGTCCTGCTTGCTAGGACAATGTCACTGTCCCTTGCCTCTGCCATTCATGAGCGGCCTTTAAGTGTTTTTCCCCTCCCTAGGAAGGAATCCTGATGATGCTAGCTTTGTTGTGTCAAAGGGAACCATTCCACCTCATGCGTTATACTATTTAAAGAGGAGCTACCTCTTGAGGGGGTCCTGTCGTCAGTGCACCTCACGCAAAGCACTGTAGACATTGTTTCCAATGTCCCCAAACGAGGCCTACATATGCTTTACATTCTTATACTTTACCTATGTTCTTGCTTCCTTTTTTTTCATCTTGCTGTGCAGCCTCTGCTAACTTTACTTCATAGTCCAACTCTTGGGTTTTACAGTAATTTGCTCGGGTGATATAGGGCCTCACCGGCCCCAACGCAGGGCTATGTAGCCCAAATTCATAAATACGGTCTAATTCAAGAGTTGGTAGCCTTGTTACTGAGGTGAGAAGCATCCAGAGTTTGTTGTTATGTCATCTTAGAAGAGCCTATTTTCGCCGTACTTACGAAAACTACAAATTTGGTTTTTGTGTCATCTTTAATGGAGCTGGCTTTGTTGTGCTTGAGAAAGTACAAGGAGGAGTATATGCTGTGGTTAAAGAAGGAAAATAATCAAATTCGTGTGATATAGGCTAGTACAGTAGCAATCTTCTGAGGAACTGACTTTGTTGTGGTTAAGAAAATGCAAATTCAGATGTCTGTGTTATGTCATTCGAGGTGTAATTAGATTTACCAATCTTAAGAATGGACATTTGTTTTTATATAAACTTTTATATCAATAGGTTTCCATCATAGAGATATTTGTTATGCCTCAGATGATTCAAAGTTTTTGGTGGTTGTATAGTCTCTGGAAGAGCCAGATTTAAGTTGTATGCATTTTATATTTTACCCTAAGTAGTAAAATGAACTTTTAATTGAATGAAGTATAAGTAATGTTATTTTATTTGTTATATATCTTCCACTGTCTTGGGCTAGAGTTCTCTTGCTTGAGGGTACACTCAGCCTCACTATTCTATCTTATTTCTCTTCCTCTTGTTTCGTTGAAGTTTTTATAGTTTATATAGGAGATATTTATTTTAATGTTACTGTTCTTAAGATATTTTATTTTTCCTTGTTTCCTTTCCTCACTGAGCTATTTTCCCTGTTGGAGCCCCTGGATATGTACCATTTTGCTTTTCCAACTAGGGTTGTAAATTAGCAATTAATAATAATAATAATAATAATAATAATAATAACAATGATAATAATAATAATAATAATAATAATAATAATATTAAGACTTTGCTATTACTAAGCTCAACCTTCGTTCTGTTATATGTGAGGATAAATTTATTGCGTTCATGTTTTCTCTTTTAATTGCTGGTTTTATAGGAATTTTGAATGATAGTTGAAAGTCTATATCGCCATTTTTTATCTATTGTTTGGTAACTGAAGTGAAAAAGTTGCAGTAATTTATGTTTTGTTTTCATTTACAGACTCTCTTTATGGATTTTTTTTTTCAATCAAGCTCAGAGAATTTGAAGCACCAAATCACTAGAAAGTTATGTATTGAAATGTTAATGTGGAAAAGAAGGACACTCCAAAATCAAACCATTGTTCTCTAGTCTTGGGTAGTGCCAAAGCCTCTGTACCATGGTCTTCCACTGTCTTGGGTTAGAGTTCTCTTGCTTGAGGGTACACTCGGGCACACTATTCTATCTCGTTTCTTTTCCTCTTGTTTTGTAAAAGTTTTCATAGTTTATATAGGAAATATTTATTTAAATGTTTTTGTTCTTGAAGTATATTATTTGTCCTTGTTTCCTTTCCTCACTGGGCTATTTTCCCTGTTGGGGCCCCTGGGCTTATAGTATCCTGCTTTTCCAACCAGGGTTGTAGCTTGGCAAGTTATAATAATAATAATAATAATAATAATAATAATAATAATAATAATAATAATGATAATAATAATAATAATAAAAGTGGCTGGAAAAATCCCCCTGGATAGACTGAGAATATCCTTATTTTTGTGACCATTTCATATTAGATTTTGTTGATTCTTAAACATTTGTAGCTATAATAATTTACAAGCATTGATTATCGTACATTTAAGCTTATGTCTACCTATGCCAAAAAGGATTCTCTCTCTCTCTCTCTCTCTCTCTCTCTCTCTCTCTCTCTCTCTCTCTCTCTCTCTCTCTCTCTCTCTCTCTCTCACATAAATTACCATCTACAATTGCCAAAAAGGGATGTCCGACCAAAATTCCATCCTCCATTCCTTCCAATTGGGCTGTCAACAAGAGTGTTTGGCAGGGTGCTCCATCTACCGGGTAGATGTTTAAAAAAAAACATATTAGGCCTACTACTAGTACTTCTACTGCTTCTGCTGCTGTCGCCACTTGGCCTGAAGATGTATTGAAAACCTCAAATATTTTCAAGTGTGCGACTTCATGAGCGCATTTCTTCGCTGTCCGGAGAATGGAGACAAATCGCACCTTCGGTGAAGGTGATCAAGATTGAATGAGAAGAGGCGAATGATTGCGGTCTTAAATTTAAAGCTACGGCGTCTGGCCAGATTAGAGAATAGGAAAGGACGAATTAGAAATCCTTGTAAGTAGATAAGAACGATAGAAGATATAGGAGTGTTAGATATGAGAATGATGGAAATGGCATTTTAGAGGATAAAAATTATTTTAGATAAATGGAAAGTGGAAAGAAAAAAATAATTCATAGATAAAGGTGCAGGATGGAAAACTTTTCAGAAGAAGGAAAACGATAAAATTAGTTATGTTCAAAGCAAAAGGATTAAAATTAGTTTAAATCTTTACAAGATAGCTATATAACAAGGATATAATGATCCATGTTATTTCGGATAGAATTTCATGGCAATTTGGAAACGAAAATCCAAAATGAAGGAGTGTCACTCTCTCTCTCTCTCTCTCTCTCTCTCTCTCTCTCTCTCTCTCTCTCTCTCTCTCTCTCTCTCTCTCTCTCTCTCTCTCTGCGTTGTCATGAAGAATTTTCGTGGGTGTTAACAAGGCATTAATCCTTTGGACATTTTTTAAGAGTTTTGTTAACTGTGCATCCTTTTATTTATATGAGATTTTGTTTATTGATGATAACCAAGAGATGATATTTTTCCATGCACGATTATTGAAGTGAGAGAAACTTTATAAATCTTTCATTTATTCATTAATAAAGATAATATAGATGATAGAATTATAACGTCGACATTGATTAGTTGTTGATTCTAATTTTGTGTTGTTGATTGATTTATTTAATGGTTGTTTTATTACTATTAATGAATGAAAAGCAAAGCTACATTTACTTGATTATTCAAACATATTAGAAGATGCTGCATAGGTTTCTGGAACCTTCTCAACTAACATTCTCCATCATTAGTTTGATTGATAATGCGTGCTTGAAGAGATTCACTCCGCATTCTCTTTTTTATGAAGCTAATAATTATTATTATTGGCTGTTTTGGAAATGCAACTTTCAAAAAGATGAAACCGGCTAAAGAAGGAAGGTAAAGTGTTGGTCATCTGAGAATTTAGTAACAATAGAGAAATTAGAAAAATGAGAGAATCTCAATGATGCTAACGATGTCAGAGAACAAGGTATCATCCTGAAGAGACACTAGATATAATAGCTTCATTAGAGTGCGAGGGAGAAATAAACATCAAAGAAGGGAAATTTGCCAAAGATTTTGAAAAGAATATTTAGGAACATCCTCATAATGACAAAATGCTTCGAGAGCTTTTGAGTCACGTACAAGGCGGATACTCTTAGGGACTATATAAAATGAAAGTAGATAAAGGAAAGGTTGAACAGCTACATTTAGTATATTGCTGATAATAACATTAACATATGCAGTTTTCAACGTCGGGTCACGTTCATATACATTGAGGAATCTAATGTAAGCGTGAGGTCACATACAAATGTATACATTGAGGACTCTAATGTAAGCGTGAGGTCACATACAAATGTATACATTGAGGACTCTAATGTAAGCGTATGGTCACATACATATGTATACATTAAGGACTATAATGTAAGCGTAAGGTCACATAGATATGTATACAGTGAGGACTGTAATGTAAGCGTAAGGTCACATACATGTGTATACTGTGAGGACTCTAATGTAAGCGTGAGGTCACATACAAATGTATACATTGAGGACTCTAATGTAAGTGTAAGGTCACATACATATGTATACACTAAGGACTATAATGTAAGCTTAAGGTCACATACATATGTATACATTAAGGACTATAATGTAAGAATAAGGTCACATACATATGTATACAATGAGGATTAATGTAAGTGAAAGGTCACATACATATGTATACATTGAGGATTAGTGTAAGCGTAAGGTCACATACGTAAGTATACACTTAAAAATTTGCATAAAAAAACGGTAAATGTCTGGCAACATTTATTCCAGGATTTTTACCGTTTTAAAAACATAAATATTGACTTAAAGGAGTGATACTACGGTCACCAACCAGTAAAGGATAATAAGAAAGTAAGGTAACATTACGGTCGCCTGTATTTTACTGAAATACTGTTGAGAACAGTATACTTTTACGAAGAATTTCCGATTAAGAGTACGATTTTTTTTAACAGTGTACGTTAAGGAATCTAATGTAAAGCGTAAGGTCTCATGTGTATGCACTGAGGAATCCGATGTAAAGCGTAAGGTCTCGTGTGTATGCACTGAGGACTCCGATGTAAAGCGTAAGGTCTCATGTGTATGCACTGAGGAATCCGATGTAAAGCGTAAGGTCTCGTGTGTATGCACTGAGGAATCCGATGTAAAGCGTAAGGTCTCATGTGTATGCACTGAGGAATCCGATGTAAAGCGTAAGGTCTCGTGTGTATGCACTGAGGAATCCGATGTAAAGCGTAAGGTCTCGTGTGTATGCACTGAGGAATCCGATGTAAAGCGTAAGGTCTCATGTGTATACACCGAGGAATCCGATGTAAAGCGTAAGGTCTCATGTGTATACACCGAGGAATCCGATGTAAAGCGTAAGGTCTCATGTGTATACGCCGAGGAATCCGATGTAAAGCGTAAGGTCTCATGTGTATACACCGAGGAATCCGATGTAAAGCGTAAGGTCTCATGTGTATACGCCGAGGAATCCGATGTAAAGCGTAAGGTCTCATGTGTATACACCGAGGAATCCGATGTAAAGCGTAAGGTCTCATGTGTATACGCTGAGGAATCCGATGTAAAGCGTAAGGTCTCATGTGTATACACCGAGGAATCCGATGTAAAGCGTAAGGTCTCATGTGTATACACCGAGGAATCCGATGTAAAGCGTAAGGTCTCATGTGTATACACCGAGGAATCCGATGTAAAGCGTAAGGTCACATACATATACACTGATGACTAATGATGTGCTTGATCCTAATGGTGGTTTATATGACCTATAGATATCATAAGGATGTAATACATAGACAGCTGTCCTGGGGGTATGATAGTTGATAAGGACAGTGGATTTAAAAGAGGAATGTTATTGTTGCGTTCTCTGAATGAGTTTCGTGGGGGAACGGATAACCGCAGTGGTTATATTATTGGTTTTACGGTTAGCAGAAGAGGCGAGTGTTCCTTAATTTTATTGTTATAGTGCTGTTCATTGGGATTTTTGAGGTCAGGAAGGGATGTTTTACAAAGTAATAAATTTGAGCTTGATCTTTGCTAGTTGTGATGTTTTATGATTGTACTTATATATATATATATATATATATATATATATATATATATATATATATATATATATATATATATATATATATATATATGTATGTATATACATACATACATTATATATATATATATATATATATATATATATATATATATATGTATATACATACATACATTATATATATACATTAAAGGATATCTTCCAACAGAAAATGATTAAGAAGAACTCTTTGTCACAATCGTCCTTTTAACCTGAAACCTTTACTGAGAATGCCTATCAGCAGCACATAGAAACTGTCTACAAATCTCTCATCTTATCCTAACACCATCCGTTATATAGACAAGTTATCCAATTTCATTTTCTAACTCCTTTTGTAATGTCCAACGCTTTCATTTACCTTCATAACCATACTCCTACTCAAATTTATTGCCAAGTTTTTCCTCTTACAAGCGCTAAAGTTATTAATAGTTTCGGCAATTTTTCATAATTAACCTCAATCAGCATTTTATTCTCTATAAACATCAATTATTCCACACTCGTTTTTCTGTTAGTTTTTTTTTATCTTCCAATGAACTGTCATGGAGACACGACACATCCTTGGCTACAATATTTATTGAGTATGTAAAGGTGTGTGAAATCTATATATGTATTTTGAATTGATTTCACCGAATAACTTTGTACTCCAGATGAATACACATGTATTTACATGTGCTATATATAAATTGTCTATTTACTATAGATTAGATATAATTATCTCTCGTTTTCATCGTAATGTATAGCTATATCACGATAGTTTTTTCTTGTCATGCTCTCTCTTATCATGGATTATGCGTAACCTCTACTGCCCCCCCCCCCCTTTTTACCATACGTTACACAGAACAGAGTGGAATATGCCACGATGTAATGAAGGTCCCATCCATTGTCTAGGCCCTCATTCTGAAAGAATAAAGAAAAATACATCCCTTGGGCCTAATAACAACCCGAATTATGAATAATGTTTACTTGATTATAGTGTCAGTGAGGGGGTTTAGTAATGACCTTCTGTCCTGGGGCAAGGTAATTTACCTTTGCTTAGCTAGTGTGGTCCGATTTGTAGAATGAATTATTGGACCGGGCATGGCCTATGGCATGGGTATTCATTGTCAAGTCTGTTCTATAGGTCTGTTTTGTTGTTAGAGGTAGATGATATCCTTATGAATTTATTTGCTAATAGATGATGTCCTTGCGAATAATAATAATAATAATAATAATAATAATAATAATAATTATTATTATTATTATTATTATTATTATTATTATTATTATTATTATTATTATTATTATTATTACGCAGTACTCTAGAAGTATTATTCCAGCTGTGACCAAGTTGTGGAATGATCTTACTAATCGGGTAGTTGAATCAGTAGAACTTCAAAAGTTCAAAGTTGGAGCAAATGCTTTTTTGTTGACCAGGCGGACGTGAGTCTTTTTATAGTTTATTTATGACATATTTGTTTTTTATGTTGTTAATAGTTTATATATGGCATGTCTGTTTTGACGTTGTTATTTATTTTAGAATGATTTATTGTTAATTTGTCCTCTTCATTTATTTATTTCCTTATTTCCTTTCCTTACTGGGCTATTTTTCCCTGTTGGAGCCCCTGGGCTTATAGCATCTTGCTTTTCCAACTAGGGTTGTAGCTTGGATAATAATAATAATAATAATAATAATAATAATAATAATTGCTAAGCTACTACCCTAGTTGGAAAAGCAGGATGCTATAAGCCCCGGGGCCCCCACAGGGAAAATAGCCCTGTGAGGAAAGGAAACAAGGAAAAATAAAATATTCTAAGAACAGTAACATTAAAATAAATACTTCCTATACAAACTATAAAAACTTTAACAAAACAAGAGGAAGAGAAATTAGATAGAATAGTGTGCCCGAATGTACCCTCAAGCAACTAAATGGTTATTGGTAAGTCTAACTCCACCTTTTTACTGGAGAACATATTAGGGATTTATTTTTTGTTTTTATTAAAATTTTCATTGTTGTTGTTATTATTATTATTATTATTATTATTATTATTATTATTATTATTATTATTATTATTATTATTGCTGTTTTTTTTTTATTTGTATGAGTAATTGACATCGGTACTTGAGTATTAATTGTTAAGTCTTAAAGTTTATCCTTTTTATTTTTAAAGACATACCATCATGTTAATTTACCCTTGCACTTATTTAATGATTTTGTTTTATTTTTGTATTTTATTGCTATTATCGGGAAAGATACCAAATGCTATGAATAATGATGATGATGATAACAACCATCATTATTATCCGTATTATTAACGTTGCTCTTGTTGATATTTTAGGATTTTGTATTATATATTTTACGGAAGAGTGTACTGTATTATTATTATTATTATTATTATTATTATTATTATTATTATTATTATTATTATTTTTTGGTTCTGAACAAATAACAAATCTTTTAATTGTCGGTGGTTCCTTGAAACTTCGGTGTATAGCCACTGTAAATGTCTGTAAAAGAGGTAGATAATCGGGAAATATAAACTTTGACACACACACACACACACACACACACATATATATATATATATATATATATATATATATATATATATATATATATATATATATATATATATGTATATGCATACATACATATATATATATATATATATAGGTGTGTGTGTATGTATGTATGTATGTATTGCAATCTAGTAATCAATAAAGATAGTTTACCTGTCTTTCACTAATATATTTGTCTTTCTGTTTTTAAAGGGCACACTGGATTCGGGTCAAAATCGCTCCGTGACGTCATTGGTGAGTACCCTTGTGATGTATATTATATTATATTGTTATTATATTATATTATTATATTATATTAGGATATGAATGTATTAAAAAATTTCATTTCATGCCAGTTGATACTATGCTTCCATGGATATTGATGTTGACTTGGTCGAAGGTTTGAGTTTTATCGTAGTTATTTTAATATGTTATTTTAGGTTTATTCTTGTTTGCTGGCATTGTGTTTCCTGTTTGCAGTAGTCTAATGCATACTAAGAGGATTTATTAAGAATAAAAAACAAGGTTAATTTTAAGGTGAAAATGTCAGTTTTTTTTTATTTTGTTTTCCTTGGTATATATTTGTTGTTGTTAATTTTTGCTATCATCCGAATAATAAAAACAGCAAAATCTCAAAATTGCAGAACGTGGTTATAGTAATCTTTAGTTTTTACGTATTTTATTTGTTTATATATGCGCGTTCTCACAGGATCTGATTTATACCAACACTCTTAATTCAACTGTATCGTCTTACGAAAACGTTTTGATTACCGGATACAGATCATCTTTCGAACATTATTTCAAATTCAATTTTTTCATGACGGGTTTTGCTTGCCGGGGCTTAGAAAAATCAAAAATTATAATAATATGTTTTATAAGTTTGAACTTGGGATTTTGGACTCAATTTGATCTTAAGCGCGTCTGTTTAACGGTAGAAGGAATTTGAAGGCTTGAAATTGTAATTCTAATAATATTTAACTTTTAATTTTTTCATGACGGGTTTTGCATGCCGAGGCTTAGAAAAATGTAAAATTATAAAGTTTTATAAGTTTGAGCTTTGAATGTTAGCCTTATTTCGATCTTAAGCTCATCTCCTTTACGGTAGAAGGAATTTGAAGGCTTGAGATTGTAATTCTAATAACCGTGTTAGGTAGATATCAGAGCATTCAATTCCTCGACCATCTATTTCCTGTTGTTTTTGTCGGCTCAGCATCAGTTAAAGAGATCAATTTATAAATTAGATTCATTAAAAAAGTATTCCATTATCTTTTCACTCTTATTATTTGGTGAAAAATTATCCAATCTGACGAAAGATAAAACATATTTAACAGATTTCTCTGTGAACTACTTGTTAAAAGGGATTCCTCTTAGGGCTATTGAATACAACTTGGGGAAAATGGGAGTCATTAAGCAAGTGTAAATCTGTAACAATTGGATTTATCATTTGACTTCAGTAGCGATGATAGCCAAGTTAGTAGAACGAAGATATTTAGTTTACTAATAATGAGAGTTTGATATTCCTTGAGTTTTAAACAGGAATCTTAGGATTATCATCAGTATGCAAACGTGTTACTGCTGTCTGTTAAGTATATTTATATATATATATATATATATATATATGTATATATATATATATATATATATATATGTATATATATACATATATATATATATATATATATACATTATATATATATGTGTGTATATATATATATATATATGTATATATATATGTATATACTGTATATATGTATATATATATGTATTTATATAAAATGTTTGTAATTAATCATTATCCATACATGCATTCATACATACATTTCTTGACTTTCATATTAAAATTTCTGTATGATGTTCTCATCCCCCCCCCTTTTGTTTTTAATCAATGGTATACTTTTTTTATTTCTGCAAATATTAAAATAAGACGAAGAATGCTAATCCTTGTTTCGCATATTTTTCTTCCCCTCCAGTCAATAAATTTGAATACCAATAGTTGGTTGATAACCTGCCTCCTAGTGACTCATTCTTTTGTCATCTCCCTAATGAAAGATCGGAATGCAATTAGACCTAAATGAGAGAGAGAGAGAGAGAGAGAGAGAGAGAGAGAGAGAGAGAGAATGAATCAAATATGAAAAATAGAAAATCATCCCTTTATCTGCTAGAGAGAGAGAGAGAGAGAGAGAGAGAGAGAGAGGAGAGAGAGAATGAATCAAATATGAAAAATAGAAAATCATCCCTTTATCTGCTAGAGAGAGAGAGAGAGAGAGAGAGAGAGAGAGAGAGAGAGAGAGAGAGATGAATCAAATATGAAAAATAGAAAATCATCCCTTTATCTGCTAGAGAGAGAGAGAGAGAGAGAGAGAGAGAGAGAGAGAGTAAGAGAGAGAGAGAGAGAGAGCGAATGAATCAAATATGAAAAATAGAAAATCATCCCTTTATCTGCTAGAGAGAGAGAGAGAGAGAGAGAGAGAGAGAGAGAGATGAATCAAATATGAAAAATATAAAATCATCCCTTTATCTGCTAGAGAGAGAGAGAGAGAGAGAGAGAGAGAGAGAGAGAGAGCGAATGAATCAAATATGAATAATAGAAAATCATCCCTTTATCTGCCAGATTGTTAACTGTTGACTTCAAGATAAGACTCAAAGTATAGTTAATAAAACAATTCTTGTGAAAATAACCATAGCTTAGCACAGCATGAATTGAAGTCTTTTTAGAACCATCCATCGCACCTTGCATCAGAAACGACATTTCTTATACACCTTGGTTTCAAACTAAATAGCCTTTGGTATCATTTAGGTGAAATAGGTTTACGTTTTTTTACTTGGGTTCTAAAGCTGGAAATCCATAGGTTAAATACCCTGATACCCAAGATATATGGGAATATACCCCACGGGGATTTACTGTGTCAGGGAGGTCCCAGAGTAAAATAACCCACAAGGAAAAATGGGCCATTTGAGAAATGGGGTTTCGTTTCTGAAGCTCGTGGAATTCGAGGCCATTTTCTAGAAATTATTGCTATAATATTTATTTTTTTCTGACATTATAGATATTCCCATTTTTTAACTACAAGTGTTACGTTTTTAACCTTTTCTAGGCGAATAGATGACTGGTTGTAGTGAAGTCGATTGGTTAATTAGAATGAACTCTTGACAAAACTATTTAGTCTGTTATGAATTTGTTGCTGTAGGGTCTTTAATTAAAATTTAAGATTGATGGCAAAAAGACTTATTGCTTATTGATTCTGCTACTTGGTATGAAGTTTAATTAACAGTATTTTGTAGTAATATCAATGAAATTCAAATGAATATGATTATGACATGTAGGGGTTTAGCTTATTTGTATTTTATTTTCAAATTATTGTCAATTATCATAAATTAGTATGTATTGCATTAAGAAGTTAATGATAAAGGTTAATGTGTGATAGTGCTTTCCGTACAAAAACCTCACCTCACTTGAAATTGAGTGAACTTGTCTTTTATAGACTTTATAACATACTAAATATTTGTACAGTATACTGCTTTCTAAGCTAATGCCTGATTATATAAAGTGTATTTTTCAATAAAAAAAAGTATGAAATATAACGCACTGATAGTTCAGATGACTTGTTAGTTTATGCTAGAACTTCGAACTCAGAATTTGAGTAAAAAAGAATGAGTCTCTCCCATCTGCTGCTCTAACCCTCTTCTCTGGTATTTCGAACATGACAATGGTCATGGCTGAGGGTTTTAGGCGAAACTGCTGTTCTGATGTGTTCGATTGTGTTCAGCTCAAACGCTGCTATCCATCAGAGTCCGTCGACATCACGAACTCTCGAAGGCGGTTCCTTAATCTTCGCAAACGACCAAGGAGAAACGACTTTAAAAAAAGAATATCTCTCTCTCTCTCTCTCTCTCTCTCTCTCTCTCTCTCTCTCTCTCTCCGTAGGCCTACTGTAATTTGAAGGAGGGAAATCTCATGATGCTTCTAGGGGCTGTATGAAGTGGTTAGTTGTTGAGGGGGGGGGGGGGAGAGTGGAGGATATGTGAATCGTTATATCAATTAGAAACCATGTTTTAACTAGCATTTAAACGGGAAATGAAGTAATCATGAAAGCAGTTATGCGTTTGGATTTAAGCAAGAAATTTTAGGCTGAGGTTGATATCTCAAACCCCTATCCGCTGTTTTTCTGTAGCCATAGATGCCTTAATCTTTTGACCTTTATTGGTCCCCTAGCCACATACTAGCCAGACTAAAAATTACGGCTATCTTGAAAAACGTTAAGCATCCCTTCCTGAGTAAGTCTTATTGAAAGAGCTACATTTTTCACCTAATTACCATTAAGTCCCTCGTTAATTTCTAAGGTTAGCAGAGGCATAACCAGGCATAAATAAAACGAGTCTACAATTTCCTCCCTCTATTGAAAGATCGAATTTAAGATATTTTGCTGGTAGTAAATCTCTGCACAGGGATCATTTATTTGGCGAAATGGGGATGAACGTCTTAGCAGATTCATGCTCAAGTTCTAAAGGTTCATCAGTAGCGCATTGAGCCCTCGACTATATATATATATATATATATATCTATATATATATATATATATATATTTATAGATATATATATATATATATTATATATATTTAATAATGTATATATATATATATATATATATGTATATTCATACATAATATATATATATATATTATATATATATATATATGTATATTCATACATAATATATATATATATATATATATACATATATACACACACACACACACACATATATATATATATATATACAGTATGATTTTATTACCAGTGACAGCAAAGAAAACAAATACAGCAATTATTGTTTTTTTATACTTGATCATTTGTTTGATTTACTGTTGTCACAACTTCAAAACATGACGACTCTCTCATTGTGAAATAGTTATTATATTGAGTTCCAAAATTCTTGTTTATTGATAACAGAGAGAGAGAGAGAGAGAGAGAGAGAGAGAGAGAGAGAGAGAGATTTAATAGTCCCCAAGGAGATCAGTAAGGGTTAAAGCTTTATTGTGGATGGCCGGGAAGTGTGAAATTAGAACCTCAAGGTATTGAGAGGTATGAGACAGTGAGAAAACAAAATAAGTCGGTGGCATCTCAATAAATCTCTCTCTCTCTCTCTCTCTCTCTCTCTCTCTCGATTATCCCAATGACCACTATGGCCAATTTGTTATTACTCGCAAAACACGTATATAAGTAGTATTAATTTCTCTCTCTCTCTCTCTCTCTCTCTCTCTCTCTCTCGATTATCCCAATGACCACTATGGCCAATTTGTTATTACTCGCAAAACACGTAAGTAGTATTAATTTCTCTCTCTCTCTCTCTCTCTCTCTCTCTCTCTCTCTGGATTATCCCAA
>NC_090762.1:8130069-8132794 GCF_036898095.1 Palaemon carinicauda | reverse complement strand
GTGATGCGCATGAAATTAATTTTCATGAAGTAAAATTTAGTATATTAAAAAGATTCAATCAAGATTACAGAATATATTTTTCACTTTCAGAGATAGATACACATTGCTTAGCTTTTCATCTTTGTTTCTTCTTGACAAAATATGTGTCCAAGAAGTAAACTCAGATCTGATTATGGAAAAGGCAATTCTATAATCTAAGCCTTTCTTCATTCATTTTTAGCAAGAAGGGAATGCAGAAAACGTAGAATCTGCCATTGATCAATCAATCCTTCACCTTGAAACCTTCCAAGTGCCATATAGTGAGACGTGCTTTTGGTTGGGAGATATTGAGGTTACATGATATTTAACTAAATTGCAATTTCAGTATACAATAACATGAGATATTTATGGATATTAGTAGAGTTGAATTTGCAACATACAAAACTTACTTTCAATGTATGCATTGTGATTATCAATTATGTTAGTCACTATGTGTATATATTAATGATAGTTTGTTGTATAAGAGCACGGACTCTTGCTCATTGAGCAGTTCGTAAATCCTAAATTCCCATTGATTATGTGGATTTTCTTCGGATAAGTTAAAAAATTTTGAATTTACTAATTCTGTTTCTGATATGTTCACCGTCTACGCTATGGTAGAGTCTCTAAAGCTGATAGAGTGAATGGGAGCTATTTATCTTTCTGTAGAAGTATTTCCCATTTTTCTTTAGAAATGAGAGATTATGAAATTTTCTTCGAATAGCTCTCTTTGAGTTTGAAAGGAATGTTAAACCCCTTAACGACTAAATACAGTAAAATCTTATACCTTATCTCCTGTGAACCTCTTATATGATGTACAATGTAAGGTAACCGTTTAATTCGTGTGTCATTAGAAGAAAAAGTAACATTGAGGTTAATCGTAACTAACGTTAATCGTTGAAAAGTCCAAAATAAATATCGAATGATGCTAGTGAGTGATTAGCATTCGAATTTATTTTATAATGACATGATTTACTGCCCAGGCAAATAGACAGGGAAGTGTGACGAGCCGAGAGAAGGTTGTGACTCAAAGGCAGGATGAAAGCAACTGAGTAACTTTATTACAGAAACACTCGCCTTTATATACAAAACTCAATGCAACAGGAAATATCCTGTTCAACCGACACCGCATCGGTTAACTGTTAACGGTGAGGAAAAACAGACACGTTATTTCAGGTTCAGTGCAACAGGAAATTTCCTGTTCAACCGACACCGCACTGGTTAACAGTTAACGGTGAGAAATACATACATGTTATTTCAGGTCCTTGTTAGTGCGAGGGGAGAGCGAAGATACAAGCATAATATATACACAAAATAAAATGTCGTTACTATGTACGATCGTGTGACATACCGTTGGTACAGAAGGGTGGTATAACAAAACGTACTCCACAAGAAACCTCAATAAGCTCAAACTAATACCCTCTTACTAATGCGAATGCTTGTGATCACATTACGAGTATATCAGGAAAAATCTTTGGAAATAAGGAATTAATTTTTTTATTTATTGCCTATTCTTTAAAAGAGAATTTGACTGGGAACGTGATTTTCTCAAGTTTGAGAAAATCAAGAACGAGAATAGGATGAGAACGTTTAAGGTGAATTACCTAGGATATTTTTTAGTTTGCTTTTGTTGTTGGCATATATAAAATGTTTAATGTAATTAGAGTCCAAGTCTGATTTTCTTTATAACAAATATTGTTATCTCCTACCACTGATTTTCTTTATAACATATCTTGTTATCTCCTACCACTGATTTTCTTGATAACAAATCTTGTTATCTCCTACCACTGATTTTCTTTATAACAAATCTTGTTATCTCCTACCAGTGTAAAGTTGGCAAAATGAGTGGGAATAAATTTGGGTTATTTGTTTTACAAGAGAGTTGTGATGAATCTTCGTAACTGGGGTCTTATTTGATGCTTACGTCCTCCAACCAGAGGATTTATTTCCTTTTATTCTACACGAATTTATTTAAATTTTCAGTTAATTTACGATTTTAGTTAATGAAAAGTCAAGTCTAAAGGTCCAGCCCATCTGTAAAAGTTTTTAATTTAAACGAAGTCCCAAGTTTTAGATTATCATTGGAAAACGTAAACTACCCTGATCAGCATTATTAGTGTTTTCTATTAAGATTATTTAGAAACATAACCCCTATATAAAGATTTTATTAATTGCTCCGACTCGCTAATATCCTTCAGATTTACAATATTTGTTAATAATTCCCAATTTTGAGGCATTAATATTATTTACGAAATTGTCAGGATTTTTATATATACACCATAGCTTTACAAGCTATCAAATTACAGTATTTTCTTGGTTTCTTGAACTTATTGTATTTGGATGTCACCATTAGAAATGTATTAAGCTGAGTCCCATCCAATCGTCCAAATTTTGGATTTTAATTTTGGAGCATTTGCATTTAAACAGTTCCACTTGAATACTGATAAAGCTATCTTAGATATACCGATTAGGAATGAGTTGTATTATGTACGAAAATAGCATGCTTAAAACAAGTTTAAAGTTTATTTAGTAAGAGTATTGCTAGTTGATCCAGCACTCCTTTGTCTTCAGAAGATAAAAAACAGTAGGTGAAATGAAAAGCAGTGAAGGTTTGTAACCTAACGTTGTTCTCAATGGGAATACCAAAACCTAATAATGAGATAATCTATTATTATTAATGCCTTTTCAAGGTGCAAAATAGATTCTC